>NC_137193.1:48738184-48810684 GCF_960531495.2 Zeus faber
GGGCACGAATTGCTCTTGAAAGGATAAGCTCAACCTGGAGGAGGAACATACACCATCTGTCTATAAGTGGTCCTCCATCCGTGGCCTCAGGGGCCTTTGGCTCCACTAATCTCACTATTTGGAGATATTATTGTATAACGCCGCACTCCAATATATAGTGTATATATATAGTTTATGAAAACTTTGTTGCCATTCCTGTCGGTGTGGCGGTTCCCACCACTTTAGGTAACGAAAAAGACCCCAAGGACATCCCTGCGATGAAGCTAAAAAGGGAGCCTTTGCTTTGCCGTACTTCTAGCTATGTAGGTAGATACAATGCCCCCTCCATAACCCAAATATAGCAACTCCAAGATCTACAAGGCACTAATTACTCTACAGCAGGTTGAGCTCAACCTGGAGGAGGAAAATACCAGTAGAAGAAACACCATTTGTCCATAATTGGTCCTTCATTCATGGCCCTGGGGGCCTTCGGTTACACCACGTCTCTATATCTTGAGATGTTATTGAATAGCGCCCCATTCGAGTATATGGTTTTGAAAACTTTGTTACCATTGCTGTAGGTGTGGCGACCGGATTCCCACCACCTGAGGTCGTGAATTGGACCCCCTTGGACATGCCTGTGTTGTGGCTTTTCCACAACTACATTTCTGGATATGTAGGGAGATACAAGTCCATCTCCATAACCCAAATATAGCACCCCCAAGAAACACAAGGCACTAATTACTCTCAAGCAGGATAAGCTCAAGCTGGAGGAGGAAAATATAATGCCAGTTTATAACTGGTCCTCCATTCATGACCCGGGGGCCCTTTGGCTACACCTAGTCTCACTATTTGGGGATGTCATCCTTGACTGGGATTTCTTTGACAATGTGCTGAATTCACAATGCCTCGACCTCCAAATACCTGTGAGTCTTGTTTCTGTAAATCTATACAGTGCTGCATGGACCTCTGGCTCCAAACAGAGGATAATTATCTCAGATCACAGCAGTCAGCACCCAGGCGATGCAATGCATTTAAAGCAAAGACTCAGCATTGGGGGAGAAGATACCATGCTAATGGGGAAACACCAGAGCAATGGCCTAGCAACTAATCTCCAGATATGTGATAATAGTTTGCACATATAGAAAATGAGATTTGAGATTTCATAAAGAAGTAAATAAAAGTTGATTTGAACACATGCGAGCATGGAAATTGTAATTAGAGAAACTATCTTCTGTATCCTAATTCTTCATCTGACCTTTGTGGCACTTATGTAGGAACCAGGTTGGGGGTTGGCAAAGGAGAGTTCTATTGAAGCCTTGGCGGAGGCATCAGAGGCAGTAGAATCAAGGGTGGAACAATCAGAGGCAGTAGAATCAGGGGTAGTAGAATCAGAGGCAGTCGAATCAGAGGCTGTTGAATCAGAGGTGGTAGAGTCAGGTTAAATGAGAATAGAAACAGAGGCAGTCGAGTCAGGGAGGAAGTGTCAAGGGCAGTAGAGTCAAGGACAGTAAAATAAGAGGAATAGAATAAGGGAGAGTACAATCAGAGGGAATCTAATCAGAGAGTAGAATCAGTGGGAGCAGAATCAGAGACAGTAGAATCAGAGGGAGTAGAATCAAAGAGAGTAGAATCAGAGAGAATGGAATCAGGGGGAGTAGAATCTGAGTGAGTAGAACTAGAGGGAGTAGAATCAGGGACAGTAGAAGCAGAGACAGAAGACTCAGAGGGAGTAGAATCAGGGAGAGTAGAATCAGTGAGAGTAGAATCAGAGAGAGTAGAATCAGAGAGTAGAATTGGTGGGAGTAGAATCAGGGGAGAGTAGAATCAGGGAGAGTAGAATCAGTATGCAGAGTTTACTTTACAGTAGTTAATGTGTTGGATTTTTGAGAGGTAACATCCCATAATGCTCTGGGTTCTCTGTGGTACAATGTTACAGCATGTCGACCAATAATTCTGTTTTTTAAGACAGTTCCGACATGACACGGGAGCAGCGTGGAGACCGCAGCTGTCAGCGAGAATATATTTTTCCCCTCCCTATCCGTTACTCTCTCTTTTCATTCTGGGAAATTATTATTTGGGGACAACTTCGCTCAGGTTTCAAATTAAATCGCTTGTTCGCCTTTTCATGCTGTGCAATTAGACACGGTGGATATTTCACTGGCTGTAATGACTCACGCGTTCAGACAGTTTTTAGGATATTTATCTCCAAAGATATACACATTTATTTCAGATGAACAACTGAAGGCTAATTCCTTGTTATCTAGTCAACATCAGTCAAAAAGAAAATAGAAGCTTCTGTGAACTCAAACCACTATAGATATAATATATATAAAGATGACTAGATTTATATTGGATTATAGCATCATAGAGCAATATATTGCATAGCATCATACAGTATATTCAGTATGTTGAGCTATGAGAAAGTTTCAATGTATTTTTACTAAGAGTGAAAAAAACGGTGGCTCGATACCAGTTTTTCATGTCCGATACCAAAACCAATACTGCAACCTTGAATACCTGGCGATACTGATGAAAATCGGATACCGATCTTTTTCCCACTCTTAAACAACTAAGGTGTAAATAATACATTTGTCTGGATGCACCTTGTTTGACTTAGCCATCTAAAAAACATCATGCTCAAACTGTGAAACAAATATTCTACTCCCCTAAAGGAAGAAATACAAAGCCCACAACATGACTCAGTTATGCAGAGTCAAAGTACAGCTTCTGGTCTTCTGAGACCTGAAACAAATACATACTTTACAGCTTAAAGTTGAGTTTAGATCAGCTGGATTTTATTTTTTTTCCCTACAATCTGATCCAGTGATTTTGGCCAGTATCGGACCGACTTCAGAGTGAAGTGTAGTCCGTCTGGTCCGATCCCACAGAAGAGCTACTGTGGCACAAATTGCTGGAAAAGTTAATGATGCTATGATAGAAAGGTGTCACGACACACAGTGCATCACAGCTTGCTGCGTATGGAGCTGTGCAGCGGCAGAGCGGTCAGAGTGCCCATGCTGACCCCTGTCCCCCACGCTACAATGGCCATGTGAGGGTCAGAACTGGACCATGGAGCAATGGAAGAAGGTGGCCTGGTCTGATGAATCACGCTTTCTTCTACATCATGTGGATGGCTGGGGTTAGGGTCCCATCCAATTGTGCATCTGTGGGATGTGCTGCAAGAATAAGCCCGATCCATGGAGGCCCCACCTCACAACTTGCAGGACTTAAAGGATCTGCTAACGTCCTGGTGCCAGATACCACAGGACACCTTCAGAGGTCTTGTGGAGGCATGTGTCCATGCCTCGACGGGTCAGTTTTTGGCGGCACGAGGGGGACCTACACAATATTAGTGGTGGTTTTAATGTTGTGGCTGATCGGTGTACATATACTGTATGTATATATGTGTATTTATATATTCCACTAACAGAAATGTACTAAGTTACCAAATACAATCAAAAATGTATTTTATGTTATTTTCTCGTTGTTAGATGTAAGACTCACTGATCAGTGAGACAAAATAGAGGTGAATTGGTGTAGAACACTAAACACATGACTCCACAGCTCGTCAAACATTCCACTCATCTCTCTCTCTCTCTCTTCTCTCTCTCTCTCTCTCTCTCTCTCTCTCTCTCTCTCTGTCTCACTGCCGCTTTCTGATATTTTTAGCATAGCGCTGGATCTGCAGACAAAAGCAGCATAAACAACGCCGTTTGGTTCATTAATGAACTTCCCAACATCACGTAAATGAAAGATTTTCAAGTTAATTCATCGGCTTTTACTTCATTGTTTCTTCTCTTCTCTTTCATCTGTGATTATTGGAATGCAGTGGAGCCGTGAATGTGGAAAGTAGCGTGTGGTGAAATGTTCTGACAGCGGAACTAGCGTCTATTTGGTTCGTGGGTCCAGTTTCTTCCATGATGGCGTTGGTGCTGTGTGATTTTTCTTAGTTTGTGAGTCAAAGATGAACTCGCTTGCCCACTCTTTTGCGGGAGCGACTCCAGACTCCCAAGTCATTTTAAATTGTTTGCTATGAACAAACTGTTCACGAGTCTTCATCACTAGTTTGGGTCAGGTTTCATCTGCGGTATGAGAACTGACCCTCGTGACACAGGGCTTAGAGCCACGTTGAAAGGGAAATTTCACACAGAGAACCCAATACATTTAACTGCTTCTCCCACTGTAACGGTTATCAATTCCCGCCCAAAAAAGGGACTATGTGGCAACCCAAATGACATCCAACTTGTCTTTAGATCTTATTTGTTCATTTGATTTATTTAACATGTTGGTGAATGCATCATTATTCTCTGCGAACTAATTAATGTCTTTGGCTGCGATCGCTGAGAGATTTCAGCGTCTATTATCGTGTAATAAATGACCACAGTGAGAGAGAGAGAGAGAGAGAGAGAGAGAGAGAGAACCTAGCACTGACTCCTGGAAATCCGCCTTCTCCTTGTATCAAATTACAGCATCGACAAACACCCGCTTCGTCTTAGTTACTGAACCTCTAATCTTCTGTGACTGCCAGTCGCATGTTGTGTCCTTTCGCTATTAATGGCTCCCTTGGTGTTGTTATTATTGGTTTGTTTTCTTGCTGTACGTCCATTCTTATCATAATCGCTGTACATCCAACTGGTCTATTAACCTAGGTGTATTGTCACCCTGGCTATACACCCATGTTTTCCATAATTGCCGATCATCCAGTTGTTCTGTTAGCCCGTTTTGTCCCCCTTGCTATATACCATTCTTTCGATAATCGCCCATTCTTCCAACAATCGCCCATCATCCAAGTGCATTCTTTATCACCGTCGGATGGTCAGTGATTAAGGGAAGATCGTTTAAAACAAGGGGGACAAAACTGGTTAGTGTTTCCCCCTTGCTATACACCATTCTTTCCATAATCGCTGTACATCCAACTGCTCTATTAACCAGTTTTGTCACCCTGGCTATACACCCATGCTTTCCATAAATTGCCAATCATTGAACTGTTCTGTTAATCAGTTTTGTCCCCCTTGCTACACACCATTCTTCCCATAATCGCTGATAACCCAACTGCTCCATGTACCAGTTTGTTAGTTTGTTCCCCCGCGTCATAAATACGACCCCTGTCCTGGTTTCAGCGTTTGGATGTGCTTTGATTAATGTCTTGGGGGTCTGGTCAACGTGTCGATATCTTCAACAGCTGGGACCATCTGTCATCTTTTTTTCTTGTCGTGACACCGTTTGAAAAGCAGCTCGGCTCCGATCAGGGAAACGATCCATCACGGCGGTAAACAGAGACGTCTCGTATTAGCGAGAGCCAAAAGACTTTTCGACTCGTAGCGTAACAGACAGGCGATCATCTGGTGTTGTGTTGTGCCACAGGCTAATGTGAAGCATTAGCGGAAGTGTAGCGGGACGGACGTAGGGAGGGTAATGAACCTTTTTATGCAGAGGATGTCGGAGGTGTGAGATATTTGTCACAAACTGACCTGATTTTTGTGTCTGGGAGCCCAGCCCCAGGACCAAACCAAAGAATTAAAAAATGTACATTTGCTGCGTCCTTTACTTTTGCTTCTACCTGTACTTACATACTTACTTTAGCAAAACTGCTGTCTGCACACATTGGGCTCACTACAAAACGTAGCTATCAACATTGTGGTAACTTTGTTGATAGATGTGTTATATTTATTTTTGTCTTTAATTCATTTCTCATCCCTTTCTAGACTTGCACTGTTTTTTTTTTGTTGCTCTCGTATCACCTGCATTTCGTCAAGGGGACTGATAAAATTATCTTATCTGATCTGATCTGCACTTAATATTCATATGTTATTAGGAGTGTACCACATTTGAAATGCAATGATAATTTTGCATGAGTGCACTTACATTGAACCAAGAGTAGAATCAGAGGCAGTAGACCCAGAAATGTTATTGTACGGATTATTATTATTATAACTATTCTCGTTGGCATTTTTCTGGATAAAAGTGTCTGGAACAGGACAACCGGTGGAGCTACGAATACGGTTGTGGTCTCACATCTCGTGGTTCACGTTTCATCCAAAATCGATCCACATACAGAGCAGGTGAATTTGTGAAAATCCGATAAAATTTCACAGGAAGTAGTCGGACGCTCGTGCATCGCCCACACGCCAAGGTTCAAAAACTTCTCGTCTGTTGGTGAAGCAAGATGAGTTTGTGGAGTTAGACGCTTTGTGACATCATCATCCAATTCCTTATAAATGTGCAGGTTGTGGCTACAAACGCAGATTTGCACCGTGCAAAATACGTGGTGTGGACAATGGACACACATACACACTGCGTGTATGTGTGTGTGTGTGTGTGTGTTCGGTGTGTGTGTGTGTGTGTGTGTGTGTGTGTGTGTGTATCACCATAGCTGCTTGATGTTGGCAGCACATTTCATTTGATATTTTCTTATTTGCCCTTTTGGGAATATAAAGGCATTCTGTTCGCATCTAACCCAGTGTAGTGTACCTCCTGCGGCATTCAAGCCAGTCTTAACACGCCAACTCGAAAACAGTCCAAAACATATTCCATGTGTGTGTCCTCGCACATGGAGTTTGCTTGCAGCTCCAGAGCAACGGGTCCGAATCGTGTCCATTTTATTTTTGTCCCAAAAGTTAAAAAAAAGTTTATGAAATGTCTCAGGGCGATGCAGTGTTCAGTCCATTTGAATGGAAGCGTGTTGTTGGGAACTTCCACACCGAGTGATTTCCTTCCACAGAGACACCGTGAAGCGGGACTCTGTGGACTACAGGTAGTAGACAGCCACCTTCTAACTTTTAGGATAAGGTAATAACACGCAACAAGTGTTTCCTTGTAGTAGTAATTCAGCATGTCACCAGGATCTGGAAAACTCGCGGCACTGCATGATGACATGAGTCGATGCTGCGTTCATCGGAAACTCGTAACATTTCACTTGTATTAGACATAATGCTGATGTAAAGACGAGCAACAGCGCGAACTGAGGCAGCATTTGATTGGAACTCGAAAATTCGCAATTGGTGTCGATAATGGACACCTGTATTGCTGCCTGCAGCTATATTTAGGGATCCAGCCCGCAGGGGTGCCCTAGATGAGCAACCAGGAGACGACAGACAAGGGGGAGCCCATGCTATGTTCAAGTAAATTCAGAAAATCGTGCTGCGGTTCAGAGAACCCGGGAAACTGTAAAACGCACCCAACAGAACTGGACACCATGTATTACTGACTGCAGTTATATTTATTATTATTATTATTATTATTATTATTATTATTATTATTATTATTATTATTATTATTATTATTATTATTATTATTATTATTATTATTATTATCATTATCATTATTATTATTATTATTTATTATCTTTTTTTTTTTAAACACTGCTTGTTACACAGCTACTTACAAAAAAAAAATACACTGAGACAGAATATTGATTTCAATTTGTTTCATAACTAGTATGCCTAGTTTAAATGGTTCACAACATTGTGGCTAACACTGCAACAACGTAGTGGAACATAGACCTATCTTAAGCTGTACTTTAGTATACTCATGTTATTTTGGTCAAAAGTACTGAAAAACACACACCAATATTAAAAAGTGCCACATCGTGGTGCTTTTTCCTTAATGGTCAAATGGTGTCAGGCTCCACTTGAATATTTGATGTTGTTGTGCAGATCACCAGCAACAGCAATTCATCATCTGTCAACGCTGCTGCTTTTTACATCTCAACCTGCTTAAATCCAAATTAAATAATGTTTTCTGCGCTATTAAGCGCAAGAATCTCTCATTTTCAAGACAGCAATTTCATACTCTCAATGAAGCTAATTTTGGTTTTAGCAAAACAGTTTAGTTTACTTTACTTAAGAGTTAAATTACATTTCTGACCTTAAAAAATGTATGATGAATATTGAAAAATATTCTAAAAATGTAAAATATAACTTATATAAATATGAACTTACACACTTTTAAAAGTTAAATAGGTATGCTGTTTAATAATTACTCTTAATAGTATTTATCAAAGTCACTTATATCAGTATGGCGTCATAAATTTAACCATTGACCAAATTCTTGAATGCATTATGTCTGTCAATTTGTGTGTCTTTTTCCCCCTCTATTGATATTTAAAGAGAGTTGAGCAGCCCTGTGTCTAGAGAGATGACTCCAGATTGTTTCTGGAATAGAAATTCTAATTCACTGGATTGTGTGAGCATCTCATATGTATCTTTTCTGGGAAATCTGAAAAGTGTCCTGGTTGCGTGGTCCAGATAAGGACCAGTCAGACTTCAAAAAGCCACGTTATTCCAATAATTAAAGTTCTGTTCAGTGACGCAGACACATTCCAGCAGCAGCGAGCGGTGATCTGATCGCTCAGATTAATACACGTGTAATTACAGAAGTATTCACCAGCCACGTCAATCACCCTGCAGAGCCGCAGTTTAAGTGATGAAACCCTATGTGTGTTTTGTATATATATTAAGATTTTTTCAAGGAAAACATTTTTATTTTTGACCAAGTGTATGAAATGTGTTTAATGATCAAATAAATAATAAGAAAAAATACGTATATGACCTAACAACTTAATGATAACTTGCAATATGTTGAAAACATATTTGACCAATATACAGTGTGTATATATATATATATATATATTTTTTTTTTTTACAGTAATATATATATATATATTACTGTAAAAAAAATTCTTAATGACTTAATCGTAAGTTAACTTAGGCTAGTTGATAACAAATCATAATAATTACTTAATAACTTATATACATGTATATATATATATATATATATATATATATATATATATATATACAAAACTTCATTACATTGCTTGCATTACAAATAAAGGTGCAGATCTGCAGCCTGCAGCCAAAACAACACAAGAGACAACAAACACAACAACCTGAACGGAGAACCTGCCCATTAAAGGCTTGGAAAAGGAGTCGGAAAACCAGGATGTACCTGCTTATTTGATGACTCCTTCCAAAAACATAAAAATTGGATGACAACATGTATTGAAAAACTGAACAAGTTCCAGGAAAACTGGAACTACAACTGGTCACGTGGCCTCTTCCTGTCAAAGTTATGGCAGCAAATGAGGGAGGAAAGGAGAGGAAAGCCCCCCATGTTGCTGGGGTGCACTCCAAGCAGGTGTGCATGTGTGCGTGTGTGTGTGCGTGCGTGGGTGTGTGTGTGTGTAAGATGTCCACCGGTGAGTGTACATGACTTATCCCCATTGGTACTGGTGTAGAAGGTCGGTATTATGTCGCGGCGCCTCCAAGCAGCGCAAGGGGCCCCAAAGCCCCCCGAACTCCACAGCCCCGCGGACTGCAGGAGATCCCCGGGTACCCCGCCCTGCGGCCACGGAAGACCCCCGGGCCCCCAGAGAAGCCAGAGGGCCGTGGAGCAACTCCCACGCCCAGCCCGAGGAGCATGACCGATGGAGTTCATCAACTTCATAAAATTGGTTTTATTTGTTAAACCTATTTTTTGTTAATTTGTTTAATTATCTCAAAATATACATCCCAATTTCGCAATTTCAATTCCAGAACACCCCAAAAGATAGGTTTAACAAATTAAAGCTACTTTTGTGATTCTTGTGATTCCAATGATTCTTTTGGTACATTCTCATATGTAGAAATAAGTAAATCATGTATTACTGACCAAAATGCTGAGGTCAGGAATATATTTTTTTTTTTCCACAAAAACATTATTTCCCGCAAAATAACAATATTTAGCACTTGTACCTAAATGAACAGCTAATATTCAACAGCCTCACAGTCAAAATAGTTATTTTAGTAGTTTCAAAATAAAAGTCGGAGAAAACATTTTGAGTTTTTTCTTCTTCTGCCCTCTGCACTGTACATGTGTCTTCTCATTACAAATGAACCAAAAGGAAATTATAAAAACAGTTAAAACAGCAAGCTGCTGAGAACTCGAATCGTCCAAAATCCTTTCCAGGATTTCTCTGACGGCAGAGTCGTCCAGTTTTACCATCTGTGCTCACACATTGTTTTTTCTTAGCATACTGAAAATGAGCAATCTGCCATTTAACACCCATTTATGGAAAATAATTAAGTTACAGGAGACAGCGACAGCAGAGGCAGATACTTTCTTTTCACTTAACCACAGTTTATTTTTACTTACAGTAAGATTTTTTTGGGGTTGTGATTTACACTTTTATTGCCCGAATTGAAAATTGAAGGGGCTTGAAAGGAAACATCAACAGATCCATTAAGTTCATGTTAGTATGGATCATGCAGCTGTGCATTATTGGTAAACACTTAAAGCCAAGACAAGTAAGCGTAAAACAGTGACTGTGAAAGTGCCCCCATTAGAATAAAAACACACAGGGGCGAATTCACAAAAGGATTGCGCGGCTTTTGCGGCCGCTAAACCGGCGCAAATAACTCACGGGGGGATTTAAAAATAATGAAAATTGTCCCTGCTCCAACTTGCCTTGGTCCACCACGGAGCACAATGCTTAGTGTAATGGTATATTGTAATGTTTACGATTACAGTTAAGAAGGATACATGAATGTTTTCGACGCACCCGGCATGTTGTTTTTACCTATTTTGGGGGGGTTAATTAGGCGGGGTCAGACCCCCCCAATCCCCCCTGTGAATCAAACTATCCTCCCCACTGGTGTACTGGAAAGAATGACTTCTTCCATTTTCCCCTGACATTTTGTGATCCGAAACTCAGATCCATTTCATCCAATAGCCACTAAGGGGGAAAGGATCCGACTGGCGCATGCTTAATCCTCTGTCCGAGGCCCAGAATTTGGTTCCGTTCCATTCCATTTTTTATTTTTTTGTGAATCTTCGTCCATATCGACAGTGTACTGACCGCATCTAGCCACACTGCTTCAGCTGATTCTCTGCGGCTGCGTTCCACTTCTTGAACATGCCTGATTTTTGCATTATTGAAAGGTGGGAAAGGTGGGGAAAGGTGGACCTAGCCACCAACAGATGTTTTTTTTTTTTATATGTATTATTTTTCCTATTCTACTCTCGAAAAATTATACAATGACAACAAAAGCTTTCTTACTAGCACACACTATATAACTCTTATGGTAAATTTTTCTGCATCCACTCCAACTCCAAGTTAAATTCATTTTTTGGAAAAGAAAATATATGAATTAGCATAGATTCCAGAATATGTAAGTTTTTTCTGTCTTTGAATGATGAATAGCAAAATGTGATGTTCACCCCATACCCACCCAACTGCAGCTCGTCCTTCTTCCTGTTAATCACCCAAAAGTCATTCAGCCAACTGTGATCCCACCATGCACACTGATGGTGGAAATACTGTACATGTAAACACCTGCGCTACCTACCTACTCGCCAACATAATTTATGAAACGCATTAAAGCAAAAAAAAACAAAAAAAAACGCAAAGACCATTCATTGGTTAGAATTCCAGGGGGGCCATTTGTCACTCGGCTGTCGAAATATCCTAAGAGCCCAGGGTAAGACGGAGCCTCCTCTCAGTGAAAGTGGATTTATTTCCAAGCCTTTCAAGTAGGCTAAACTACATAATCCAACGGACAAAGACACATTTTGCCCTTGATTGCCCCGGTGGCACGTTTTTATGGCGTGGTTTTAAGACCGGTTTTGAAATATTATAATCCATAATATAATCGGAATTATCTAAACAGCCCAGGTAGGTTGTAATATCATAATCCATAAATCCAAAATCTAAATCTCCCACTACATGCTTCTCAGAAATACATATATAGGGAATAACGTGCAGCCAGCGGGTTATTAGCACAAAATAACCCAGACAGGGTGATCAGGACCCCAATGTTAAGCAGAGGGTTGTTGTACCACTGTGAAGGGTTATTTTGTCGATAATGAATGGCAGCCGGGCATTATTGTCTCGCTTAATACACAACTTACTAAAAGAATACATTGAAACTACCATCCATCTACCTACCCATTCATCTTATTACAAGAAAGGAGTTTTCCACAGAGCCACAGTGTAATAAATAAAATGACAAAGTTTCCAGGAGAGCCGCACATTGACAGCGCTGCAGGTGCCGAGCGGAGAAAAAGAAAATTAGTCCATCACCCGCACTCGTTCTCAGTTTTCGAGTGCTGAGGAGAAATAATTGAGCCCCAAACTTCTGTGATTGCATTACATCACTGGAATATTCTGCTCTCACAAGAGCCTGGGTATCAGTGCGATAATGAAGCAGACAAACTTGAAACCCTGATTAACGGTGGCGGCGGTGTAATCACTTTCGCATATCTGCTAATTATCCGTGTTGGGTTAACCTGTTTCTATAAATTACTGGGAAAGAGACACAATTTGATCGGGGAAGATTTTATTTTGTATTTATTATCAAACCCGCAATATTTTTTTGCAACCAAAATAATGTAATTTGGAGAGTCAAAGTCAAAATATCGTCATTATCTATTTAGTGAAAACACTTCAAAAAGAACAGAATTACAGACCTTGAGAAATAAATAAAATGATATCTTCAAATGTGTCAAAATCTTAGTTGCACTGTAGATTTTTGATAAAGCAGATATTTCGATGCGTAGAGTCTATTTCTAACAGATGGAGAAAATTGGATGGATGTAAAAAAGAAAGGCATTGAAAAATAAAATTATTGTATAGAAAATTGATAAAAAATAATAATAAAAATCAAAATAATATACGTAGCTGCAGGCAGCAATACACAAGGGTCCAGTTTATTCGATTTAGGTACGTGTTACAGTTTCTTGGTTTCTGTGAAATGCATCACAAGTATCAAACATTGTGGTGTTATGTCGTGGAGTAACATCCATTGTAATTTTTTTTGAATTTTGTGACTGACCTTGTGGACTGGATTTTTGGGTAATAGCTTCTTCATTGTCATAGATTTTTCGTCTTTTTTTCAGAACAATAACAAAAACAAGCTTTGTAATTACTTTTCATGAGAATAATAATAAATACATTTTATTTTATGAATATAATAAGAAAATATTAGTTTTAATTTGTATTTTAGTATTTTAATTAGTACACATTATTACATTCTATTTTTTCTGTTAACAATCTACAATCTACAACAATCTATTCAGTTGAATAGATTACTTGACTATATTGTAATGCAGACAACATTTATGCAACTTTAACATAAATTTGTCATTAGAATTATTAAGGCATAACTTATCAATACTTAGCAAACTGTTTATACATGAGATTTCTCTAAAATAACCGTCATTGTTTGTTATAACTTACCTTGTTGTATGTAATTGTGATTATATGCAGGGACGTTTGGAGCGGACCGAGGGACTCTTTCTGACCGTGTCAGACCAGACGTCACTGAAAATCGCTGATTCTTTCTTTAATCGCTTTCCTATTGCAGGAGCCGTGGCTGGCTCCGGTTGGGAAGAGGGCATCAACTTCAAGTTGTTGTTTGAGGAAGACCTGCCACATCAGCTCCGGGGGTTCTCATCCCTGCCGCGCGCTGTCGACCAGAGAGCGGAGGCAGCATCGGCACTCCTGCTGTACGATTGCCTGTTCCTGTTGTGTCTTTGTAGGTAGAGGAAAACGGATTCTGTATCGAACTGTATCGAAAAGAAACCGTAATTTATCATCGTTATCGTGGAAGATTTTATAGATCGTTTTATTGTCCAGCTCTACCAGGAAATACCAAAAACGTTGTGGTATTTCTGTGATTAATTACCATTTCATTGCATATATGTATGATCGTATGTATATGTTTTTGATTTTTATTTTAACCTGTGCTGTCAGCATGCTGGGCATACAACACAGAGTATTTGTATGCCATTGCATCCAGGACAGAGAGTCTACAAGTGAAGTTCAAGTTCTCAACCTGCAATGCAACTCTTTATTAATTATTAAATCATCAAGAACTGCTGCAATAACTCTGTCCTGTTAATGACGTGTGGAATGACAAGATCAAAGTTTTTGGTTAGAGAGAACCACCACCAACTCCTCTCTTTGGAGAACTATTTATCATGCTTGGGTCTATAAACAACTGATCACTACTCTAAGAGGGGGAGAATCGCCATGGGTGAGACAAACAAATATAGAAACAAAAACATAAAAATTGGATGACAACATGTATTGAAAAACAGTGGTCCAGAAAAACTGGAACTACAACTGCTCACGTGGCCTCTTCCTGTCATAATTATGGCAGTAAATGAGGGAGGAAAGGAGGGGAATGCAATCAGGAGGGTGCTGGGGTGCACTCAAAGCAGGTGTGTGTGTGTGTGTGTGTGTGTGTGTGTGTGTGTGTGTGTGTGTGTGTGTGTGTGTGTGTGTGTGTGTGTGTGTGTGTGCGTGTGTGTGTCTGTAAGATGTCCACCGGTGAGTGTACATGACTTATCCCAATTGGTTCTGGTGCAGAAGGTCGGTATTATGTCGCAGCGCCTCCAAGCAGTGGAAAGGGCCCCGAAGCCCCCGAATTCCGCAGCCCTGTAGACACCCGCTGCAGGAATGCCCCGAGTACCCTGCCCTGCGGCCACCGAAGACCCCCAGGCCCCCAGAGAAGGCAGAGGGCTGTGGAGCAACCCCCATGCCCAGCCCCGAGGAGCATGACCCAGTCCCAGGGAGCACGAGGAGACCCCCAACCCCAGGGGTGCACACATACAACCAACCCCCAGGTGCAGACACAAAAGGCAGCCGCCGGCACAGAACCCGGGCCACAGGCGCGAGGCACGTACCGCAGGCCCGGATCCCGGCCCCACGGTGAAAGACCGACACCCCGCTCAAGCCGCCTGCCCCAAAGGCAAGCCGGCAGGACCCCCATGCCCACCCATGCCTCGCACAAGGGGGAGGCCCGCCCCACCGCAGCCAACCAGATGACCCCACCCGGCGTGAGTGGCAAGTGCCCATACACGTAGCATCGTGTGCCCAGTGCGGTGCACCTTGATGTTACCCCCATCCCACTGATGCCGGCAGGCTGCCAGGTATACAGGCCCTCCGCCACCCCCAGCACCCGGGGCGCCCACTGCAGAGAAGCCATGCCGCAGAACTCGCACCCCTTCTGCCCCGCAGACCCTGGTCCGATGGAGTGTTGTTCGGAGTACGATTGGTGTGCAAGTGTATCTGTTTTAAGCTAATGTGAGTGGGATTACATTTTCGGGACAGACGAGAAGCACGCTTGGGCAGGAGCGTGACAGGCAAGATGGCAGCTGCCCCCCGCATCCCCACCCACATAGCCTGCACCCCGCCCATCCTGCAAGCCCTCGGTCTATTGTGTGGTGCCAGCTGACGGTACCCCGGCAGCCCGGTGTCACGACAGGAGACCGCCCCCCATGAAGGAGGCCACATGGTGAGCCCCGCGCCTAGCACAGCCAGCCGGGTTCAGGACCCTGGTTGACAGGACCAGACCGAACGCCTAACCAGCCCGGGCATGACGGGCCACCCACGGGACGCAGAAGGACACACAAGCCCAGTTACCCCAGGGCGGATGACCCCAGAGGCGCGCCGACCCACCAACCACATGGCCGAGAACCGAACCAGTGACCCACACCCTCCGTTCCCAACTTGAGCCCCAGAACCCGCAACCATGCCCCAAACCAACACACGGATGCCAGCTGCATGTACTCCCTGGAGCACGCCCAAGAACACAAGAACAAGAACACATATAGACGGGGAGACTGGAATGCTGCAACCCAGAAGGGTTGATAGCTTCTTGGTGATGTTGGTCCAGAATGCTAGGATAGGTGGGCAGAGCCAGAAGGCATGAAAGTAGTCATTTCTGGTATCAAGGGAACAGTGAGAGCAAATGTCTTCATCCACAAAACCCATTTTGAACATTTTGTGTTCCGTGATATGGGCTCTGTGCAAGATTTTAAATTGAATGAGTTGCATTTTGGAGTTGCGGGTCATAGAAAAGGTGTTGTTGCAAATGAGCTTCCACAGGTTGATATCGGTGGGGAGATAAGTGGACAGAAGTGTTCCACTGGGTAGCCATCTGATCCAGGTGTTTTATTGTTGGGCATAGAGAAGAGCACTTTCCTGAGTTCTTCAAGAGTAAGTGGTTGATCTAACGTGGTAGCCTGCTCCCTCGAAAGTTTAGGAAGGTCAATATCATCAAGGAATGAGTGAATGTTTGATATATTCGATTCATTATCCGAGTGATATAGGTTATTATAGAAGTCTCTCAATATGTTATTGATGTCTTGCGAGGAGTATGTTATTTTACCCTGTGAATCTTTAATGGCTGTAATAAGTGATTTTTCTCTATCACGTTTCAATTGATTGGCAAGAAATTTACCTGATTTGTCATTGAATTCAAAGTAATTTGCTGTTGGTCGTTGCATAAGGAATTGTGTCTTTTGATGGTTTGATAGTATTAAGTTGAGATGTAATTTTCCGGATCTCATTTTGGATTTGCTCAGTGGATGAGCGGGCTTGTTGGGAGTGCAACTTCTTTAGTCGTTGTTCGAGTTTATTTTGGCATTCTTGTCTGAGGAGTCATTCAGTTCGATGAAGGAAGCCCATTCTCTGGAAAATAAATGGTTAATATCTTTATCTGTCAAAAGTGAGGTGTTAAACCGCCACCTGCCGGGAGGGTTCTGGTTTGTTTCATTTATCAGGTTGAAACTAATCGGCCCGTGATCGGAAATTAGGGTAGATTTCTGGATTAGTGATTTGGGACAGTGCAGAGTTACTTGTCAAGAAAAGATCGATTCTAGAGAAACTTTGGTGGGGTGGTGATTAATATGTGTATTCTGTAGAATGTGGGTTATTTGATCGCCAACAATCCCCAAGAGCAAGATCACTCATATATTGTTTTATAGTGTCCAACGAACACCAGGATTTGTGAATATTTCTGGCTTGAGAACGGTCTAAATTTGGATCCAGTACTGTGTTGAAGTCTCCTCCCAAAATGATAATTGACTCAGAGAATTCTAAGAGTTTTGAAAATATGTTGTGAAAGAAATTTGGGTCATCCTCATTGGGGCCATAAATATTAGCTATGGTTTATTTGATGTTACCTAAAAACTCATTAATCATTATGTAACATCCTTCTGTGTCTGATATTGTGGTTGTATTTTGATATGGGATACTTTTATTGATCAATATAGAGACACGTCTTTTTTTTGAGTTGTATGATACGGAAAACATCTGATTAATCCATTTAACTTTGATTTTGAGGTGCTCAGATGCAGTGAGGTGGATTTCTTGCAGTAGACAGAAGCGGGGGGTTCATCTTGGTGAGGTGAGTTAGGCTTTTGCTACGTTTAGCAGGTGAGCCCAAGCCTCTTACATTCCAACGAACAAACTTAATGGGTGTCATTGAAGTTAGTTAGGGGGTGATGGCACAGTGCATCCAAGGAGTAGCTATACTACCGTTCCCATGCTTACCCATAGATAACTCTGGGATTTCCTCCTTTACATTCCTTTTCACTGCTGTCGTATTGTCGTATAGGAGGTTTGTAGGGATACATACTGTAACTACACAAACAAATGACAAGTAGACAAAGATAAACACAGAACATTGCCACATACATAAAGTGAGAGACATTATAGACTGAGAGTGATAGGAGAAGTAAGGAGAGAGAGATTAGGGACGTGAGATGATGAGAGAAATAGGGAGGGAGAATTAGGAAGGTGAGATGAGAGTGAGCGATATTTTAAATCCTGACATAGATAGCATGCCTATTACTACATCTTGCAGTATATAATATCCAGAATTACAAGAATACATACATAATGATCAAAATAACCAGGGTGTGGTGGAGGAGACTCGTTATAACAGACCGTCTATATATAGTTTATCAAAAACCATCAATACACGTTTACCCTTCTGCCGGTTCTCCTTCAGGACAGGATACAGCACCTTCCGTCGATCGTTGATCTCCCAGGGGAATTGATCGTTCATACCCAGCGTGGTTCCAACTTCTTGTGCTTGAAGTGTTCAAATTTAACAATGATGGAGCGGGGACGGTTCACCACGCGGTGTCCCAGTCAATGAACCTGATGAAAGGTGATCTGCTTCACGGTGTCCGTCGGGAGTTTCAGGGCGGTGCGGGGAAAGTCTTTCACCATATTTTCTGGGGACTCGGTGTTGTTCTCTGGGATCCCAGAAAAGATGAGGTTGTCCTCATTGGATTGTATATCCAGGATAGTCTCTTTCATTATTTTATTTTATTTTTTTACAACTTTACAACAACTTTTTTACAACTATCATCTGTAAGATGCTTCGCGAGGTTTTTAGATCCGCGTTGTCTTTTTGCATCTCGCCGTCCGTGTGGTGCAGGAAATCAAGACTGGCTTTGATCTCGGTAATGTCTCGGAGAAGTCCAGCAACTATGTCCAGCTTCTTTTTAATCTCATCCAAGACACTCACCTCTACAGCACCCGGTATGAGATCGTCTGTGTCCATTGCTGACACAGTTTATTCCTCTTATTACCTCTTTATTTGTCTTCTTCCTTTTCGCGGGATTATTGCGGTCCTGGTTGTCTGGTTGTCCTGGTTTCGCGCAGTGTTCCCTTTTTTTATATATATATTAATATTATTTGCAATTCGCTTTGTTATTTTGTCTGAGGTGGAGCTGCCGGTGTGTTAGTTAGTGTAGCAGGACGCCGCCATGTTGGGTCTCCACTCACTACTCACTCCCGCTTCTTCTCGCGAGATCACAGCATGCTCCCGTCTCTCCCTGGTGGTGGTTCTCTCCCAGGTGGTGGCTCTTGTCCTGGTGGACCGTATGTATATGTACGTGACAACTAATTTCTTGAACTTTAACTTGCAAGCTTTCTATTTTTCCAACGTCTCTCTGGACCTTGAACACATCACTCAGTCGCACATTCTAGTGGATTTTACAAGTTTTTGGGAATTACTTTTTATTATATTTTTCATTCATCTGGAAAGTAATGTGGACCACAGATTTAAGATGTCAAGCTAATAGCTATACTGCCATCTACCAGGTAAGAAGCTGTATATATATTGCAAGTAAATCGATCGTTTGGTAATGTCTTAAGACTAGAGAGTGACCGATTCCAAGCCGCACACCGGACATGGTACAACTGGAAATCCTCAATCGGAATCTGTACATTTATAGTAAATAATATGATGTCAGAAAGCATCTTACTATAAATCTCATCTCGTTCATTTTAGGACGAGATGTGTGACGTGTCAGTTAACCAATAGCAGCTGAATATTTTCGGTCAAAGTTGTTTGTTTTTTCACTAATATCTGCTCCATATGTGGAACGATTTGGATTAAATTTAAACCACGATATCCATACCGGTTTAAACGACAGCTCAACAGTGTTCGTAGCTTATGCCGAAGTATGTCATATGTCATATAACCCTGGGTTGGACATATTTCAGCATCAAATGTACTGGCTCATCTCTGTAATATCGATCAAAATTTGGTTGTTTTTTTTGTTTTATTTTATTTTGATAATGATTATGATTATTATTGATGGGGGGTGTGTGTGGGTGGGGGGTAAGATAATTATCGGGCGATATTGGACGGGAAATTGGGGAGAAATGTGAAGTATAATTTCTTAGACACAGCCTTCCCAATTTGAGACCCAACCCAGCAGCAGCATGAGAGGATGAAGCGTCTGAATTATTGATACCTCTTCAAGGTTGAGTGCATCACACTTTTTCAGAGCCACTGACGGCTTCCAGAGAAATAAAGAGGAAAAAGAAGAAAACATATATAAAAATAAAAGGTTGTAAGTCAAAGCAAAACCATTGCAAGGCTGAAAGCACACAATTAGAAGTGATAGAAGTAGGAAATGCTTGCTTACCCAGAATGCGCTGCAGCGAGAGAGCCGTTGTGTGTGTGGCACGTTAGGGGCCATCTACAAAATTACACGACACAACCCTTTGACAACAATACATTTAAACCAACAATCAAGTTATAAACCTTTCAATAATATTACAATTATTTTCTTACGGTAAATTTTGCAGATTTAAAATTTTTGATTACCAGCCATTTTTTTTTATTATTTAGAAAAATACCATTTCATACAGTGAATTGGTATGAGGAATTCTCTCGTTTTATATATTTGATATTATTTGATTTGTATTATTTCATTATTATTTTGTATTTTTTTTAAAGTATTATTGTTATATTTCCCAAGCTGTCCTGTAGCGTTCACTTTGCATGATATTTCCAAGACATTTCCGAAGTCTTCCCGACAGATAAGACCTTCTGGATCCATTTTAAACAAACAAATTAGAAAAAAGCGAAACTTTATTGCTCAGAGTGCACAAAGTGTCCAACTCTCAACAACCACGACAACAACAACAACAACAACAACTAAAGCTCAAAGTTTGGAGCTGTAAAGCGCGCGCGTGTCGTCAGCCATATTAACAAAGTGAACAGTCCATTAAACAATGCCATTAAGCACTGACTGGCGCTAATGTCTTCCTTTAACTATCAATGACGCTTAGCCTACTGGTCTGAGAGGGAAATCTGTTTTCTGGATTATTAGTCCAAAATAGAAAGTACTTTCAATGCCGTTCCGGTGTTTGAAAGGGTGGAAAAATGCAGTTAAATTGAATTGAAATAATTCAAATGCCGTGGCCCGGACGCACTTTATTGATGTATTTGTGTTTGTGAGTGGTTTGGTTTTGGTTCAAAGCCAATGAATTTGGTGCTTCGCTATTATGTTCCGTCCTAGTAATAATTTTGAAAACCTCCTGGAAATTGAAATGGTTCCATACACAACTGATGTATTTGCTCATTGGTTTCTACCTGAATGAAATGCTCTGTGACACATGGAATCCACACAGGACCCCATTTCTAAGTAACATACGTCATGACTTTCTGGAACTCGGGCCTCGTTCACACGTGTGTGGATATTTTAGCAGTATTTTCTCATTGTTTTGGCCTCCCATCCACACGAAAAGGGCGTTTTAGGTAAACAAAGCTTTTGGAAAACGCCTTCCAGGATGGAGATTTTTCTAAACTCTGCTTTCCGTGTATTGGTGTGGAGGAAGTAAAATGGAGCTTCTTCAAAACGCCCATTTGGTTGTTTACTGTGTCCCCATTCAATGATTAAAAGTCTTTCTAACTTTGGGAATGGCGCCCATACAGTGTTGTGTATGGATGTTATGAAGAAGCTCAATATACTGCAGGCTGCTAATGTTCTCCTCCGGTGTTTGACGTGAGTTATCATTATCCCCCCTGCTGGTCTGGTGTGCTTATGAGAGCATTTCACAATCGTTTTTTGGGTTTTCTTGTGGACGGATATATTTTTTTTTCTTTACTTGGAGGTAAAATGTTTTCAGAAAGATCTGTATATGTGTGACCAGGCTTCAAAAACACAAATAACCCAGGCCTCATATTAATCAAAATAACACATCTTAACTTACTTGAAGCAGACAGCACTACAACAAGGCAGACATCCAACTCCATCTGTTCCATTCTTCAAATAAAGAGAAGATAATACTGTATGAGATAAGATGAGATAAGATAATATAATATAATATCCATTAAGGCGTCTTGGCTTTAGAGTGGATTCGCTGTCACATTATCCAATTCATCCACATCCTTAAGTTTATTTTTGTCGCATCAGTTTTGAAAGCATTATGGGTTTCCGTGACGACGTGTTTATATATCTCAACATCTCATCTAAGGTGTATACTTCCAGAAGGATCCACCTGCCAAGTCATATTTTACATACAGAAAACACTGTTCTTCTGCTACAGCCACAATGGCTGTTTGGTTTGAAGCTTGCAGCCCATAACATATTACACCAAACAGAGTTAAAGGGAAAGATTTTATGCAAACAAAAGATTTGATTTAAACAAAACATACATGAAAAGTCAGGAGCTCCAAAGGCATCAGGCCATCCAATCCTGTGCTTCTCCTTAAAACACAAAAACCACGAGAATATCTTAACAAACAAATAAAGCCATGGACAACCAGACCTCCATCCTCGAAAAGAAACAAACCAAACAAAGCTGAAAGAAAACTTTATCAAGGAGCAGGGCCAAGGCCTGATTCTGGACACCTGGGAGGAGGGAGCACAATTGTCACTTCCTAATGTGTATCATGAAACAAAAAGTGAATGACTTACACAGCACAAAAGTAAAACGTGATGATACAGGATTTATTTTGTGGTTTGATGAATTATTCAAGTTGATTGAAAAATTTCTGTGCAACATAACATGCTAATAACACACAATTTGTGCATTACAAGAAACATATCACAAATTATTTACCTAAAAGATAAGCATTTATTGTAAAAAAAAAATGTATGAAAACAAATTAATAAATTAATTGGTGAATACATGAATAGATGAATAAATGAATTAATCAAATACATCAATTTATACATTTATTAATCACTTAATTATAAATAAATACACTTCAGATTTTAAAAAATTGCAGTTTTCCTATAGATCTATCCATCCATCCATGCATTCATCCATCCATCCATCAATCCATTAATCCATCAATCCATCAATCATCCATGCATATATCTGTCCATCCAGTTACCCATCCATCCACCCAAAGCATCCAGGGAATCCAAACAAACCTAAGATTTGCTCTGCATCAATAACCATTTACTCTGATTAAAAATATGATAATTGTAATAAACCCCCACATCAATGGATTAGTGTACAGTCAATATCTGTAGGGGAAAAATCTAGTTTCTAATCTCTCTCTGTCTCTAAACTGCATGTCCAAGGTTAGTAATGGGGTTACATATGCTTCCTATGGATCCTGCTTAGTCATGTTGCATTTTCATACTTTGTCAACTGTCTGCAGATGACACAAGATGATGGAGATTAGAGTTCGTGCAGACAGATAGTGTTGTTTAGATAAAGAATTAATGAATTAATTAAAAAGAGTATGGTTCCTACTTAAAAACCCAGGTCGATGGAATCTCCTTGTCATGTTTTGAAATTGGAAAAAAAAAATAATAATAATAAAAAATATAAAAAATAAAATAATAATATGAATAGTAATTATTATTGTTATTAATAATAACAATAATAATATTGTCATTATTAATATTACTATTAATATTATTATTCTTATTATTGTAAGTACCAGTAGAGTAGTAGTTGTATTAATACTAGTACTGTTAATAGTTGTTAATAGTATTTATATTATAAAAAACATTTACTTATTTACTTGTATCTTTTTATTATTATCGCTGAACTTTGCTTTTAAGAAATGTATCACTCAGCTGCAGCTTCTCACATGTGACGTCCAAGGGGGAAAACGTTCATGCTTAAAAAAAAAAACCCATGTAATCCTTAAGCAAACAGAAAGTTCACATTTTTGTCTTCTTCAATCTGTGAACAAAAAAAAAAACAGATGTAGTTATGCTTTCGGATAACTGTACACATTTGAGTACAATGTGATTTAACTGTTATTCAAAATGTTCAAAAAATGTTGTACTACAATATAATGAGAGTTTCCCAGTTCCCAGATTTAACGCTTTTCTTTTAGGGCTGAAATATTTGCCCAATTGGACTACATCTAAGCAGCTGCATCAGAGTGGTACATTTCTCAAAAGTAAAGTTCAGCGAGGTTGTACTGTGACCAGTAATAAATGATGGGAACCAATGTTTTAATAAGGCCTGGGTTGGAAAAATAATAAAAACCTGTCCTTCTAGCCTATCTCAGAAAAACACTGCTACGCTGACGATGCCTTCCTAATCACTGACAAACCACTCGGAGGGCAAAAAGTCAGAAATGTGGCTTTTTTTTTTTTAAGCGATTCCTTGGTTAGTCCATACTTGGTAGTATTAAATAAACATTACAGATCTGGCTCTATAAGTACATCACTTTTCTCCACTGAACATTGGGATATAGCAATTTGTCAAATGTGTAATACAATTATTTTGCTAAAAAATGCACTCACTACGGCATGAGCTAGGAGTATTGAACCCATAGTCCTTAATTAGTAAGGCAGTTGACTTTTATAAAATATTTAAAAACATATTTTGTTTTGCTGACACATACGAAAAATATATACAAGTGGGAATGGGGAACAGCTTCATTTAGGGTTGACCCCGATAAGTTCACCATTGGAATGTTTGGTCATTAGGCTGTTTTTTTGGGTTGAGCACAGTTCAGTCTCAGTTTTCAGGAATGCCTGATTGTTGTCTGCATTTATGAGTGTTTTCCAAATTTTCTGCTTCTTTATGTGTTAAATATTCCAAACGTATGCCAAACTTATACATATGCAAGGATTTATCAAACAATCCGATTATTAAGCCAGAACATAAGAGTCTTCACTATGCAACTGGTCCTGGTATGGTAGTTAGTACAATTTGCTTATTTAATATAAATATTTTAGCATTACACTGGATGAACCAAAAACGGAAGAAATGGAATGGCATTTTGGAAGAAGCTTTTCATAGTTCAACACCAAACCTAAGCCATCACTGGAGAACAGTAACATGAAGTTGGGATATATTTTTTATCGCATTCTGGGTTTAGAACCATCGGTGCTAAATGGATTAAACTAAATTAATCAACTACTAATAGCGCTATTTTAAGTTTCAAAAATTTATTACCATTTAGCTTTCCTAATTTGTTTATCGAAGGACCCATTTTGGGCTGACTTTGGGCTAATTTTATGTATTTGGCTTTTTTATATTATTAAATTTTTTACAACTGTTATGACTTGTTCTGCCAATTGTCTGTACAGCAAGGACACCAACCCTCACGATGAAAAATGCTTCATATTTGAAAATGTACATGGAGGAGTAAACAGACTGTGATTCTGATTGCCTTGTCTTGCAGGAGCGTTTGAGAGGCAATTCGTTCCAAGAGTCATAGAATTAAGGTAGCTGGATGTCATTCGAATAGTCAAGAACCATCGGCAAAGTAGACTCTACTTTATAAAACGATAGAAATTCCTGCTACTGTATGTAGCCAATTTGGCCGACGTCATCGCCTTAAAACGAGGAAAAAACAAAGGATTTATTTATTTATTTATTGCTCTCTGACTTCCCTAGTGGTCGGTCTGTGTAACAGACTCAGGGAATTTCTTTTTTTTTTTGTAAATCGTATACGGTATGTGACTTTTCTGTGAGGGGAAATAATAATTCTTAAAAAATAGGTCTTGACTGATTGCTGAAGTAAAATATGTGTTTTTGGCATAATTGAGTCGGTCCCATCAGCTCCAGGGTTTTTTGGTTTTTTTTTTCGGAAGTGGTGACCGGCGGACAGATAGTCCAGGGGATAAGGTCCTTTTAGCGCCTCCATTGAGTAGCTCCACACCTTGGATAATAGGAGCCAATTCAGTTTAGCGGCCATAAAAAAAAAAAGCTTTATCTGCTCTTGTCAGTGTTGCCCTGCAGGGGAGGAGACGAGGAGACAAAATGACACGACGGAGGAAAAATAAAATCCTGGTGGTAGTAGTGGAGAGGTAAGTCCAGCGGCTTCGCTGTCCTGTCTGGGGCCATCTGCATTGGTGGAGAGGTAGATACGGAAGCTGCTCGATACTTGAGGTTTGAGGAATATTTTCAGAATTTAGAGGGGGAGAGGAGGCAGGGGGATGGAAAGGTCAAATGGGCTCTGGAAGTGCGCGCACACACACACACACACACACACACACACACACTTATTCACCCAATGGCAGACCAATTCCACTGCATTATTGGTCTTCATCAACCAATGAAGGCCTTTTTATTTATTTTTGCTTTTTGATTTTTATTAACTTTTATGTGAATTGTCATTATTATTTTTATTAATTATAATTTATCATCCCACATTGAAATTGGTTAAGAATTTTTTCTCAGAATTTTTTGGGCTAAAACTATCTGAAACAGAACAACAGCAGCAGTTACAAAACGGTGTGTCTCGTTTTAACCGGAACGATAAATAGATCTTGTGGTTCAAGGTTCATCCAAATCGATCAACATGTGGAGCAGAAATGAGTGAAAAACCAACCAAACTGGACTCACAGTAGCCCCACAGTCGTGCATCACCAACACGCCAGGGTTTTGAAAAGTAATGGAAAGATGAGCTTTAGAGTAAGATGATTCATGATTTCATCATACTGTTTACTATAAATGTGCAGGTTCTGATTCAGAATGTACATTGGCACCGTGTTCAGTGTGCGGTGTAGACTCTCTCTGTAGCGGTTAGAGATGGCTATTTCTGTATACACTATTTGGTTATTTTTATTTTATTCTATTACTGTATTTTATGATTCTGATTTGCTACATCTAGCCTCTGTTTCCCATTTAGACATTTTAACCCTCCCGCCCCAAAGTTTCTCTCTGAAAAGTCTCCACTCCACAAAAGTCTACAGTAGAGTGATGTCGCTATCTGTATTTTTGGGGGAAAGACTTTCTTAGTCAACCGGGGATGAATTACACGCCATGTGAAATCACAGCCCACAGCCCAATTCGACAAGCCTTCCTCAGCCAGTCTCCGCACATTGCTCTTCCTACTATTTTTTACTTATTCATTCATTCATTCATTCATTCGTTCATTCATTCATTCATTCATTTACTCATTGTATTCATTGTCCACGCCCATTTTATTGTAACCATATTAATTCAATACATACAGTTTATAATATTTATTTATGTTGGGGCCTGCAATAGTTATTACATATGATGTACATTTGTAATTGTAATAATTTTGCAATAAGGTTGTAGACATTGTAATCATTTAGCTATAACCTAGTAATGACTTCAACCAACTCATCCAGCGTTATCAATGCCCGTTTAATTGTACATACATATTAATACAACCTGTACAGTATGTCAATGTACTTATACTAGAGCCTGCAATAGTTAGTACATATGATATACCTACAATACTTAATTGTAATAATGTTGTAATAACATTGTAGACATTGTAAGAACTTAGTTATTACCTTCTACAGTACTAACATATAGCAACTTATTAATTGCTATCCACACTGTTGTATTATAAACCTATTTATTCATAACTTTAACTAAAGTTTTTTTTAACAAAAACACAATTTGTAATTGCTTTTCCAGTGTAATTACTTAATGTCAGATATACAATCAAAATAAATATATAGTTTAAAATAATCAGAGTGAAATCTGAGTGAAAAAAAAATATATATATGTATATATATATGTTAAAATAAGGAGGCAGTACAGACATTTTTTAAAATGTTTTATATTAGGATTTATTTTATGTGGCTGTGTGTGTGTGTGTGTGTGTGTGTGTGTGTGTGTGTGTGTGTGTGTGTGTGTGTGTGTGCGTGCGTGTGCGTGTGCGTGTGTGTGTTTTGGGGAGTGGGTGCAGGCAGTGTAGTGGGAGAGCCCCCTCGATTCAGTTTGCCCATTTTTTGCTTTGCCGGAATAAATTGGTACCATATGGTGCAGTGACAGGATCACTCAATCTTCTGTGTACCTGAACACCACATTAATCATTTCTTTTTCTTTTTTTTTGGGGTGGGAGGGGGGGGTCTATATTATTTTCCTTTCATCACGCAGGAATTCCCAAATAGCGCCCTTTTTTTTTGCCTTTTTTTTTTAGCTCTCACACACACAGTGGATTTTACATACGCCGGCTCCTGCTCTCGCCCGCCTTGTTAGGAGCCACAGCGCTTGACCGAGGTTCAAGCTGGAGCAAAAAAAAAAAACAACTACAAATAAAATAAGGGGGTTCGATGGGAGGTGAGACTTCCTTCCCGCTCGAAATGTTGACTTACTTACATTTTGCTGTTTAGGAAAAAGAAAAGACATTACAGAAGCCCCCGCCACCCCTCCCCATTAGGCCTCATGGATAAGATAAACATTCACGAGAATTTTACATTTTTGTTTTTTATATCAGTTGTTGTTAGTTTGTATAAGTAGTTTGACTCTTATTCATGTTTTTTCATATATGAATTCTAATTAAGGTACACAGAAAAGTCATTCATAGTCCCAGAATGGGGCAGAAACAATAACAAAATTACATATTTATATTTTCTTTAGCTATATTGCTAATTTATTAGCATCGATTCGGTTAGAATTTTTTATTTTTAAGTATTTGAATAAATATTCCTAATCCCAATAACGTGTTGAAATGAATTACCATACAAACAGTTCTCAGTGTGACGAAAAATATTACATTACTGTATTACTGTTCATCTTATTTATATTATATGTTAATGTACAGGAATTTACATTGATTATTATTCTCTTTTCATACTTCCTTTTCTTTCCTCAGCAGAAACATTTAAATCAATGTGGTGCAGAAAAGAAAAGCAGAGCCAGGGAAAAGGAGGGAAAGTGTGTGAGGTTA
This sequence comes from Zeus faber, assembly GCF_960531495.2. NCBI lineage: Eukaryota > Metazoa > Chordata > Actinopteri > Zeiformes > Zeidae > Zeus > Zeus faber. The sequence continues at coordinate 48,766,324 of NC_137193.1, forward strand.
GTATGTGGCGTAAAACAGTGAACCCTGGAGCCACAGCTCCCCCTTCATGCCACACAGATCAGGGCCAGCCAGGACAAAAAGACTTAAAAAAGAAAAGACGACACACTCATCCCTCCATCTCTGATCTCAGAGCCTTCCTCCCTTGCTCGGGACTGATAATGTTTATACTCTACACTTAATACGTCTTCATTACTCTGCAGTTTGTTTGTTTTTCATGAAGGGCGGGTTTCTACTGTGAGTTATCATTTTTTGTCAGCAAAAATATAAAGACATACAGTGTATATATACTGTTTATACACTGTATATATATATAGCAGAATCTGAATTTGAAGTTTCCAGCAAGTACAAATTTAATTTACAACAAATTTATCATAGTGAAGATTAATGCATTAGTATACAGACAATTAACATTAATAAAATGCTTAACAGTCTGAAATAGGAAAACAAAAATAAATATCCAACTCTTACAGAAATAGCCAAAGAAAAATCCAAAAGAGTAATTGTCAAATATATATAAATATACAGAATGTTTACAAAGTTCTATTTTATACGCACAGGAGGAATTATTGGTACACGCATATACGGTTTATATAAATTAATACAAATTACTACCAGTTTATAATTAATTACTAAGTTAGAACATGGAGTCTACCGTGTTATAGCAGTGTTATTACAATACGCTTAAATAAGTTTGTGCATTTAAATTCAATAAACACATAATAGAAATAGACAAATATATAAACAAGGTGTGATTCTATATGATGAATTATGAGTATAAGTACTGTATATGAGGTAGAAATAATAACTAAGTAAGTACTAAGGTATGACAGAGGCTACAGTGTTATACTGATGTAAATTCTCTTACAATTGCTCGAGAAAGAGAGAGAGAGAGCGAGAGAGCGAGAGAGAGAGAGAGAGAGAGAGAGAGAGAGAGAGAGAGAGAGATAGAAGCCATGGCCTCTGAGTCTGCAGAGAAATGTATCCATTCAACATCATTATGCCATCCCATCGCCATCATCACGTGTGAATGTGAGGAATCACTCTTTCTCTGGATAATTAAAAAAATTTCCCCCCAGGCCAGGCCATCGCACATGGTTACGTTTTTTTTTGGAGCTGTAAGGAATTCAGTGTATTCATAATATAATATCAGTTTACACTCATGAGAATATCTAAATTAGCACATACAGATGATAAAACTCAGAGCTGTCATAGGTATGAGACCTTATTAGATACAAGGAGACTGTCAGTGTATACTGTATTTATCTGTATATGTGACTAAGAAATTACAAATAATAATAATAATAATAATAATAAATATTACTGCAGGCGACAATACACAGAGTCCAGTTTTCGAGTTGATTCCATTTAGGTACATATTACAGTTTTTTGACTTCTGTGAAATGCATCACAAGTTACAAAAGTTACAAACACCGTGGACCTACGTCTGGACCCATCAACATGGACTTAAGTCTGCATGTTTCTCTTCTGACGTTCAGTTTAAATATTCCTCAAAAAATTATGATTGTTCATGGGTGACACAGTGACCCTGCGTCACCCAGTAATTTTAGTGGTTGCTGTTTTCTGTAACGGGATGTTATAATGGCAACACATCTGGCTTTGATGTATCGTGTCGGGCAATGATGACGAAGTGACGCAGTGACGTGGTGATGACTCTCTGTAACGGCTTCGAACTTTCCGAGCTCTGTGAAATTCAACATAACTATTTCCGATTTCCCAGGAATGCAGCATCAGCCCTTGCTGTCTGTCGTCTCGACCCAGAGCAAATCCTGCGCAAAGCAACCACTACAGACTGAGGGAATCTGCACCGTGCACCTCGGCCCATGCGAAAGTCCTCTGAAAGACATAGCCTGCACATATATAACAAATTGGATGATGATATAACAAGGTCCCCCTGCTCCACAAACTAATCACGATATGCCAACGTTCTGCTACTTCCGGTAAATTTGCAATGTATTTTTCCTGCTCCAAATATAGATCAATGTGGATCAACCTTGGACAAAAAGATGTCTGAAGTGCCCCAGCTCCAACGAGACCTCAATCACGCCTGTGGGTCCGGCGGTTGCCGTGCGGCAGACACTTTTAGCCGGAAATATACCAAGGAGAAAAATAATAATAAATATAGCTGCAGTCAGCAGTACACAGAGTCCAGTTTTCATCTTGGTTAACTGACACGTCACACACATCTTGTTCTAAAGTGAACGAGATGAGATTTACAGTAAGACACTTTATGACGTCATCATATATTTACTATAAATAAATAAAATATATAATAAATATTGTGGTGAGCAAATATAAAATATTCTGATTGAGAATGTCCAATTAGACCGTGTCCAGTGTGTGGTGTAGACTTTGTCACTCTGTGCTTGTGCGACGTTACCAAACTATCGATTTACCTGTGTATTTATATAGCTTCTTACCTGGTAGATGTCTGTAGACCTGTTCGATTTATTTTTTAAATCCGTCGTCAACATTACTTTGCCGGACTTACGAAAAATACAATAAAAACGAATCCTTTAAAACCCGTCACAGCATCCAGCCGAAAACACTAAAAGCAAGGTGTTGGAAAAATAGGAGCCGTGCAATGGTGATTACTCACAGAAATACCGCAACATTTTTTGTATTTCATGGAAACGTAACTGAAAATGTAATCCAAGGATAAAACTCAACAAATATATACTGTAACGTGCCCGACACAGCATCAAGCAGCCAGCGGTCAGTGAGAGTGTAGCTCTCTTTTGACAGACAACACGGTGAGTTATAACAATGAGAATATCTGGTTTAAAGGCAAACACAGACGACTGTTTTAAAAAGGAGGGTTGCGCTGTGTAGACCGCATAGTGGTTGCTCCGCAAGAGGAGTAACAGACAACAGACGGGGGGTAGCCAATGTGGCGCTCAACGTGAACTTTGAAAATCGTGCTGCGCACTATGCACTAAGAGAACGTGCGAAACTGTCAAATGCACCCAAATATGCAAATATGCACAACACAACTAAACTGGACCCTGTGTATTGTCACCTGCGGCTATATTTATAATTATGATTATTAATATGGATATTATTATGATTATTATTATTAATAATAATCACAATAATAATAATAATAATTATTATTATTATTGTAAATAATAATAATAATAATAATAAATAATGTTTTACAGAGGTATTTAAGTATGGTGGTTAATATGCTGATATGATAGATATACGTATTGATATGCTCCATTGTCTCATTTTTTGACCAATCCCCGTGGATTACTGAAGATTGTGTTGGTTAGTCCTCAGTCCTCATGAACCACGTTTTAAGAACCACAGCCGTTCCTAGATCTTGCAGGACATAAAAGAGACGGTTCCTCCAAAAGTTCTGAGAACTATGACAAAGTTCCTGTGGAACAAGAAATTCTGTGACCCATTACAGTTTTCAGGGTTCTGTGAAATGCAGCACGGGTTACAATTTTCAGAGTTTCCTTTAAACGCAGCATCGGTTCCTGCTGTCTCTCACAACACAACACAAACACCTATGTACGCATAACATTGGATGATGATGGTCACAAAGCACCCCACTCCTCAAACGAATCATGTCGCGCCAATATTCTTCAACTTCCAGTTTTTCACTAATTCCTGCTTCAAATGTACATTGGGTGCGTCCACGTATGCTGCCCACTGCTCCTGGCTGTGCCCCCGGAGGAAGGACAACCCAGGATGGGTCAAAAGCAGAGAATCCATTTCACCGGCCACCATCAAAGCATGTGTGTGTGTGTGTGCAAGCATGTGTTGTAGTGTGGTGTGTTGCGTGATGAATAAAGACTGTTTCTTGTTTCTTTTCTTTCTTCTTGATCAAACTTGAACCACTAAATGTCTGAAACGTTTCAGTTCCAACGAGCCTCAACCATGTCTGTTTGTTCTGTGGTTGCTGTGCCTTAACCTGAAAAATGCCAAGAAGATTATAGATAATAATAAAGGACTGGAAACTAAATGAAAATAAAAAATCAAGATTTTGCAGATCGATTATTGTAATTATTTTAAATATTTCACAGAAATACATGTGTTATATTTAGCAGTATCTCCTGAATTCCCTGTGTCCCTCTGTAGGTTTTGGGGAAATGGGAAATGATGAAGATGTAATCATTTCCTACACTGCATTGCATACAATTGGGTGAAAGTTTGGAGTGGTGCAATAATAATAACAATAACAATAATGATAATTATAATGATGATATTGTGATTATCATATAATAATAATAATAATAATAATAATAATAATAATAATAATAATTATTATTATTATTATTATTATTGTTATTATTATTGTTATTATTATTATTATTATTATTAATAATAATAATAATAATAACAATAATAATAACAATAATAATAATAATAAAATATTTCCAAGGACATTTTATCGTGAAAATGTCATTGACAAAACAGCCAAGAGAAAAAATTGTATTTATTTATTTTTATGTGAGTGTCTCCACAATACACACGCACATGCACAAACCACCAGGAGCCCTGTACTGTAGCACTGAATAATAAATGTCTCTTTCTAATTGGACGGATTGGGCCTAGGCCCCCACCACACCCACCCACGCCCCCACCCTGAACAACCCCCCCCCCCCCCCCCCCATCCTCCGAATACACCCCCTCTCCATTTATCCCCCACCGATCCCCTGCCCCAATTCTTCACTTCATTGATAATTTCTCCTGGAGCCATGGCCCCTTACAATCTGATCAAAGTGGCTGTCATATACACACACACACACACACACACACACACACACAGCCATACAGAAAGGATAGCTCTGGCATCACGCTGCCATATATTATTCCACTGTGCACGATGATGAAACACTGTATACTGAGAGGGCTGTTCAGTGGGGTGGTGGTAGGGGCTGATGGTTAAAATGGTAAAGTGAGGGATCCCTTTTACTTCGTAATCAGAATCAGAATGTGATACTGAGGCAAATATTTAAATCAAAAGCTCAGGCATTTAAATGGAACCCAAATCTGTGTTGCGATTCAGTCCAGAAGTTACCGATCGTATGAGCCATATTGGCACCGGGTTTCAGTACCCAACCCTAGTACGACTGGCTTGAATGCCTCAAAATTAGGTAGGACATGTCCGCCGGGTTAGATGCTAACAGAATGTGTTCATTTACAAAAAAGGGCAAAATAGATAACATCAACAAAAAGCTGGGTGACCTGACACAGGTCACCCCGACAAAGCTCAGATACTGCCCGAAGCCACCACTACAGAGCGATGATGTCTACACCATGCTCCTTGTATTCCCCCCCCCCCCCAGAGCGACAATTTGCCCATATATAACAAATCGGATGATGATGTCACAAAGCACCCTGCTCCACAAACTCGTCTCTTATTATGCGCGCTGTCAGCATGCTGGGCATAGCCATTGCATCCAGGACAGAGTTAGTCTGCAAATAGAGTTCAACTTCTCAACCTGCAATGGCACTTTTTATTAATTCTTTAAGTATCAAGGGCTGCTGCAATAACTCTGTCCTGTGGACAACCTGTGGGAGGACAAGAGCACAGCTTTTTCTTACACAGAAACACCATCAACCCCCCTCTTTGGAGAACTATCTTACCATGTTTTGGTCTATAAACAACTAATCACTACTCCAAGAGGGGGAGAATGGTAAGTCAAATAAACATAGAACCAAACAACATGTAGCTGGAAAAACATAAATAGATCAGATGACATATAACGACAAAACAGAGTTAACTAAGTCCAGGAAAAATGGTAAGGCAATTCTTCACATGGCCTTCCTGTCATAGTTATGGCAGTAAATGAGGGAGAAAAGGAGAAGGATATCATCAGGAGAATCTTCTGTGGTGTGTTCAAAGCAAGTGCTGGTGGTGTTTGTGTGCCTATGATGTGTGTGTGGGCTTGTGTGTGTGTGTGTGTGTGTGTGTGTGTATGTGTGTGTGTGTGTGTGTGTGTGTGTGTGTGTGTGTGTGTGTGTGTGTGTGTGTGTGTGTGTGTGTGTGTGTGTGTGTGTGTGTGTGTGTGTGTGTGGCACACAAATACAACCTACCCCAACTGCAGGCACAAGACGCAAGCACAGAACACTGGCTGAGGATGGCAGGCACAGACTGCAGGCCCAGAGCCAGGTCCTGCGCCCACAGACCAGCACGCGGGGCCCCTACAGCCACCAACGGCCCGCGCAAAGGCGATGCCCGCTCTACCAGAACTGGCCAGATGCCCCACCCAGCTGAAAGCCCCAAGCCCCGATCCACGTAGCAGAGTGTGCTCACCACACGACACCCGGATATCAGCAAGCGTCGCAGAGAAGCCACACAGCAGGAGCAAAAGACAACAGCCACCTCCCGCACCCCAACCTAGACCCACGATGGCAAACAGCCTCCAAGGCACCCGGCAGCGCTCCCTGCAGCCCTTCCAGGTTGTAGCACACCAGAAACCACCCGGCACTGGGCGCAAGCAGCCAGGACCCGAACCCAGCAGGTGGGGGACCCCCTGGCCAACCACAACCCCACACCAACCTACCAGCACCCCGCCATCCAGGAAACCCCAGTGTACAATGTGTGCTGTTGGCAAAAAAAAGGCCATGTGGGTGCGAGTCCTCCAAGCATGTTGAACCCAAATCACCTGCACCCCTCCTGCCCTGCAACCCCTGGTCTGGTTTAGTGTTGTTCAGAGTAAGATTTATGTGCGAGTGTATGTGGTGTAAGCTAATATGAGTGGTATTAAACACACGATGTTCCCCGAAATTTCCCGAACATAATGATCTTTGTTGAAATGTCAAACTTGTGTCACAAAGCAATGTTCAGCTTTTACGGCATCTACAGTAACTCCGCCTTTTAGGACATATGCCGGTAAAGGTCACCACAGAGACTATATAACCAGCTGGCCCCAGGACCTGCCTCCTCAGTCCAGCCGTCTAGCCCAAACTAAATTAACCATCATCTGGTTAGCCAGCCAGGAGGTGGCGCCGTCTCCGGACAGCTGACTGATCCACGGACCGGACAGTCAACCAAGACCTAGGGACAAAGGTGTCTGTCCCTCTCGCTATGTGGTGGCGTTTCTGGGACCGTGTAGTTCCTGAAAAGGACCTAGAAAATTCTGATTCGGACCTGTGATTCTATTTATCGAATCTTAATAAATGATTGCCGAGCACCTAGAAAATTCTGATTCTGTCCTTTGATCCAAGTTATTGAATCTAAATTAATGATATAGCATTATACAGACTAAGGGACTGTTGGGACAAATCACAGATGGGTTAGACGTTTAATCACTGTGTTTGTCTGTCGGGACAAATCACGGGTGGGTTAAATGTTGGGGGATGTCAAAATCATAGTCAATCAAAAGGACAGAGATCTAGAAAATACTAACCTCTCACCAGGGGGTGAGCGAATTATTTTTAGACCTTTCACTAGGGGGTGAGCAAATAATTGTGAGAATTCCCATTACGGAGGATCAGCCGAAACAGTGTTAGACGTGATCTGTTGTGGATTGACTGTGCAGAGGAAGTGGGTAGTGGGTAGTGGGTCTTGACGGGTTGAGTGTTTGTACGTATATCCTACGTGCTTCCTTCAGCATCCCGGTTTAATTATATGTGTTTGTTAAAAGAGAGAGACGTCCCCAGTGTACCGACTGCAATCCGGGAAATGCTAAAATAGAGGTTGCTGAACACCAGTTTGAAAGCACATGTACGGGTAGCTGTCCAAAACAGCCACAAACCATCAGTGGGCTGATATTTGTGTGATTGGAGTGTGTGATTATCTGTCTGTCTATCTGTCTGTGTGTTGTGATCTGAGGATCAGCCGAACAGTGTCACAAAGGCCTCACCAAATCGTATGTCCCACGAAAGACGGTGAAATCCCATGATCTGTTGCGGACTGACTGTGCAGAGGTAGTGAGAGGTGTGAGCACGTATCTCCTACACGTACACGGTGCCCTGTCTCTCTACCTGAGGAGAAATGTTGACCGGTGGAGTGTTTGCCATACTGACTCTACGTGTTACCTCCAGCGTGCTGGTTTATTGTTATTTTAAGTTTTGTACCTGCAATCTTCTGATCCAAAGTCATACGTGTCCTGCCAGCTCTCCACCTATAACGGATCTTAATGACTGAGAGGGTTGGTGTAAGTACCTATGAGCTCCTCCACTGCCCTGATATGAGTGCTATTTAGTGGTGGACACTTAATAGCACATGCAGGGCTATTTAGTGGCTGTGGTTTTGAGAACTGTGGTGTTTTGTTGTGCTGTGTACTGTGCGTGTGTGTGACTGTGACTGACCCAGCTGAACCAACTCAACCAACTCAACCAACTCAACCCAACTCACCCCCAGAACCATCTCGCCTGCTCAGTGGCATCTCTGCCATCCTGTGGAAAAAGAACACCAATGCCATCAGCGCTGCACCCACAACGGAAGCCAATGCCACTACCAAGAGCTAAGTACTTGCACCCAGTGATTACATTAAGCAGAAACGACCCCACAACCAATCAAGCGCACACGGCCAAACCACCATGCTTCTAGGATTGCACGATTCAATGCCGGCACCGATGTCAAAACCCCTCTTAACTGAAAATAACACAATCTGTAAACACCCACCAGGTCATTGGACAGCACCGCACATTCACTTATCCAAGTTCAATGTCCTAGGCTAACATGTGTGTTTTCAGTCCACCTGATCTGGAAAATCCATAGGGCAATCCCAGGGCAACTGCTCCGTAGTGTATCAGATAACACCCAAACGACATTCCCATAGTGGAGCATTACCGAGGATTTCCTACAGCAGCCCTAGCAAGTCCCCCATCTATTCTGGCTGTGCAGAGGCTGTAAGCTGCACACCACCTTGCCCGCCAATTGGTCAGGCCTATGTTCCCGCAGAGCGGTGGCACAGAAAAAGTCTATTATTATTGCACGTGACCTCTAACTGCTAGCCAGTGCTCCTGCCTCTCCCAATCATGTCAGTAGGCGTTGTGTCTCTATGTTGACGCGATAGGAGTCCCAAGGGGAATCCTCAATCAACACAAGGCCAAGAACCAAATTCCTAATGGATTCACATCCATAATCTGTTCCTGGTGCACAATAAACAAAAATGTAGATTGGATCAATTACATTTACTATAATCAGCAACAGTTCGCCAACTACAACAACTCGGCGATCAGGTTGATACCGTCACCTGAGTTGCCTGGCAGAACAGTTCGCCAACTACAACAACTCGGCGACCAGGTTGATGCCATTGCCTGAGTTGCCTGGCAGAACCGCATGGCCATTGATATGATCCTGGCTGAATCTGGCGGTGTTTGCGCCATGCTCGGCAAAGAATGTTGTACGTTATCCCAAATATTACCGCATCAGATGAAAGTTCACCGTTGCCTGTCTAAGCTTAAAACACAGCGCAAAGAACTTAAGGACAATGCTGGCCATGGCCAGTGGGATATGGATTGGTTTTATGGCCTAACAGGACAATGGGGTGCCATCATCACTAAGTTCTTGATCATTCTCTGCATTGTCCTAGTCGTCCTTATGCTCATCAGGTGTGTGGCTCAGCTAGCTTGATGTTTCATTATGAGGCTGTGGGGGTGAAACAAATGGCATTATTGGCGCAACCTGGATGTTCTTCTTTGCTTCCCTCCTCAGATATGCCCTCACTCCTGACCAAGCTGGAAATGGAGATCAACGACCGGCGAGGCAAGTCCACAATGGGACCGGATAGACCTGAGTGGATTGGCCATGGTATCGATTGAAAATGACCGGGCAAAGAAGTTGGACATAGGGTGCATTGTGGATGACTTGAAGGCTCGCTGCGTGCCCTTTAAATAGTGGTGAGTACTTGATAAGCTAAAAGGCCGCTGTGCCAGTTTTTTTTTTAATTTTAGCTATCGATAATTTACAGTAGGTAGCCTATTTTATTACAGTGTTATTTCACAGTTATTGCACAAGGGATGGGTTCATTACCCACAGATAAACTGTTTTTACACAGCAAATCATCAAATATATATATGATATTTGTACTCCATGTCACAGGATTCATCTCTCAGAAAAAGGGGAAAAATAAATGATAATAAAATTTGAAAAACCGCATTTAACTTGAAGCAGGAAATTATGTGTTGTTCTTTGAAAAATATGTATTTTTTAAAAAGATAAATAAAATCTGCCCGTAATCTAGCCTGGGGTGCACAAACCAGTGTATCATCAGTGCCGGTCCCAAACCTGGATGAATAGAGAGGGTTTGCATCAGGAAGGGCATCCGGCATAAAAACCATGCCAAATCAAACATGCGGACAACAAATGTGATTTCCATAAAGGATCGGTCGAGGCCGGGTTAACAACGACCGCCACTGGTGCCGTTAACAAACAGTGGAAGGCCAGTGGAAATTGTGCTACTGTCGGCTGAAGAAGAAGAGCGGGGAAGGCTTGTTCAGAGACAGCAGGAGAGGAAGAAGGGTAGGATTTGTCCGGTTTCTCAGTGTCTTTCCGCCTCCAAAAAGCAGAAGTCCTGTCTCCGGTCTGACTGAAACCTACGCTTGTCCCTCCCTGAGGGGGGCGGTGGCGGGGGCACTGGTGCAGAAGAAGTGAACTGCCAAGGACCCCACTGTTTAGCAAACATTTCCACCGTGGATGAGGAAGCGGGAGAGGAGGAAGAAGAGGGGGAGAAGGGGAGATTAATTATTCAGAACTGAGGACCCAGTCAGCACCATTTGATTGCACCACAAAGGAGAAGGTAATATCTTTTGGGGTGAAGGACCCTCTTGGTTCGCCACCCCAAATCACCCTGTTCGTCTAAAGGGGGGCTGGACGTGTACAGTGTAAACAATGTCGCCCTTACTGCTCAATTAAAATGCAATAAATAGAATGAGGAAATGTCTCTCCAAGGAAATGACAAACAGGTACCCTGATTAGATGTTCATGGTGTAAATGGAGTAAGACTCTATTTTCAAAAACATCACCCATAAAATGAATGAACAAAGGATATATCTGTCTATCTGTATATGTCTTTATGAGGTAAACTTAAACATTATCATCTCCAACAACTGGGCTGTCTCACCATAACCAAAATGGTTGAGATATATATACTGCTGAAAAATTACAACAAAATTAAATTAAAGGCAACTGCTATGAATGAAGCTGATTGTTCACAGCTATTGCCCGCGGTGCATTCAAATCCGTTTAAATTGTTTCATTTCCTCCTGACTGAAAGTGAAAGCATCCATTATGGTGTTTTAATAGTTAATACGGAGATAATGAAATTTATAAGAATTAATCACATATTATTTCACCCCAATAATGGCTTTTCTGGGGGAGAAATAATTATCAGGTTTTGAATTCCGCAAATATTGATTCATTTGCTAATTATTAGAGTAAAAGAGTCATATTTCCTATAGTTTTTCTGCATAATCCAGATACAGATGTCAACTGGCAAGGCAGGGTGTCATTAGTTAAAACAGCCACAGTTCACCCAAAAAGTCCAAAAAGTTTCCAGAACTTTAACAATAAACACGTTCCACAAAGCCTAATTTACAGTGTAGTAGATTTACGTATAGTAGTAGCACAAACACCACCACCACCTCCATGGCTTTACAAGACCACCACTCCTGGGGTTTCACGCCACTGTCATCTTTTCGGTCCTAATCTGGACTAGTGAGCCCCAGTAGGAGGAGGAAGGAGGGAACTACTAAACCCGTGCAACCCGGAGGCTCCTGACTCACTATTGGTCTGAGAGACAAAAGGCTCCGGCAGTCTATTGGTTCAGTCCTCCACTTCACCAGCCAATCCTGCTCCTCTGAGCTCCACTGTTCCATGGAAACTGGGGTCGGTTTGGCCAATAGTATCAACAGGTATTTATTTCAGTAAGGGTCTTTTTTAACTTCAACCAAAATATTATACTGAAAAACAGGTTAATCTGCAAACGCCATACATCAGCTACCAACAAGATGAGAGCAAAAATGGCCCCACAACAGAGACCATCTGTGATCATGTTATCATCTAAATCTCCTTCAATTGCTTTCAATTAGCTTGCATGTACATCTTTGAACATACATTTTAATTTTAATTACAATTACGGCATGGTGAACAAATCTCATAAAAAAACCTGTAAAAAACTCGCCAACTTGATCGTAATTGAGTGTAATCGATCACAGCACCGCACAAGTTAACTGCAGTGTCACGCCGGCAACAATAAGACGTAGCTTACACGTTTATTTAGGCCAGATTTATTCAGAGTTATGGCCGTGTAGACGGGTACAGATAGGAAGGCGAGAGGTCCCCTTTCCAGGATGATTTCTTGCAGATGGTGAAGCCATTACATCTTAGTCTCGCAGATCATTAATTTCCCAGATAATAAAAACCCTGTGTGGTTGTTAGCGGGTGCTGAAGGAAAGATGGCGCCCGGCGAAACCCTGTGAGTTGTTGCCAAATGAAGCTGACAGTTTCGCTCTACTGTTAATCAGCTAAACCACAGAGCCTCACCGAGTCCACACTGCAATGAAATATTAATTCAAAACCCCTCTACCCCCTACCACAACTCCCCTCAGAAAATGAAAATGTAAACGCCTCGGAAAGAGGACTCCTCTATCGGTCCCAAATGAATGTTGTCTTGACAGGGAAGATATCGCTGCAAACGTACGTATATTCTATTCTGACAGCTATGTATCTCAAGGCCCCACAAGCATATATTGATATTGTCTGCAAGATGTCAGATTAAATATAATCGAATGACAAGGAAAGACAAATTATATATGATACACTCTGTATCCTCTATTCATTAGATGTATTGAAAAATGAGATGCACTGCAGCCAAAGCGGCCATTCCAGGTATTATCCCCCAAGAGCACATGGTCACATTCCATATCACCATCTTATAGGACCGAGTTTGAATTCCAAAGACAATTTGAATGCTTATTTTTTCCTCGTGAACAAATGCACTTTTTTGTGATCTGAGGATACATGCACTATATTGTTGGCACTCACAGGTATCCAGCAGCTATGCGCTAACCGTGATTGTCAAGCGCTTCAACGCCTGAACCTCCACGAGGCAAAACAGCAACGCAATCTTCCACTCATGCACAGATCTCCTGAGCAATAAACTGATTCTGAGAGCTCTCATCAATCTTTAATCTTCTTCCTCGGGCTCTGCGGGGGCCCAGCGGAAAAATAAATAAATAACCCTCCCTACCTACACCACCACCACCACCACCCAAATCCCGGAATGAGGTCGGAATCCAGTGCACTCAAGGTTCAAGCAAAGGCCTGCAAGACTTCTTGACAGTTGATAGGGCCAAATCAACTGGGAGACCTTTTCAACTCACTTTCCTTTTCTTTTCTTTTTTTTCGTGCCAGTCAGTGCTCCCTGCAGCCATGACCAGAGGTGTTTAGCAAGCAGCTTCAGAGATTTACTCACTTGAAATAAATTATAATTTGTGTTATTGTTCAAAGATACAACCATCGACTTCAAGTAGGCTGGGGGTGTATTTTGTATAGTTAAGCTTGTAAAATCCCGCACCCCAAGGACCTCAGCAGCTACAGGCCGGTGGCACTGACGTCTCACCTCATGAAGACCTTGGAGAGGCTGGTCCTTGTGCATCTCCACCCCCTGGTGAGATCATCAGTGGACCCGCTCCAGTTTGCCTACCAACCTGGCATCGGGGTGGACGACGCCCTCATCTTCCTGCTACATCGAGCTCTCTCTCACCTGGAGAAGCCCGGGAGCACTGTCAGGATCATGTTCTTTGATTTCTCAAGTGCTTTCAATTCAGCCTGTCCTCCATCACCTGTCTTCCTGGATCCTGGAGTACCTCACAGACCCGCCTCAGTACGTGAGGTTTCAGAACTGCGAGTCTGACATGGTCATTTGCAGCAAGGAACGGTCTTGGCACCTTTCCCTGTTCACCCTCTACACTGCAGACTTCATGTACAACTCAACCAACTGTCACCTGCAGAAGTTCTCTGACGACTCTGCAATCATTTGCCTCATCAAACATGAGCCTGTTTGACAGGGAGTACAGAGGACTCACCATGGACTTTGTGGACTGGTGCCAGCGGAACCGCCTCCAGATCAAGGCGGGGAAAACGAAAGAGGTAGTGGTGGATTTCCGCAGGTGCAGACACTCCCCCCTGACACCGGTGAACATCCAGGGAATGGATATTGACATAGTGGGATCTTAGGAACTGGGTGTTCACCTGAACAAAAAAGTGGACTGGACTAATCACATACATGCACTTTATAAAAAGGGTCAGAGCAGGCTCTCTCTGCTTAGAAGACTTAAGTCCTTTGGAGTGCAGGGGGCTCTCCTGAAGACCTTCTTCAACACTGTGGTGGCATCAGCCCTCTTTTATGGAGTGGTCAGCTGGGGCAACAGCGTCACCACAGCTGACAGGAAGAGACTTGACAAACTGATCAAGAAGGCCAGCTCTGTCCTGGGGGCCCCCAGGGCAGGTGGTGGGGGAAAGAAGGATGATGGCTAAGCTGTCATCCGTGATGGAGAATGAATCCCACCCCATGCATGAGACTCTGATGGCACTGGAGAGCTCCTTCAGCGATAGGCTGCTTCACCCAAAGTGTGGGAAGGAGCGCTATCGCAAGTCCTTCCTTCCTGCGGCTGTCAGACTGTATAACCAACCGTGCAGCCAGTAGACCACACACACACACGCACACACACACACACACACACACACACACACACACACACACACATACACGCACACAACTGTGAAAAAATCCAAGTGCAATTTTTTACTTTTTATTATTATTTTTTTGTGTCAAGATATGTGCAATACACTTAGTACTCTGGTTCCTATTTATGGTGATTTCTATATATTTTATATTGTTTATAGTGTGTATTTGATATGCTCTCTATTTTCTGCTGTCCTCTTTTTGCTCCTGGAACGATATAAATTTCCCCTTTGTGGGACGAATAAAGGTTTATCTTATCTTATCTTATCTTAAATGCAGAATGGAAGTGAAAATTAAATAAATGGATTGATGGATAGATGTAGAGATGTTCACATACTGTATATATTTAGCTAAAATTGGAAATATGTAAAAAATTAAAGAAAAAAGTGAATGATCAATATAAAATAATCAAAAATATATCATTATATCGAGCTATTGTTAACAGTAGAGGTGTACAGAGACGTCATTATCTGTATCTGTATCTGTATCTGTTCAACCAACAAAATGATGCCTCTCTGTATCTGTACTTGGGTAGAAGACTAGAAGTGGCCTTGATTTATACTGGCGGTCACATTAAATTGGGCAAATGTTGTAGTTTCTATCCTTTTATTCACTGGTAATGCATTTTTTGTGCCTTCAAAGCATCACATTGATTTAATTAATTAATCATGAAATATATTTCCACATCCTCAAACTGTCTGAACCCCACCACCTCCTTCCCTTAACTGGTGGACATTGAACAATAAGAAAGTGAATTTCTTTTTTATATAAATTGAAAGATTCTGTTTTGCATTGTAAATATTTACTTTTTACAGTAATGATATATAGAAAAATATACTTCAGTTGAAAGTAATTATCTTAAATTCCAATGAAGCCAACACAACTTGTTATTAACGCTTGTTATTAACGTCACTTCAGATCACTAGGGAAACGTGAATTACTACTTTACAACAGTAATTACATTATTGAAATACATTTTGCAACACATTAAGCCTGTTTTTTTTCTTTTTTGTTGCTGGGGTGCGCTGTTTGAACTAGGAAAATTAAGCTTTATAGATCAAAACACTTTTCAAACATTTTCTCACTGAGCTCTTTTTGTAAGGCTACCTAACGATAAAAATCAAATAAAAATCAGTTTGGACTGGGAAGCAAAACAAAAGAAAAACAGCTTTACAAATCAAAACATTGTTTTGCATTGGAATTAAAAACGCTTACAGTACAGCAACTTTTTCTGTCCATTATATTTTTTTCTTTCTTTCTTTTACTTCTTTTTCTTGAGCTATGACCTTCCTTTGACAAGAGAAATAAGTAAAAAACTGAAAGAGCACCCATCTTAATGTTCTGGGAGGGGGAATTCCAGCTGATTGGCAGCCGGGTGGCAGCCGCCTGGTGGTTGGTTGGAAACTGGCTGGAAGCAAGTTGCCATTTGGCTGTCAACTGGCTGGGACATCCCTCTTCAAGTGGCTCCTACTGTATGGGTAGAAATGGTACACATAGTGTGGAATTACTCAAACTTCCCCAAGTTGTATTTGTTGAATACTAAACACAACTCATCGAGACGCTTGTTAGGAGGACAGGTCAAATTCTTCACCATGTACGCCAGGGCTGGATGTGTGACCACCTTACCTGACCAGTAGGTGACCAGTGGATCTGAGTGTGTTGCACTCTGCTAGGTAGTTATCTACTACACTACGGGAGGACAGGTGAGTTGACACAGATGTCTCAGATTTCTTTGACATAGCCCCCCAAAGAGGCTTTTGCTGTGAATGCCTTCTCCTTGCTCTATACCTGGCGACAGATCAATAGCAGCTGCAGCTGCGGTGGCAGGTTTTCTAGTCAGCTGAGTCAACTTGTGAGCCACCTCATAAACAACATCAACCTTCAGCCTATTAAAGTCTGACTCACTGAGAATTGACTTGGGCATCATCTTGAATCTGGGATCAAAGGGGGTGACCTTAAAGTAGGGGCCAGTGGGGTCATCAAAGATTGGCTGGAAGCATTCAATCAACAGTGTTTCCAAGGATATTGTAAGGCTGTGAGGCTCTGGCAAAGCTTGCACTGCTTCATTTGCTATCAAGTTACCCAAGGAAGCTTTGAGAGCCTGCACACACGGGATAACTGAAGACAATTCCTCAAAAGGCTGCAATTTATTGACTGTAGCTTCCACTATGCACCAATGATGGCGTGAGAAGGAGCCGCCTAAGCCCATGGCAATGATTGCCTCTGCTCTAGCAGCCGCTGGAGCATGTGGAATGTAGAATTTCACCTTGTGGACACATCATGCACCAGGGCATTCACAGGAAGGCCAATCGCCTCCTGGATTTGTTGGTTTCACAGTGGCCTTGTTTGAGCACTCCACAAACGCTGTGATTTGCCGATGGTGATGCCATGGATCACTCCTTGGCACTATATCAGAGCATTTGAAAGTGCATGGAGTGAGCCATCCGATGTCTGTGGGACCTGCGTAGAGTCTCCTGGGTTCTCATCTGTGGGAGGCTTGGTTATCAGAAAGAGACAGCCAGAGACTCTGGCCCTGTTTACAACTGGCATTAACATGCATCTTGGGGGAACAGATCACAAGTGGATGGCTCTAAGTATGTCTGTTCACACCCGGCATTAGAATATGTCTCCACATGCGTCTCAAGTAACCACTTGTGATCGGATCTCACTTCCCCGCTCTAGATGCAAATCTGATTAATTTTGTTTGCTTAGTTTCTTACTTGTATCAAAAATGAAAAACAGAAACCTAACTCAGGAAATTGGAGTGGAGGTTTTTTGTCCTCCAGACAGTGATGCGCCGTGCCGGTTCCCGGGCCATGACGGTTTTCCTCTGTTTTAATTTTAGATCTTTTTGTTTTCATTATTTTCTATTTGTACGAAACAAACATTTTAAACATAATTAAGATGTGTAATGGAGAGAGAGCAATCTTGCCTTGGAGACACCCTCCACTCTCCTATTGTCTTTCTGCCATAGCAGGTGGAGGATGGATGGGTGGATGCATGGATCAATAGATAGATAAGAAGAATCTTTAATTGTCATGCAACACACCACTACACTACAACACATGCATACACACACACACATAGATAGATAGATAGATAGATAGATAGATAGATAGATAGATAGATAGATAGATAGATAGATAGATAGATAGATAGATAGATAGATAGATAGATAGATAGATAGATAGATAGATAGATAGATAGATAGATAGATAGATAGATAGATAGATATTATTTCGGAAGATATAAGATATAACAAGTACCGCGGCGAGCGCAGCGCATACTCAATTTATGAAAGATCCGCTCCACTCTTTCATTGAATTTAGAAAATGGATCACACTGAACACTATTTGAAACTCTACCATCATTATGAGCTACTATCAATATCTCATAATTCTGACTTAAGTATCTTCTACTAAGTGGAGATTTTGAATCGTTAGATTTGCTTTCTATATTTATTTTTTGTCCCTGGCCAATAATGGATAAATAGTGGAAGAAGGAAAAACACATTCTGAAGCAAGTAGCTCCTTAGAAATAATTACATAGAAAAATAAACCAAAAACCAGTTTAAAACTAGCCAGTGTGTGGTCTTCTGGCACCTACTTCCAGAATCTCAAAGTCAGGGACAGAACCTGAGAAGATTAGGCAGCAGCAGGCTTATACATCTTCATGAGACGGATCCCGAGCCAAAACCATACAATCTCTTTACTTTTAGATTGTGAGATCGGAATCAGAATCAGTTTTTTTCAGGCAAGTTGAAGGAAATTGCCAATAAAAAAAAACAATACATAGCCAAATATACATTATCAGTATATGCAAGTATATATATTGTAGACAGTTCCGTCCACATACACGGGTTCAGGGAGGGAGACGGAGACTGCGTGGCAGTGAGGGGCCGACACGGCTGGAGTTTTATTATAAAACACTCAAACAAAAAGACTCGCTGGCCAAAACGTGAACATAAAGTATTCAATAATTGATCAGAGTCCGTTTAGGTCACGATCTGGTCCACAGGGTCTCCTGCACCACACGTCCTCACTGCAAGACAAACAACACATAAGAAAACTTTCTGAGCTGACTCTAACCAATCAGAGGCAACAGGCTGATCGGCCGAGTCAGAACAGCTGCGCTGGTACGGGACGAAGCCTGCGCTGTAGCCCGCAGACCTCAGCTTAACCACGCTCCCTCATCTGCCACATACCCCCAATGCCCGACTTAGGGTGGGGAGCCATCTGGCCACAAGCCCCCCCCACAGAGCCGGAGAGGAAGCTGGTCACCACCATCTGTGTCCCCGGCCTGTGGATCACTGTGAACTTAAAGGGCTGAAGAGCCAGGTACCAACAGGTGATCTGTGTGTTGGTATCCTTCATGCAGTGGAGCCACTGCAGCGGAATGTGGTCCGAAAAGAGGGTGATAGGGCATCCCAGGAGGTAATACCGAAGGGTGCAGATGGTCCACTTAATGGCCAGACATTCCGTTCAACCTTGCTGTACTTAGTTTCCAGTTTGGAGAGTTTTTCTGGCTGATGTACAGCACCGGTCAGTCGGCCCCTACACCTGTTGGGACAACACTGCCCCCAGCCCTCTGTCTGACGCGCCAGTCTGCAAGCAAAAAGTGAGAGAAAAGTTAGATGTAAACTTCCCACAGAGAGCTGATTTTATTTTCTCAAACGCCTGCTGGCACTTCACGATCCACTGGACCGGATCCGACGCACCCTTTCGAATTAAATCGAGCCTGCGTGGGACAGGTAGTTTTAGGGAGCTCCGGCCCCAACTTCTCCCCCTCGATCACCGTGGTGGCCAGGGATATGGACACCCTCTCCCTCTACTCCTTTAGGAGGATAATGTGGTAAATCTGAGCCGCCCCACCCCTGTCCGACCGCTCGACCTCATACGCTCGACGTCCCCAACCCGCCGTGTGACCACGAAGGGTCCTTGCCACTTCGCGAATAATTTAGGGCTGGATGTAGGGGGCAGCACTTACACCTTGTCTCCTGGTGCAAATTGTCTTAGTCGGGCCCCTCTGTCGTGTAAGTGGCGCTGACATTCCTGAGCCCAGAGCAAATTCTCCTGTGATAGGCGTCCCAGTGTGTGTCGTTTTGCTCGCAGATCCATAACATACTGAACTCGTTCTTTCTTGTGTCAGGCACTTCTTCCCAGTTTTCTTTAATAAGGCCTAGCACCCCCCATGGTCTCCTGCCGAAGAAGAGTTCAAAGGGGAAAAATCTTGGTGGCCTGGGGAACCTCCTGCATCGCAAACAACAGAGGGTCCAACCACTTGTCCCAATTATGGCTATCGTTGTGAACAAACTTAAGAGCCATGTTCTTCAGCGTGTGATTGAACTGCTGGTACTGCGATGGTACACGCTCGTGTACCATCTGGCCAATACCAATCCTGACTCGGGAGATGACCTTAAACAGCGCCTGCTCCACACTTTTGGCTGTAACACTGCGCAGGGGCACTGCTTCGGGGTACCGGGATGCATAACCCACTAGGACCAGCAAAAAATGATACCTGCGGTCTAATGGCCTGATGATGCCATACCATGTCTTTCAAACAGCGTCTCGACTAGGGGAAGGGGCCTCAACGGTGCGGTTCGAGTAGCCGGAGGGTTTACTAATTGACACTTGCGACACAAGGCGCACCACCTATGCACCGCGGTGCCCAGCCATTGGGTTATGATGGGTCGCCTGGAAAAGCGTTTGCCGGAGCCAATAATTGGGTTCACGGCTCACTCGATATAACCTGTCCCCTAATCGCTGAAAAATACGGGTGAGTAAGCGGAGCGTCTGGGTGCACCAGTACGCCATCGATTTTAACTACACCCTTGGAGGCCCCACGTTGCATGTCGTTCTGCGACTGCTCCAGTGGGAATCATCCAGGGCGACGGTTAATGTAAGGAGAGGCCCCCCCGAGGGGATTCCTCCGTTCCCGCCCCAGCAGCAACTACTAATGGCCCCTCTGCGACACCGTGCGCCATGCAACACTCACATTTCCCCACAGACCGTGAGTGCACACCCCCAGCCTCCTTCATTGAAGCATCAAACCCTGCCCAATCTGTGCCCAGAATCAGGGAGTGCGACAGGCGGGAATTAACTGCAGCCTTCACCTGCTTTTCCCCTGGTAACTTTGAGCCAGACCACTAGATACGTGTGAATATCCCCATGAACACACTGAATCTCCACCTGTGACGCCTCCCCCAAAGCCTTGGGTCGAACCAGGCGTTGTTGGACAATCTTCTGAGAACAGCCAGAGTCCAGCAAAGCCTGATGTGTACCCCCCTTGTGCTCTTACCGGTACGTTGTACTGGTGGTACGCTGCCTTGTGGCTGTACACCTCTGCGCGGGCCTCTGCCAGTGTGATCGCCACATCCAAGATGGCGGGACAGTAGCAACGGACCCTCTGGGCAGTCCTGGCCGAAAGGTCAAGGAGAATCTGCTCCAACACCACCACCAGGTTTATGATCTGGTCCAGGGACCGTTCCTTCGGTCAAGCCACCTCAGGGCCGCGTCCCGCAGGTATTGGGCTTGAGTGAAGGGGCGACCTGAGGTGGCGCAGTCCGGTCCCCGGAACCACAGACCCCAGCTAAACCACACCCCTCATCCACCACATATATTTATATATTCTGTATATAAAAACATACATATATAGACATACATAGATGCCTTGTAAATCTATCTATGTAATGTATACTTACCTACATAGATACCTTAATACCTACCTACATACCTACCTACAGTACCTACCTACCTTCCTACCTACCGACCTACCTACCTACCTTCCTACCTACCTACAGTACCTACTTACCTACCTAGATACCTACCTACCTACCTAGATACCTACCTACAGGACCTACTTTGGAGGGGCAAGGGGGCATGGTCAAGCCGCCGCTGCAGACAGGCGGTGCAGTCTCCCATTCTGGGCCGCTCAGCTGCTGGGGATTAGGCGAATCAACGGAGGGGCTCCGCTGATTCGTCCGATCCCAGACCAGGAAGTAATTTAGGTTTTGTTTTTCCCCACAGTGAAAAAGGTGCAGGCTTGCAGCACGCATAAGGGCCGACGTTCTGGACTCTCTCCCTATTTACCAGTAAGCCTATGATTTTGGCCCGCGAGGCACCTTTTCGTTTGAAAATGTAATAATTACACGCCAACCGGCACAGTTTTGCCTCCGCCTGCCTCCCCTCTCTCATTTCCTGGCCCTGGGCCAAAACACACCTCTACAAGTGACGCCTGAACAGGATGGAGCAGCGTGAGGCAGAATCTCCGACGACTTCCCCCCTGGAACAGATGGTGGAGGCCCCCACCAATGCAGGAGCAGGAAGCCCTGCAGTTCCAGGAAATGGCGAGGGTTAGCGAGCAGGACCAGGAGGCAAGCCAGCAGGCCATCGAGGTCCTCTTCCGGGAGCGCACCAGACAGGAATGAATGCCGGGCCCCCCCTGCCCCCCACTACGGAAGATGACAGGGGAGAACGATCCCGAGGCATTCCTCGCCAACTTTGAACAGATGGCCGAGGTGACCAGCTCATCGGACAGTAAGTGGGCGTGGTGGCTCGTTCCCCTCCTCCTTTTCAACAAAAAGTTGAAAAACATTATCTGGAAGTTCAGAAGGGCTCCACTGATTTGTCCGATCCGGACCAGGAAATAATTTAAACCTTGTTTTTCCCCACAGTGAAAAAGGTGCGTGTTTGCGGGACACGCGATTGGACCTGACAACGCGAGCGCAGCGTACATAAACACAGACGTTCTGGGCTCTCCCCCTATTTGCCAGCGAGCCTATGATTTTCCCCTTGGCCTACGAGCCACCATTTTGTTTGAACATGAAATAAATACACCCCAACCGGCACTGTTTTCCCTCTACCTGCCAGAACACACCTCTACACCTACCTACCTACCTTGATACCTACCTACAGTACCTACTTACCGACTTAGATACCTACATAGATACCTGCCTACCTATATTCATTCCTAGATACCTATACTGTACCTACCTTCCTACCTACCTACCTAGATAACTACCTAGATACCTACCTACATATCTATGTATCTGAAACAATAAGATATAAAGCAGCTTCTCTGATAGAAGTGACAAAAAAAGAAGGTTGTTATATTGTCTGAATGGAGTCTAAATACAACCTGTGATTCCCGAGGGAACATATGGAGTTATGGTGAGGAATTTACAAATGTATGATCAAGATCCTACTCCCTCTCCAAGAGAAAATAAATTCATCAGCTCAATCCATTCCTTCCCAGGCTCCAAGAACCTGACAATGGGAAATGCTAATCTGAAATAATCTAGGGAATGCAAAATATGGATCAATGACATTTTTTTAGGGACTGTGGGTCTTTGTGGCTTGGAAAGAAGCCTTGAAACGTATGGTACTGTATATCCAAGGCAAATCTTAGTAGACCATGTGTGTTTACACTTCTGGAAAGCCATGTGCGCTATTTTGGAGTGGTATTTCTACATGCCAGCTGTCATAACTGTCACTCAGTCATAACTCACATGGGAATTAATTCATCCGAGCGCCAGCCATCTGAACATCCTGCATCCCACACCACCCAATGTTTGGAGAAAATCTATTTCTTCCAGCCTCCTTTTGAAATTATTATTATTTTGTGAGCGCTTGTATTATGGAGGTATAACAAGTGGGGTGGGGTAGCAGCAAAGCGGGTTGCCAGGTTGGTGACAACATACAGACAGCGGTGGTGTCCTAATTTCCCCATGTTAGACAACACCATATGGCCACTCCGCTACCTATTTAGAAACTCCACATCCAGCAGCATGCAGGTATCACAGCCTTCACCATTAATTAGAAATAAAAGGAACCAGGTACACTTTGTTCCCCTTGTATACCATTAAAAAAGTATTTTTAAGGGGGGATGAAAAAAATGAAAAACATAAATCCTCCCCTGGGGGAATCTAGGCGTTATGTCCTTGAAATCAGCAAAGGTGTCAAAAGACACCGTAGCTTTCTTTTCCTTTTTTTTCTTCCTCGACACATCCTCAACTTTTGTGTTAAATATAAACATGGACTATTGTAGAGCACTCTTGTGGCAAAAAAAATATATAAACAGAATGAATTAATTTAATCTGTCTGACCTTTGTCAAGCTTTTCTTCAATTTTACAGGAAATCCTTGAGATCAACACACATTAAAGGCCATGGAAAACAATCTGAGAATCCCGCTGGCTACAGTGCACTGCTCAACACATGACAATGAGTGATAGTGACTTTCAAGGACGAAGTGACTTGATATACTGTAGACCACTTAGATGACTAAAGTATACCACATATCGATGTAAAATGCATGTACTTTATATATATATATATATATATATATATATATATATATATATATATATATACTGTATTTATATATATATATATATATATATATATATATATATATATATATATATATATATACCTGTATATGCAAATAGACATCTCACAGGACTCGATGATATGATGAGTGGGGAAAACACTGATCTACTGTACATATATACACTGTATATATATTTTATTATATGCAATTTTCATATACAATATAAAGCATTATAGATACAATATGAATAATAATCAGAAATTTGGTATTTTTTATGTTGAATTAAGAACAAAAAGAGATAAATAAAACATTCCATATTCTCCATGAGAGGAGAAGCCTCTGTGCAGACATATCCCATCCAGCAGATTGTTCCTCTCGTTTGGAGCCAGTACAACTTTTTAATTACATCTGATCAGGAGCGAATGAGACTTCTACACCGTCATGAGGTCTGACAGTACATTATTCATAATGAATGTTCAAATTTCGTTTTTTCTAGCTTCTAGCGCACCTGGTTCCTGTGGACCAGGTTTCATGTCTCTTCATGTAAATCCTGATGTTTCCTGTTCAAGTCTCACCTGAGGAGGTGTGTCTGGCTGTTCAAATAACACCTCTCCACATCGCCATACCTCTGTCTGTGAATATGTTAAAACCTTTATTCACAAATATTACAACCTTTTTTTTCTCCAGTGTGTTTAATTGTATTTACAGGACTTAAATCCAGACATTTTTATCAGATTTGATGGCAATGGATCAGAGTCAGAGAACAAATAACAGGAAAGCAGTGTTATACAAAGTTTTTTTTCTGCCACAGCTCAGTTTTTACAATTCATAATCCCATAGACACAAGGCTAAACAGTTAACTACTTAACTGCACTTAAAACACTAAAAATGAAAAACACAAAAAAACATCACGGCTTATTGTTATTATGGCCAACTAAAAGTTAGTAATGCAAGATTCGTAATTGATTCATCTGTGGCAAACAAATTGTTAGAATGACTCAGGAGTCATGAGTCATTGCGTAAAAACTGTGGGGGAGAGAGTTAAACCAAAAAAAAATGGCCAGTGCATTTCACACAATTCATATTGAATGTGTCTGTGTCTTAACTCTTTGCTTTCCACCAAAATAAATAATTGTGACAGAATTAAATGATTCTTGTAAGAATTCCATTCACAACTCAGAGGCAAACCAACTCTTCTGATGCATTCATCATTCAGGAAGACCTCCCTCGCTCACCATGTGATACACAAATTGGATCAAACCAATGAAGAGTCGGAAAATCAAACAACTGTTTTTACTGAGTGACTCGTCAAAAACCGAATCTCAAAAAAGAGTCAAAGCTATCAACGTGACGAATAGTTCTCACTTTCAGTGTGAAACTGGAGCTTGTTCTGATAAACACAGCTACACAGCTACAATACAATTCTGACTGTAAGGCACAACATAGTGGTTGAAAAACACTGCAGTAAAATCACAGTAAAATTATAAAAAGAAGTAAAGCAAACTTTCTCAAAACTTACTTTCTTAAAAAAAAAGGCAAGTAGCACACTGGATACCTGTGAACACATAGAATCGAAGAATGTTCATTATATATATTTAATTTTATGATCCTCAGATGACTTGTATGTCATACACAACAAAGATATATATGAATAGAGCAAAGCAGGTTTGATTTAGTTTTTTACTGTGAAATAAATGCAACAAATTACCAAGAATATCACTGAGCATCGGTTTTGAAACATATAAACCAGAATACACTCTTTCTTAACACACAACGTAAACAGCCCTATTCCTTTCATCAAACTTTAATCACACTTACACGCAGAAATAGGAACAAAGAAAGCTAGAACAAATACAAGCTATTGTATGAGCTTTAGGATGGAAATATAAAGTTTGTAGCAAGGTTTTGTGCTGGTGTTTTTGGTCTTTTTTCCTCTCTGTGAAATAGATAACAATGCCACGGGCAATGGCAGAGCAACCTTGGCTCAGTCAATACCTTGTTATGTCCAATAAAATAAACAGTCAAAGACGAAAAAAATATATTTTTTATGCAGCTTTTTGATGTATTATTTAAGTCAAATGAAGTTGCTGCTGGATCTTGTGTACTTGTACATATACGATTCGCATTTGTGTTCCAAGATCAACATTTCAAGGCTTTACTAATTGACTGCTGTAAATCTGCTGTTTGATTCAAAACAATTTAGCAATTTTTGTAATTTAACCTGGAGAGCAGTGTTTCCATTCACTTTTCAAAAAACAATAATCCCACGGCTCAATTGTTAACCACTAAGAACATACAAAGAACTGTGCTTACAGTATTAATATGATGGTCTAGTAATATTTAGTGATGCACGAATTGTGAACAATAATTGCTAGCGAGCAAATTTTTTAAATTAGCCCGGAGTCACTCTGGTTAAAAAGTGTGAGGGCAAGTGAATCCTTAACTTCAAAACCGAAATTAATCCCTGAGGACAAAATTTAAGTGAATGTGACTCCAACTTTGCATTCTACCAAAATTTATAATTTTGACAGAATAAAAATATTCTTTTGAAATTCCATTGAGAATTCGTTACACCAACCAATTCAAATGAACGCATCGTCGGCCAGTTATTATCTAAGTCACTCGTAAATTTCCAAAGAGAGCTGAACTTTTCATCATCTATGTATTGTGCTACTTAAGTCAAATTATGTTGCTGTTGGATCCCTGTACTGCAAATCTGCTGGAATGATCCCAAACAATTTGGCATTTTTTTGTAACTGCACCTGTAAAAGGACCAATGTTACTCATTGATAATACAATCCAGCTTTCTGTCTGAGATCGAACTTTAAAAATTGAAGTTTTACCCTTTCAGGTACATAATATATTTGCCAATGACTTTCCACATAAGCGTCCTTAAAATCCCAAATTACTTTTTGAGCAAGAGGAAACGGGGAACATCACCTTACATCCAATTTTCTCCCCAAAACAAGGTGGCATTGTTATGGGGTTGCAGTGATAGAGCCCCTCCCGCTCTCCTGGAGGAAAGTTTAATCTTTTTACAAGCGCTGTCGTACATTGTGAAGCCTAAAGGCAACCGTGTCACGAGAAGAGGAATCACCTCCAGAGCGTGGCTATCCAAACATCATGTTATTCTTTATTTTGAAACCTACAGAAACCTTCACAAATGGATGGACTCCCTCCCCAACCCCCCGGTTGCCAGTCAAGGTGTCAGTGTAAGCTTTGCTCTCTTATGGCTCCTGACTTGGAGACACTTAAGGGAGAATCAACAAAGGGGAACTCTTCATCATCTTGGCAGCTCACCCTCTTCACAAATTACCTCTTCCCCTCCATCCATCTCTCGGCCACACAGGGGAGTCAACCCTGCATCTCTGGCACAACGCTCTGCTGAACACCTCTTTCACCTCCTTCATGTCCCACCTCCCCTCAAATATTCCCGTTAAATATTGGGTTTGTAAGGTCTTTAAAGGCATTGTCAAAACTGGGGATTTGAGATATTTTGCCCAAAGGCGGCTGTTGGTAACCCACACAAAGAAAGCCATTGAAAAATTGCCCCAAAAAAATGGAAATTTATATTGTCATTCTTATATAATATTACTTTTTACACGATAGCTCTGTGGAATACTCAATCTTGATTGGTCGATAGCTGCAATCAGTGGTCAGTTACTTCTGAATAATGACTTCTGATCTGTTTATATCTTCTGATTTGGACCTTCTTGCCTCACAGCAAGAAGGTCCTGGGTTCGATTCCCGCCTGGGGCGCTGTTGGCATCGTGCTCCAGTGGGTTATCTCCCAAATAGGAGCCTTTCTGTGTGGAGTTTGCATGTTCTCCCCGTGCTCACATGGGGTTTCCTCCACCTCACGGCAGTAAGGACCCCCCTCAAAAACATGCACACATCATCGTCTGACCAGCGATGGACACTCATCACCTAGTCCCCGGGCGCGTCCACGTATGCTGCCCACTGCTCCTGGCTGTGCCCCCGGAGGAAGGACAAGCCAGGATGGGTTAAATGCAGAGGAGCCATTTCACCGGCCACCATCCAAAAGCATGTGCATGTGTGTGTGTGTGCAAGCATGTGTTGTTGTGTGGTGTGCTGTGTGACAAATAAAGATTGTTATTCTTCTTCTTCTTCTGCTATAATGACCGTTGTCACAGGCAACCCGCAAACACTAACTAGCGGCAACATCTTGTGACGCTACTTAAAAACTACAATGGAGGACATGAAGAAATTAATATGGATATGTCCAAATTCCCATTAATAACAGCAAATAGTTTCATCATATGTAGGGTGACTTTTTTTTTTACGGGGTGAATAATTGTTGCAATGCCTGGCCAACAATACAAGATTTTTTTAAATCTTAACCGATTTTGAAAATGTGAGAGACCAACGACAAATCTTGATGACTTTCAGAATATTTTGGTCCTTTAGTGTGTAGAGAGAAACGATTTTCCCAAACAGCACACAACACACTAACAGATTCCATTCACCAAAGATATGACATGGAGAGTCAACAGAGTCGCGACTCTCAAAGCCAGAAATCTTGTGCGATCAAATGTGTCTGTAGAGTAAACAAAGATGGCAAAGGACGTGCTAGAATTTGTGATGCTATTTTATGCACCAAAAGGAAAAAATTTAAAACAATAGATGGAGCCATGGAGACGGCATGAACATGGACAGGACGGACTTCCGAGCAGATCAGGGGAAGTAAAAAAACACTCGTAACACGTCTCATACCACGGGATAATCTGGCTCGATAATCTTTAGAATCATCAAAAAATCGGGACTTGTCAGAAGGGGCGATTAGTGGCCAACATCTGCTTTATTATCTTGTAGTGTGGGCCAGGCATAAGAGTGGCCGAGCAGGCATGCCACTGCACTCGACATACTACTGTAGTTATAAAACCAGGCATACTAGTTATAAGTCAAGTCAAGTCAAGTCAAGTCACACTTTATTTATAGAGCGCATTTCATACGAGGGCAACACAATGCGCTTTACAAAGAAATACAAAAAAGAAAGAGAGAACGTAGTTGTCAGCCGGTCATTACAAAAGAATGCCCCTGAAACAACAGCAACAACAAAAGCAACAACAAAGACAACAAAAACAACAATAAAAGCGACTCCAAGCACAGTGGCAGCAACAGCAACCTAAAACAACAACAGCAGCAACAACAGCCACAGAAACAACAACAACGGCAGCAGCAACATCGACACCAGCAGCAACAACAGCAGCAGCGACGTACACGCAAAGACGTCACCGGAACCGGAAGTGGTAGCTCTCACCGGAACTGGAAAGGTCACTCAGGTTAGAGATGATTAAGTCGAGGTACAAGGCAAGCGAGAGTCAAGTTTAGGTACAAGTTTAGCAGCAGCAACGACAACACCAGCAGTGACCAGCGGTCCTTTTATTAGCGACCCTAAGTTACGGGTCAAGTTTTCAATCAGACCTTGGGAGGGAGATCTTTTTGTCTCTCTCTCTCTCCGAAAATACACCCTTCTTATGATACTCTAACTGTAATATCACAAAAGAAACAACCACAGAAACAGAAATAGCAGCAACATCAACACCAGCAGCAACAACAGCAAAACCAAAGCAGGAGTAACAACAGCAATGCACACGCAAAGACCTCACCGTAACCGTATGTGGTCGCTCTCACCGGAACCAGAAAAGTCACTCAGGTTAGAGATGTTAGAGATGTTGAGTTGACGTACAAAGTTAGAGATATTAAAACTAGGGTATAAGGTTAGAGATGGTTAAGTTTAGGTATAGGTTTAGGGATTGTTATGTTTAGGTATAATGTTCGAGATGATTAGGTTAAGGAATAAGGTCAGAGATGGTTAAGTTTAGGTATAAGGTTAGCAGCGGCAACGACAACATCAGTTAAGGCAAAGGTTAGAACAATAGCAGCAGCAAAAACAGCAGCAACAGCAGCAGCAGCAACAGCGCACACACGAAGATGTCACCGGAACCGGAAGTGGTAGCTCTCACCGGAACCAGAAATCTCATCTGTATTGAGTCAACAGTTCTCAGGGAAGCAACACACAGCAAAGACATCACTGGAACCGGAAATGGCAGCCCTCACCAGACACTGAGATTTGAACTGTGTGCACCATCTCATCTAAATCAGTCATGGTGGATGGTTAAGTTTAGGTATAAGGTTAGCAGCAGCAATGACAATACCAGCAGAAACAATAGCAGCAACAGAAAACAGCAGCAGCAATAGTAGCAGCAACAGCACACAAGCGAAGACGTCACCGGAAATAGAAATCTCCTCATCTGTATTGTACAATCTCATCTCAACGAAGTAACGCAGAGCAAAGACGTCACCGGAACCGGAAGTGGTAGCCCTCACTGGAAACAGAAATTTCAACTGTGTGCAACCGTCTCATCTTAATCCAGTCACGGTCCTTTAATTAGCCTCCCTAAATTACGGGTCAAGTTTTTCATTCAGACCTCGGGAGGGAGATCCTTTTGACTATCTCTCCGAAAACACACCCTTCTTATAATCCTCTCACTGAAATATTACAATAGAAACTACAACAACAGCAACAGAAATAACAGCAGCAGCAACAACAACTCCAGCAGCAGCAACAAAAAACAACAGCAAAAAAGACAACAGAAACGCACATGCAAAGACGTCACCGGAACCAGAAGTGGTAGCTCTCACCGGAACCGGAGAAGTCACTCAGGTTAGAAACGGTTAAGTTGAGGTATAAGGTTAGATGTGTTTAAGTTAGGGTATAGGGTTAGAGATGCTTAATTTTAGCCATATGGAACCAAAATGGTTCCATATGGCTAGGGTTAAGTTTAGGTATAAGCTTAGCAGCAGCCACAGCACCAGCACCAGTAACACAGACAGACAGACAGACAGACAGACAGACAGACAGACAGACAGACACACACACACACACACACACACACACACACACGTCAGTCAGTCAGTCAGTCATAGAATGTAGTGAACAGCAAGGTTTTTAACCTGCTTTTAAAAGTATTCAGTGTGGGGGCCTCTCTCAGGTCCCTCGGTAGGGTGTTCCATTTACTTGGGGCATAAATACAGAAAGCAGCTTCTCCTGCTTTAGAGTTGGTACGAGGGATAGTTAAAAGACCACTGCCTGTAAAACGAGATATACTACTTATATAATAACGTAAAATAATAGTTACAAAACAAGACGTACTCGGTATAAAACTAGGCATACAAGTTATGAAACTAGGCATACTAGTTATACAACTGACATACTAGTTATAAAACTAGGCAAACTGGTTATAAAACGAAAAATACTAGTTATAAAACTAGCCAAACCAGTTATAAAACTAGACATTCTAGTTATAAAACTATGCATACTAATTTTAAAACTTGGCATACTAGTGACAAAATTAGACATACTAGTTATAAAACTAGACATACTAGTTACAAAACTAGACATAATAGTTACAGAACTAGACATACTAGTTATAAAACTAGGCATACTAGTTATTAAACTAGGCATACTAGCAAAACAACTAGGCATACTAGTTATACAACAAAGCATACAAGTTATAAAACTAGGCATATTATCATTTCAAATCAATATTTCCTATGAATGTATTGTTTTGTTTTGTAAGTAGCTGTGCAACAAGCGGGATAACATACAGTACAACCAACCTTTTATTATGGCAAAATATTCCCCTTCAGAGTCATACAAGACCCTGATCACCCTGTCTGAGCATATTTTGCGATAATGACCAGCTGGCTGCACGTTATCCCTTACATATTACTATAAGACATATGTTTTCACATTCACTTCAGATGTAGTGCTTACATTTAGTAGTGTTTACCGCTTCACAGTCATTCCTGAATATGAACACCATTCCGGCGACCTGCCAAATTTAAGGGAGACTACTCTCAACGGACACTCCATGCAGCTGTTGAATTTAGCGCAGAGTTCTATTCATTGGTTCATTTGCACTTGAAAGGGTTCCCATATCAGGCCCCACGTACGCCAGGTTGTTCTGCAGCTCCATTCATGGAAGCATATCCATCGATGATTAAGCCGGTGTGGGAACACTAATAAGGAGGAAGGATCACCTCGTGAACTGACCTTGGGTCAATCACGGGCGGATCTACCGAGGATTCAGGCAACTCCACGCATCGACCACAGCAAATCATCAGAAAGAGGCTTGTGGGCATTGGGAGGAGCCTTTGATTAGAACAGATTGAGGTCTCCCGGTATATCCTGTTCGCTTCTTTTTGGATCTGACATCTAATAATGTCAGTGTTTTTCAACCACTGGGCACACTAGGTGTGAGCTCGCCAGGTGTGCAATGAAAATGTTTTAAATTCCACCTAAAATACAAAATTATAGAAGCTAGTTATTGTGTTGCAAGATCAAAATTGCAAGAGTCAGAAGAGTCGGTTTGGCTCAGTTTGTGAGTCAAAGTTTAACTCACTCCCCCACTTTTGCCAGGGTGACTCCCGACTCATGAATAATTTAAAAGATTTGTTCGCATTGAACTAATTGTTCGCGAGCCTTGCATCACTTACTATAAATAGATCATAATAATAAACACAGATCTACGTGTTTGTGATGTTTTCACGGGTTAACAGGATAGTGGCGTAGTGCCTTGGGATTATTTAATAGTAGGATGTGTGTCGTGGCAGAAAAATTGTTGGGAAATAGCGATGCACATGATTCACCAGCTACACCACTGCTTTGATTAGGAAAATAAAATGTCGGTGAAGAGGTTCCCTCATGTAACCCAAACTCCCTCTGCGGGTCTGGTCTGGTTGCTTTGCATACTGATGGAATTAACCGTGGGGGCATTGTAAAACTACAGTACGAGTGGGAATGCGTTCGTTTTTTATTAGACATTATCTGTCCCCCCTTCCCAAAGATGAAATATTACATCAGGATTTCGCGCATTAAAAAATAAATATATAATTCCCAGCCCTCATCCTTTTTTCCAATCAACCTCCATGAAATCCAATCAGCTTACAAGGACACGGCGCCGATGTTGACGCAAGATGTTTCCTCACAGCAGTGGAAAATATGCACTTGAGGATACCTCTCTGACCATTATTTAAAGGACCTATTACAGAAAAAACTCACAATTTTCAGTGCTTGTACACATACATTGGGGTCTCTGATGGGCCTACTAACACACAAAGTGTGAAATAAGACCCTGTCTGTTTTTTGTGGGGTCCCTATTTCAGAAAACATGTGATTCAACAAGCTGTTCAGATTTGTGTCTCCTTCCTCCTTCACCTTCAAACACACAATGATTAGAACCTAGACCCTACTACGCATGCTCAAACCCCATTGGCTCACAAAACTGCGGCCACAGGAGGGCGGTCATGCTCATTTAATTTTAAATTTACATTTAAAGCGGCACCCACTGAAACGTGTTTTGGGGACCTCAGAGACCTATATTGACCCACTGAAAGGAGCAAGTTCCCTTTAAATACCATTTTAGTCAATAAGCCTACCTATGTTGCCTACAACGGCATTGTACAGTTGTAGTCAACGCTGTTATATTTACATAATTTTCTCATACATACATCAGGAGGGATTTATATATTAAAAAACACACATTTGAAAGAGGTGAAATGTGTTATCAAAATGCATAGCTGTACATGGTGACTTGTAAATTCTAAATAGTCATAATAAAAAGTGTAAAGTAAGTATTTTCACGCATGTACACTGGCACTTGAGACCACAACTCAATGATAAAAAACACAGACAGTATATGTAAATTTCTAAATTTAATTGCCAAATATTACTACCGTGCCTGTTTGATGCTAATGAGAAGTTCCCCTGCTGGCCACGAGTAGGACTTCAGTAATATAAAATAATGCTTCGGGGATCACATTGGAAATATAAGGAATTAATATATTACCATCTTCCTGTGTGACACTGTGTTCAAAGCCCTTTTTTATATAATAGAACAATAACATTGTGTGAAGGGCATCCATTAGTACGCCCACATAAATTAAAGGGGTAGTTTAATTATACTACAATAAATTGAAATGCCACTGTAATAACATTGTCAACATGTTAATAATTTATTATTACACAGTAATAATATTGTAACGCTAGATATAAGTTCCTGTTTGTCTATTGTTGTTTCGCAATGCTTTATTGAGGGCGGTGTTCACCGTAGTGGGTAATTGGCAAGGAAGTTCTTCCAGGCCGGGATAATTGGGGGTTAAGTGGAAGGTGTCTGGGCAGTAGGAGGGAGACGAGACACAAGGAGAGAGAAGAGACACAAGGAGATAGCCAGCGAATTAGCCAGCCTGTTTGACTTTGTTACAGGGGACACATCAACCTGAAGTTAGCTGTTGCTGCGGCAAGGTAATAAAACCGGGCTTGGCTGAGCTATCGAACACATCATCGTCTCCTCGCCGTTCACAAATTCTGATTCTGAGTATACAATATCATGAATTATTTAATTTGGAAAAAAAGGGGGGGCTATGTTTAATCAATGATTAAATGTGTACTTTAAAGCTCTAATATGTCACCAGACAATCCACAAAAAAAGAGAAATCCTATTAATAAAGTACGCAAATTAGGATAATAAAAAAATAATAATCATAACAATAGAAAATAAAAATAGCATGGTTCATATTCCGGAAACCATCAGTAGATTGAGTAGATATCAGTTCAGTATTTCCTCTGTGTGGTTGTCACCAAACAAAGCGCTGTGCGTGGGAGTGATAGAACCGTCTCCAAATCTGACTTCCACCGTCAGCCACCAGGCCTTAAAATTTTTGAACAAACCATTGGTACTCAAACCCAGTAAAAAATGTATCACTCGTCCACATAGCAAAGTTGCTTTTTTCTCCCTTTTCTCTCTCCTCTCCGTCCTCTCTCCCGCTCACCGTTGCCCGCGCAGCGTGTAATTCTTTGTGACTTCTCTTTCCATTTGCCCGGAGGAAGAAAAGACAGAAAAGGTTTTAAAAACAAACCGAGCACACGGAAGCGTGGCTAACAGGTAATCTGTCTAATTATTACGGGCTGGGAGGGGTTCCCCTCTAAAATATTGAAGAGCTTCAATAACCTCCATTTCACCCTTCCCCAAACATAACACATGCATGAGTGTCCTCAGATCTTCCTCATCTCCCCATGTACTGAAGCTCAGAGGAGCAGGAGTAGCAACCCAGCAACCCAGCAACCTAGCAACACAGCAACCTCACAACCCAACAACCCAGCAACCCAGAAACACAGCAACACAGTGACGCAGCCACTGAGCAACCTAGGGACCCAACAATCCAGAAACACAGCAAACGAGCAACCTAGTCACCGAGCGACCCAGCAACTGAGCAACCTAGCAACCCAACAACACAGCAACCCAGAAACACAGCAACCCAGCAACCTAGCAATCCAGCAACTGAGGAACCTAGCAACCCAACAACCCAGCAACCTAGCAACCCAGCAACCCAGCAATGCAGTATCCTAGCAACCCAGCAATCTAGCAACCCAGCGACTGAGAAACCTAGCAACCCAACAACCCGGGAACACAGCAACCCAGTAACCTAGCAACCCAGAAAGCGTGACTTAGCTTTTTGGCTCGCTGTCACTGTAGAGGTGTAAAATAACCTGAAGCAAAAACCCAATTATTAATAAATTGATTAATTTTGTCTATACGTTTTTACTTAAAAATTGACATAAAATAATGAATAATACATTTATTATTTTAATATTATTCATATTTGTAGTATTTAAAAAAAAATAAGAACAAATAATATAAACAAATAATATGACAAATAATATGAATATGTTTATATTATTATTATTTTAAAAAGAATACATTAAGTATTTCTTTAAATATAAAAAAAAAAAAACTCTTGCCATCCATAGACGAAAAATCAGGCCGTTAAAAAGAGCCGGCAAGCTCAAAACAACATTGTCCTTAAATTTCTCATTGTACCGTGTTTATTATACATCAGAAGATCCCCAGCGTCTTTAAACTGAAATACTCAACATGAAAGGCCGGTGTGTGTTTGCTATGAACTTGGCAGCTAAAGGCTACAAGCTGAATCTCCAACCCTGCACGGGGCGGAGGGCATCAGGGTTCAGGTGGTCAATAAGTATCCAACCCGGTATCACGCTTTTTCGTGCTCTTAGCAAAGGCTGAACTGAAAGCAAGTATAATATTTTTATTATTATTGTAATTGTGCTGAAAACCGAACAAATTTGGTATTAAATGTTGAAAACCTGGACATTTTAGTGTTTTACAGGGCTCAGTTTTACAGTGTTATATCAGGGCTCGGGACACGCAGATGAGACCTTTCCAAAAATGTGTTTGGTTTTGTTTTGCCATGGCAGGGTTGGTTCTCTTCTACATTCTAAATTGAATAATACTTATTATTATTATTTTTCTTTTTTTTACTTTGTTCGAAAACCAAACCCATTTTGCAAAGGTCTCATCATATAGGTTAACATGTAACATGCAACATGTAATGTCATTCTGAGAAATTTCATTGGACCCTAAACTGAGATATTGACCTTTGAACCCTAACCAGAGGTCACCTTTGAAGCCCCATGTCGCAGTAATTAAAAGAGCTACCAAAATAAGGTCAACTGTTTGTACATGTACTGGGGTGGTAGTGTCAATAGGGAGCGCCACTGAAAATGGCCTACCATATAATTCAGGGCTTTGCAAATTACACATGCAAATTCTGACGCTGCATTTAACCTTTGTTGCATTTATTATTTTAAAGAATAAACAACTCCGAGAGAGTAGTAGTTGGTTTACATTTAGTTCAGTGTAGCACAAAAAAAAGCAGAACAACCGTGCTCCGGGACACAATTCAATAGATTCATTTTCATGACAATGAGCAGGAAAAATCCAGGTTTCAGTATTTGACAATGCAAAAAAAGAAAGGGAAGGGGGTCTTCCTTTTCCAGAAGATAAATGGGGGAACCTGAGGTCAGTAGGTCATCCGTAATAAGTACTGGTGATTAATGTCTTTAAAGAGGAATCACCTCTGGGATGTTTTAAGCTTATCGAGGACAACCCAAGTGGATATATGAATTTGATAGTTGCTTTTGAGTAAAGAAACACACTTTGAAGCCTTTTGGTGTCCGGAGCGGCTCCTCGGTCCCCAGCCAGCACCTAGTTAATTGATCATTGTGATTTTCTTTCATTAATGGACTTCATGTACAGCACAACCACAATGCATTGTAAACTAACCTTGAGAAATGTATTATTTTTCCTCTTTTTATAGCCTCCATAATTTCAGCAACCTTGATAAGAATATGATCCTATTTCATCAATTAATTTGGATCTAGTCAATTTTGCACGCCTGGAAAATAGTGAACTAGTCAAAAAGCACCCTCGGGCAATTTGTTTTCCTTTCTTTTCTTTCTCTCTCCCTCTCTTTCTCTCTCTGTATAAACCGCAACCGTTCATTCATTGTGGTTCCAAGTCATTCCTCAGGCTCGCTGTGGCATGACATAAACACATACATCATCTGCGTAGAGCAGCGACTCCAACGCTGCTTTGGCAGCAGCGGTTTGATAATGCATAAAAACCAGCCCTGCACCACGTTCCCTGGTCAACAAATGGGATGAGTTACGACTAAGTGGGGTTTATCTTTGGACGCTAAATATGGTGATATGATGACCCTGCTTGTCATTGTATAGAGCAGGTCAATTCAATTGGCGGCCCTCGGACCAAACATGGCCCGCGTATGAAGCTAGACCGCTTATAGAGAGAGTTAGCGACAAGCTGTAGTTAGATTACTGCCAGAACCAACCAAAATCAACCAAGAACATAAAACCTGAAGGAATATTATCTAGAAATGTATCCATTGATATTCAAGGGATAATCCTAGTTTTTTGGGGGAGGATTTGGCTCTATCTTACCTAAAGTCAGACAAGTCTGAAAGAACGAAAGTCTAGACGATATTATAATTATTATGGAGGGAGTGTTATTGCACAAGGGGTTCAAAGGTGTGAGATCACTGCCTGATAAAACACTTACTCAGAACACCAAATAAATCTATGTTTTTCGCTTTCCCTCCATCTCTCTCCCGCCATCTCTCTCCCTCTCTCTCTCTCTCTCTCTCTGTCTTTCTCTCTCTCTCTCTCTCTCTCTCTCTCTCTCTCTCTCTCTCTCTCTCGTTCTCTCTCTCTCTCTCTAACCCTTCCAATTTCAAAAGGAATCTTTAAAAAATGAACAAGATGCATTATTTTCCCCACCCGTGTCCATGGCTCTCAAAGCCTCCCGGCCTCCTGTTGGGTAACACCGTTGGTTTGGGGTTTCTTTGACCACCACCGTCATGGCCGCCCTCCCTCCTCTCCCTCCCACACAGCGAGAGAACAGGCATGACATTTAGCAGAGCTCCGCGGCGGTAAGACATGTTTTAAATGGCAGAACTGCAATATACACGAGGCTGAAAGGACCCACGCTGGGGCCCCCACCGGGATAGTGCTCCACCCGCCTGCTAAGTCCATTCAGACGGGGTCAGGGTGGAGGGTGGTGAGGCGTGGGGGGGGGGGTTGTAATTACAGGAATGGGGGACAAAGCTGAACTAATTCATACAAGGTGTTCTTATGAGGCGTTTTGCGGACCCCAAAATGTCAGTTTACCAGTGGAGCACCTGTAGGAATTAGCCATGAAATCAGGGAGTCGTATGTTTGTGATTTGTTTTATATACAAGTCAGTACTGCCACTGACTTCCACTGCCTGCATGACCTCATCTTTTGCAAAACAGGCAATCAATCAATCAGATAATGACGTCATCAGGAGCGATTTCCCTTTGAACAATCCCTTCATACACGGGTATCCTCTTCTCCTCCAGTGCCATGCTCCTCGGGAAGGTGAATTAGTCATCACATTCACTCCAAGACGCATTCGTTTTTAATTTTATTTTATTTTTTTAAAACCTGTTTATTTTGTAAAATACTACCCCGGCATCACGTTTGATCACAGTTTGATGCAAATCCAAATCATTTTCTGCTCCGAAAATTTCCCCGTTGTATCATCACACAGACCATTACGCCGGCGATCCCGGGCGTCCCATAACAAAAAGTTCAGTCCACCTTCCAGAATGGCGAACTTGCTCTTCTCCAAAGCAATGTGGCTGCCACAAACAACAGTGCAAACTCCATAATAACTCATGCTTCAATCCCCATATCAACAGCGCTATATGACGCTGGGAGTGTTGAATTGCAGACAGCTCCGCCATTATTCCGGGGTCACACAAAAATGCTATTTAATTTGCATAGCACTGTGAAGTATACTTATTTCCATCGATAAGCATTTTTCCGTAGAAATATTGTCAGAAGATCACCGGCGGGAACAATAACACACAGCTCCAAGGCCATATTTTGTGCTTTTTAATTGGATGGGTTCACAGCTGCATTCAGAGAGATCTCTGTTGCAACACAAAGGGATAACTATGAATACCACTGGCCTTTCTTTATTGCCATAAAATGCAGCACAATTGCTCTACAGTGGCATGACAACTTTTGTGAATTTGCTGAATGGCCATACACAACTGAATTTGAAGCTGGATTTCTCCAAAGGTAGTCTCACGAGAGCCAGAACTTGCGCAAATAGTGCAAGGTTTGTAAAGGACTGTAAAGACCTTGCAAGAAAGACAAGTTGAACCAGGCTACAGTACTCCAAAGACAGAGAAGAGTTAAGAAATTGATGTTTTCACTCCATTGTATGGTTTGTCAGTGCTTTTATTATTGTTAAAACGACTTTAAATGGAAAAAAAACATCCAGGTAGGGGGGCGACTGAAACTGCAATAATCAAAATCTCATTTCAGCATCTTTGATTCGAGAGCTGACCTGCTGTGACGGACTAAAGTATCACAGATAACAACATTTGCGGATTTTCCTTGGTAATATTTCCTGAGGCATGAGCATTTTTTTTTCTCAAAAGGGGCTCCACATACACAACCACGGTGGAATGTGCAGCCCTCCACTCCAGCCCCTGCTCACAATTTATACATTTTCACACTGTTTGTTTTTACTCGCTATAACGTCAAAACATTTTAGCCGAATTTGCCATAAGATACATCAAACTGTCCTTCAAGTTCTCTTCTCTCTCAGTCAAATATGTAAGTAATGCCATTTAACATTTTTGGGATATTGGTCATTGTTTGGCAGGCACTCCAAAGTGAGTCGACTCCACTTTGCCACTCAGGAAGCAGCAGAATGAGCCATTAGAATATTGAACAGCACATTCTTGTTCAACGGCCAAAGAGGTGTTTGTAAATCGATTCGAATCTCCAAAGAACACAACGCTAAGCCGGGAACCGAGTCCACAAATGTTACGTTACATCAAGGGCTTTGGCGATGACATGGATGACGATCATGAAAATCCGTAAGTCCCGTCCATAAGGCTAGGGATTTGAAGCTTTGAGAGGCGTGAAGGAGATGCCCAGAAGGAGCTGGATGGAACGAAGGGGAAGGAGCTTCATCGGAGAGATGATTTACTATACGTGGTCCATGTTAGAGTGGAGGGGCTACAGACTAAACCCAGAGCGAGATTTGTGCCAAACCCAGTCAACGATCCGCTACCTGCCTGGACCTCCCCCGGAATCTTCATGACAGCAATAGTTATACTGTATGTAGTAGCTAGTAGGTAGTATGTAGTACACTGTATGTAGTATTTAGTAGGTAGCAGGTAGTATTAAGTACACTGCAGGTAATATGTAGTGGGTAGTAGGTAGTATGTAGTAAACTGGAGGTTGTACGTAGTTGGAACGTACTGTAGTAGGTAGTATGTAATACACTGTAGGTAATATGTAGTACACTGTATGTAATAAGCTCTGTATGTAATAAACTGTAGGTAGTATGTAGTAAACTGTAGGTAGTATGTAGTACACTGTAGGTAGTATGTAGTAGTTAGTATGTAGTGCACTGTAGGTAGTATGTAGTAGGTAGTAGGTGG
The DNA here is from genome assembly GCF_960531495.2 of Zeus faber. Taxonomy (NCBI): domain Eukaryota; kingdom Metazoa; phylum Chordata; class Actinopteri; order Zeiformes; family Zeidae; genus Zeus; species Zeus faber. The sequence continues at coordinate 48,807,214 of NC_137193.1, forward strand.
TATGTAGTATTCTTAATGATGTAGGTAGTAGGTAGTATGTAGTACACTGTACGTAATATGTAGTGGGTAGTAGGTAGTATATAGTACACTCTAGGTAGTATGTAGTACAATGTAGGTAGTATGTTGTAGGTAGTAGGTAGTATGTAGTACACTGTAGGTAGTATGTATAAAACTGTAGGTAGTATGTAGTATTCTGTAGGTTGTATGTAGTAGGTAGTGTGTAGTACACTGTAGGCAGTATGTAGTAGGTAGTATGTAGTGCACTGTAGGTAGTATGTAGTACACTGTAGGTAGTATGTAGTAGGTAGTAGGTAGTATGTAGTACACTATAGGTAGTATGTACTGTAGTAGGTAGTAGGTAGTACAGTATGTGGTACACTGTAGGTAGTCTGTAGAAGGTAGTATGTAGTACACTGTAGGTAGTATGTAGTAAACCTTAGGTTGTATGTAGTTGCAGTAGTTAGTAGTAATACACTGTATGTAGTAGGTAGTATGTATTAGAATCAGAATGAGTTTATCCGCAAAGTGCTTTTATTTGTAATAGGAATTTGTCATGGTGAAGATTGAGTGAGTGAGTGGGTGAGTGGGTGAGAGAGTGAATGAGTGGCTGAGTGAGTGAGTGAGTGAGTGAGTCATTGAATGAGTGGGTGACTGGATGAGAGAGTGAGCGAAGGAGGTGAGTGCCAGACTGAGTGCTATTATCATATGTATGAAAATGAATTTCTCGCTGGCTTTTCTCATTCGTAATTTGTCTTAAATTCTAAATTCAGATTTGCATGTCATTTAACACTGAAATAAAGGGAAAAAAAAACTAGATTATTTAAAAATCTACTGGACCATAAGTTTAAACCACTGACCCTGATCCTCTAGCTACCAGCTTCCTGCCGCAGAGGTGTTGGTTCCTGCCGTTAATGGACAAGGATCCAGTTTCAGGTTCCTGTTGTTGTGGAGATCAGGACCTTTTTAAAAGCCATCAGCTGAGTTTCCTGTCAATAATGAATCTTCTGTGGGGCTTTTCCTTTAAAAAATTTTAGTCACGGGTGAAAAGGAGGAAAATTAAATTCTGTTTGTTCTACTGGATGTTGTTAACGTGTTATGAGATGAGATATGACAATGATAGTGAATCCATAAAAATGGCCCTAAACTAAACCAGGAATAATAATGACCATAGTAATCAACTAAACAAAATATGAAAATGATTATAATATTAATCTATTTTCATTAAAATCATTTTCTTGTTTGCTCTCTTATTGTTACTATTTGATGAATATAAAGCATTTTGAGCTGCATGTTGTGTATGAAGGGGAATATACGTACAAACAACGGCTATTATTATTATTATTATTATTATTATTATTGTTGTTGTTGAATATGATGTTATCATAAATTCAGGCTATATATTTTCATATGACTAATTTGTTTAATATTTTATAATAATATTTTATACTAAGACTTTTTTAATAACTTAAATAATGCTTTCAGTCACTGCTGTTTTTTGTTTTTGTTACGTTTTATTTTCATCTTTAAAGTTAAGCACTTTGTGACAAATGGAATAAGGAAAGTAAAACCAAAAAAACCAATATTAATTTCATACAAATCATATTTTATACTTTACTATTATATTTTTGACAAAACAGCAATATACAGTAGGATTCAATCTATTCTATATTTATTTACTGTATCTGGATCTGTATTTCCTTGCAGGGTTAGCCTGTGTATACCCACCTGCCACATACATTTGAAATTAAACCACATTTAGGGATTAACAAATGCTGTTTAACCCAAATATTTCCATACGTCCCATCCATAGCAGTAATCAGTAATTGGCATGGGACGTCCATACCTTTATCCGGACCTCCCAACCCATCCCCTTCTCCACCCGCACGTATTTACAAGAGGAAATAATTAACGCTTCATGCGATATGAAGCGGGGTGTCATGTAACATAGGAAATGTCAATGAACCTGCCCCACACCCCTTGATTTTTTTAGTTTTTAGTTTCATTTTCTCTGTACGGGGGCACGTGAAATCAAATTTATGCCGACCACTGAAATTGGCAGAGGAAGGACTTGCCGGCGTACAAAAGGACGTCCGTGTAATGAAAGAACTCGTAAAACACACATGAAAAGTTAATCGATTTTAATGATTGATTTGAAACTAATTAGAGTGTCAAAAATGAAGAATTGTCGGGGAAACGGGAGCGATTGGATTTGAATGGACAAGTCGGAGGCCAGGGATTCAATCAAACTTTATCCATCGCAAACTTGACACGAAACCGACCCCCCCCCCCAAAAAAAAAAAAAACACTGGAAGAATCTTAACTGCTATGGTTGATGAAACTCTGTTAACTTTTTACCCAGAAGCATCAACGTGAAAATGACTGATGGATGTATGATAACGGGGTACAACGTCCAAAATATTCATGTCTCGACGCCTCTCAACCTCGCTGGAAGTTTCAGCGTGTCAGACAAGATGGATGCTCTGGCTCTTCCAGGCGCTAACACAATGAACACTTCCAGCTGTTGGGAGGCCTTATGAATGTGCCCGCAGCATGAAAACATTAAAAAAAAAAAAATCCTGCATCTAAACAAGTATAATGTTTAGAAACAATATAAATCAGAATTACCCTACCTGGGAAAATATTATTGCCAAAAGAAATAGTATAGAATCAGCCTAGAACCTGCCTGTATCACCACAGAAACAGGGGTGTTTGCATTGCAGATGAGGATAAGACAATTGTCCCGATTGCCTCAGTTCTTCCTTTAACCATTTGGAGACATTTCAAACACGGGAACTCATTTGAATCACAGTTTCGAAAAACAAATCAAGTCTTGCACAAAAATGTGTTGCTCGAAGCCTGGTGGCCGTAGGAGAAGCTGAAGCGCAGTTATTAAGACTCAATCCACGCAAGCAAGGTGGAGGTGTTTCCCTCGCCGAGGCCGTAGAACCAAGTCGCAGTAAAAGAGCCAGAGGTGAATCAATTATCACGTCTCCAGTATTTAAATTAGCTGTACTCCCGAGTCATTCCAGTACAATAAATAGGTCAGTGGAAACTAAATTGATTCAGCGCCGTCCCACGGGTTGGCATGGAGAAGAGGAACTGGAGCCCTTGTTCTTCTCACCGGACAAGCAGTGCGTACCTGCCACGTATCCGCCTGTATCCCCGTCAATTCCGCTGGTGTAATTTGGTTTTTTAAAAAAGCCTAAATTGAAGGATTTTCCCCTACAGAAGACTAAACCTCAATGAAAAGAAACAATTAGCCACAAAACATTGTAGACAGCCATACATAGATGACTTACACCAGAACGCAAGCGAAAGGCTAAACTCTTTCTTGGCCAGATTTAGCCATTCCTGTCACGCACCATAGCTCGTGTACAGTAGGATAAAGCTCACCACGGATGGGAAGGGGGGGGCACGGCAGTGCTAGTGTGCCCTAGTTTTATAACGGAGCCGAAACTCATAGGCATACGG
>NC_137193.1:48815684-49018184 GCF_960531495.2 Zeus faber
TGCAGCTGAATCCAAACTGATCCAAATTAAACGCTGTTTTAGATTTACATGAAGACTTAGTGCCATCTACTGTCAATGAAACAAATAAAAGAAAAGGTAAATCAATTACCTAAAAAAACAAAATCCTGGTTGGGGTTGTATAATTCAATCAACAATTTGGGAAATCAGAAAATGTATATAAAATAAATATGATATATTTTATTGATGTGGGCATTTTTCAAAAATTCTGTTGTACCAAGTGACCTGATGTTAATTATTACACTTTTTGGCAAAAAAAAAAAATTTTTAATTATTAAAATTAAAAAGATATTTGAATTTCGAAAAAGAAAATAATAATAATAAATAATGAATAAAAAAATAAATAACTCCAAAGTTAGGTCAAATGTTCCTTAATAATAATAATAATAATGATAATAATAATAATAATAATAATAATAATAATAATAATAATAATAATAATAATAATAATAATAATAATAATAATTATTATTATAATAACAATAGTGACATTTTAAGATTATAAATAATAGTTTGTTATATAAACATATATTACTCTATAAAATGGATTCATCAGTTATAATAGAAGGTATTTCAGAAAATGACAGAAAATTTGATTTTACAGTGCAGTACCAAATGTCAAAATACAATTTATACGGACTTTTCCGACCTTTAAATTCCAAAACAACCACCTTTCTCCACTGTGACTGTGTGTGTGTGTGTGTGTGTGTGTGTGTGTGTGTGTGTGTGTGTGTGTGTGCATGTGTGTGTGTCAGTGACACGTTGCATTGTGGGAGTTTTGGTGTTGATTAGCATATCGGTGACACAGATTAACATATATTAGCATATATTAGGTGTGAATTACGCATGGCGTGTGGTAGAATTTGGAAGGGCTTCTGAAAAGAGGCTGCTGCTCTGAAGACGCTTCATGGGAAGGAGCTTGTGCATAGTAAACTGCAGCAGCACCCCAAAATATCTAACTCCTTTGATATCTGATCACATCCATTGATTTATTGACTTGGAATATACCGTTATACTTCTACATAAGTTCTGGTAGTTAATGTAGATTTATGCTGGTTTGTGTTGCTGTGTCACTAATACAGTTATTTCTGTTTGATAAATGCAACTTACTTAACAGCTGAGTCATTATACAGTATAGGAGGAATACATTTGCTTTATTTTTTTCCTTACTTTCTGTCATATATATAATGTCACAATGTCAGATGTTCATATTTGACGTGTCCAAAGTGTCAAATAATGAGGTTAACTAATGACAAATTAATCGCTGTGAACAAAACGCCGAGGTTTCCGACCGCTCTTAATGCTTGGTTTTCAATCGTTTTTTTCTACTTTCTTTATTTCTTTATATGGTCATCTGCTCCATCCAATCCACTGTGCGTTTCTCCAAACAAAACCAATTAAAACAGTGTGTTTTTATTGTAGATGTATTAATTTATTTTATTTTATTTTCCAACATTCATGTGAAACAAAAGATCCCCACATCCTAGACCCTAACCCTAACCCGGTGCATCGTGGTGTGGTGTCCGTGTCTCCCACAAGCCTGAAGCTTGGCAACAAACGTCGGAACAAACTTTTAAATGAGGCCTTGTAGATTTAATACGAGTGAAGATTCAGCAACTGAATTGCATGCTTCTAATTTTCCAACGCCTTGCTGGCTCTTGAACGCATCACTCAGTCTCACATTCCAGGAATTTCAACTGGACACGGTGACAAGTTTTTGTTGACTATTTTTGTTGCAAAGTAATGGGCACAATGCAGAAAAAATATCAATCAAACATATCTACTGACATCTACTAGGTAAGAAGCTATATAACACACAAAACACACAAAAATCAATAGTTGATAACGTCGAACAAGTACAGAGTTACCGAGTATACATCACACACTGGACACGGTCCGAATGCCATTCTCAATCGGAATCTCTAGATTTATAGTAAATGATATGATGACGTCATAAAGCGCCTTACTGTACATCTCATCTCGTTCATTTTATTTACGAAAAGTGATTAAGCAAGTGCCAGTTAAGCAAGAGAGCTGAAAACTTTAGGTCAAAGTTGTTTGGTTTTTCAATAATATCTGCTCCGTATGTGGATCAATTTGGAATTAATTTAAACCAGAAGATCCTTTTGACATACCGGTTTAAATGACACCACAACCGTGTTCATAGGTTCTGCCGAAGTGTGTGATCCAGATAGTTTTAACCTGGGTTGGACATATTTCTGCATGAAATGCATTGGACCTGTTCCGTATGTGGCTCGACGAACACGTCGGTGTTCGTGTGTTATGCCGAAGTTGGTGTTCCAGGTAGTTTTAGACTCCCCAAACAAAAACATTATTATTATTATTATTATTATTATTATTATTATTATTATTATTTGGGGTCCTACAGACTAGACCCTTAATAATAATAATAATAATAATAATAATAATAATAATAATAATAATAATAATAATAATAATAATAGACTTAACACTTTAATAAAGTCATACTAAAAATGTATAAAAGTATTTCCCTCTCTTACCCTCTCTCTCTCTCTCTCCCCCTCTCTCTCTCTCTCTCTCTCTCCCTCTCACCCCAAGGCCTAAAAGAAAAAACATCTTATCCACATTGAATTATAACTTGTCTCCATGAGTAACATATCATTAAGCTGTGCCCCCGAAATGTAATATGATATCCTCCTGGAGCCATGAAATGGAATCTAACCCCCACCTCTCCTCTCAGCCAGCATGGAAGTGTTGAAGTAAATTCACAAAATACAGAATGAATTGATAAATGGAGAGAGGGAGATTAAAGTAACACATCAAATGTCACCGATTCCATTATCATCGTTTTTTTGGTCACAGCAACTTTTTGTGATGCCGCTATCTCAACCTCGCACACAGCAGGGGTCCTATCTGGACAAAACACTGATGCCCCGGGGCTCCGGTACCTAGTATATACAATACATCCCTGTATATATATATATATATAACCGAGATATATATATATATATATATATATATATATATATATATATATATATATATATATATATATATATATATACACACATACATACCTAATATACTCTGTATAGTAGGGGATGTTGTGTCTTGGAGATGAACGTGAAGCAGATAACACCACCACAAAAGCATTTTCCAATACTGGAAATCTGCATAAGGTCCTGGACTTCCAGGCCTTTTATTATTATTATTATTATAATTATAATTATTGTTGTTGTTGTTGTTATTTAATATGATAATCATAGTTGTAATTATATTATTAATTATTAATTATTATTAATTATTATTAATTATTATTATTATTAATAATAATAATAATAATAATAATAATAATAATAATAGTCATTTTTAATATTTTTAATAATAATAATAATCATATTCTTCTTTTTTATTTTTTTTATTTTTATTGATGTCTCTGCCCGTCTGCTCAGTTAAAAGTTGAAGCCCAAAGTCCACTTTCTTAGTCTTTTCTTTCCTTAAACTAGCTTTTTGTTTCCTTGAAAAGGAATCACTTTTTCAAAGAGCGAGTTCCACCACTTGACAGACACCTTCTTCTCTTGTGGTTTGAGACATGAAAAAAGGACCTGACGACTTGAATGATATGCTCATTACCACCAACAACCGGTCTGGACTCTAAAACAGAAAACTTAGTCTACAGTATATAACCTTCATGGAACCTTCACCGACAAAGCCTTTTTTGGGCACTGGAATGTAACAGTTTATTTCCTATTACCCTTACATTGATTCCATGGTCACACATCAATTCTTTAATCTAATGAACCGACCATTTAAAAACTTGCTTTACAGTTATATTACAATTCATATAAATCTAAATTCAAGCAGCACTGCAGAAGAAAAAAAAAACGTTTTCATCCACTTTAGCTTGTATAGGGTAATGGGATGGAAACATTATTAAAAAAATAATAAAAAAAAGTCATATATGAGCAATTTAAGAGATTTGATACCCGGTAGTCCCCTAATGTTTTAGTCTCAAGAAAGTGAAGGTCAATATCTTTGATCTAGTAGAACTCGAGTCTTAATGTGATCATCCAAAACTTTTAAATACTATAGAAAGATTTTGTCATTTATGAGGCATTTTGGAAATGACCCTTTACGCCCTCATATTGATCATATATTATCAAATAGACCTATACCTAACGACAACACCAGCAACAACAGCAACAGCATCAGCTTGGGCTTTAGCCTCCATTTTTTTAAATAATGCAACATCCACGGTGTAGTTTATGTCTTAAAAAGGGGCGGGTGCTCAGGTTGTGATTCTGGGGAACGATTAAGGTGTAGAGTTGTTCAATTTACAAAGGCTGTAGAGCAGTTAGTACAAGAGTTGTGATGTTTTTAATTACACGTACACATTTTCCTGGAAAAAAGTATGTGTATTACAAAGATATTGCTTGAACGCTGTTGATATTCCTTAAAACAGATTCCTGACAGTTTTAGGACATTATATTGTGCAATATACGTTTTAGTATTATATAATGGTGGATGGATGGAGCCCATGGCGTTTGGATATAGCTGTTCTTACTTGAGGGACCTATATGTATATGCAGTATATACTCTACATAGCCAAAAGTATGTGGACCCCCCTTCTAATTAATGGGTTTGTCAATTTCAGCCACACCCATTACTAACAGGAGCATACAATCAGGCATGAAGCCATGCTATCTCCTTTGAGAAACCCTTGCAGGAGAATGGGTCGTACTAAAGAGCTGAGTGCCTTTCAATGTGACACTGTCATAGGATGCCACCTTTCCAACAAATCCGTTTTTCAAAGTTCTGCCCTGCTAGACCTGCCCCGGTCAACCACAAGGTACCTTATTGTGAAGTGGAAACGTCCAGTAGTAACAACAGCTCACCCACCAAGCGGTCACACCGCGTCACAGAGCGGGACCGCCCAGTGCTGACGCATGTTGCCAGACGGTCTTTCCTCGGTTGCAACACTCACGACTGAACTGCTGAACTATACTGCCTCAGGAAGCAACGTCAGCACAAGAACTGTTCATTGTGGGCTTCATGAACTGGGTTTTTATGGCTGAGTAGCTGCACACAAGCCTCAGATCACCTGGCGCAATGCCAAGCGTTGGCTGGAGTGGTGTAAAGCACACCGTCATTGGACTCTGGAACAGCGCAAACCCGTTCTCTGGAGTGATGAATCACGCTACACCATCCGGTGTCTGACGGACCGATCTGGGTTTAGAGGAAGAACGCTAGGAGAACGCTACCTGCCTGAACGCAGAGTGCCAACTGTAAAGTCTGGTGGTGGAGGAGCAATGGTTTTCATGGTTTGGGCTCGGGCCCTTAATTCCAGTGAAGGGAAATCTTAACAACATGCTAGACTACACAGAATTGTGCGTGTGACAGAGAGGGGGCGTGGTCAGGCGTCGCTCTGCGGCACACCTGCACTGGATTGCGATAATCGGTGCCACGGGCATCTTGGGTTGGATGTTTCATATGTGTTGTGTTCCCTTTCAGTGAGGATCACGTGGGTCAGGATTGCCTTTTTGTTACCTTATCAATAAAATCCCGCCATGTTGGCACTTCACAGAAAGTCTCCATTTCCCTTCCTGAACCTGTACCTGCGGATGGAGTCGTCCACAACTACGGGTTCAGGGAGAGCGACGCCTGTGAGGTGACGCCTGACCACGCCCCCTCTGCTACCACAGTGTGCTTCCAACTTTGTTTGGGGAGGGTCCTTTTCTGTTGTAGCATGACAATGCACCTGTGCAGAAAACCATAAAGAAATGTCTTACTCTCTCTGATGTGGAACAGTTGCATGGAGCCCAGACGTGAACACCTTTCGCAGGGATGGGAACGCCGACGCCCCATCGGCCAAACATCAGCACCTGACCTCACTGATGCTCTTGTGTCTGAATGGGAGCTGCGACCCCTCAAAGAGCCTGGATCCTCCCTACAGAGCCTAGATCCTCCACTCAGCCATTTTGTTTATGTTCCGTTGCTTCCCAGACAAAATCTATTTGACATTTTGACAGCTCGTCTATTAGCTCAGTCTCTCCTCACCAACGGTCTGTCAGTCAGTAGGAGCAGTAGGAAGCCTGGTGGGCTAGACCATCTGATAACACTTACAGTAATGCTGTATGAAGCTGGTGCTCCATACAGATTAATAACATTTATCTTACTTTCCTCAATTTGTGAAGGGAATTTGACTTCATAAAAAGTATCCAGTTTTGACCTGATTGGACAGCGGTAGTCCCTTCTCAGCCAAGTCTGATTGGCCGCTGCAGATGCATTTTTAGCATTTCAATGGGTATTAGTGGGTATTCGTGACAAGTCAGTGTGTCTCTACCACAGAGCAAGCAAGTTCACTCTGTTCACCATAAACATCACATTGGGATACCATTAATAATATGTTATATGAATTAACAAGGTTATTATATAATAAAATAAATATAATAACAATTTGGAGAGATTGAATATAGTGTGAATTAATTTGTCAAAGTAGATGCTTCATAATTTGACCTGCAATAGCCATACATACAGTGTATTCAAATAAATTATATAAAATTACAAAAAATGTAGTTTGGTTTGATGCCAATAAATGGAGAAATTTAAGGTCACTATGCTATCTTTGCTCACTCGTTCTGCTGAAACATGAACATTGTGTAAAGTACATTGGAAATCCATTGGGAGCTAATGTTTATTATTTTTTTCTTTGAATTAATTTTATTCATCTGACTGCATTGGTTATATTGTTGTTCATAGGATTGCTACTGTAAGTATTTATTTTTTTGATTTTTCGTTCATTTTGCTATGGCATAAGCTGTGACAAGTCACTATGTGCGGGCCATATAACTGTGATAGTCCATTAAGTGTTAACACTAAAACGGAAAAAAAAATATATATATAAGCGCTGCAGTAATGTAATAGTGAAGTACTCGCGTTTTATGCGTTCAAAATATTTTAAATGATCAGTTTTAAGGACATTTTTACACTGTAGCACTTCCAAATTAATATGGTTTTGAACAATGAACAATCTTAAGAATTGCATATATGATTCTTCTGACAAAATGATTCTTAAATGCTTTTTATCCAGAAAAAACGCAGCTCCCCCGTTTACTTGTATTTGTTTACAGGCCAGTCTTGCCCGTTCCAATATGGCAGCGGCGTTGACTTATCGCAGTAACGGGACAAAGCAGTCAGTGCGGCGTCTATATATATATGTCTATGATAATGTATCCAAAATAAATAAATTGTGTCAATTTCAACTGACCTCTTCAGTGAACATGCTTCTTTATCCCCTTATTTCCAAAGTGGTGTTGATCATTTACACAGAGTACTCTGAGCGATCATAAAGCGATCCGGCTGTCTTTGCAACTGCGACGCATAAGTTGTCTATTGCACCTTAAATGCAAATTCTTTTTTTAAATTTATATCACAAATAAAATGTATTCAATATCAGTTGTGGGGAATAAACAAATCTACATTTGCATTGATTATTTACAGCAATATCAAACATCGTCAGAGTCCTGTTATGGAGGATCAATCTAACTTCTTTGGTAATGTGAGTGTGATTATTTCGCCAGGACAAGTCGGCTCACTCGAACAATAACTCAAAATTTTCCCAGATGATTTTGTATTTTATTTTATATTTTTTAATTTTCGACAATTTTTCACCCGTTGTAGTTTAAGTTATTATACAGTTATTTTCTTCTGTAGTAGGTTTGTCTTTGATTTAATTCAAGCGTCTGTTGTTTTCTTTATGACTACTTGGAATGTTGGTTTGTTTGTTTCTTCGCTATTTATTCTGAGTTCGTTTTTCAAATATCTGCTTGTAGTTAACACCTGCTCATTTACAATTCAGAATCAGAATTACAACCAGGCGTTGGAATATAATGAACTGAAATCCTGACCATCATGTTAATTGATTACTCGAAGCATAACCTTTAAAAGATGCACATTTTCTTGTTTTGGGGATTTAGACGCTCATTGTGAGTGAGTGAGTAAGTGAGTGAGTCGGAGTGGAAGTGAAACCTCTATTTTTTTTTCTTAACCATTGGAATTTGGTTGTGGGGCTGGGGGGGGGGTCTGTCCGCCGGCGGAGCATGGCATCGGAGCGACAGTATTGTTTGACATGTCGCCAAACACAGCCTCATTTTGGCTGCTGGAGGTCAGGGAGGGTGGATGCTCCGCTAATCTCTGACACTCACCCCGGGATGGAGGGATGAGGGGGGTGGTGGGGGGATGATGGAGGGAGGGATGGAGGGATGGGGAATGGAGGCTTTAGATAACTTGTCTATTCACCAGTGACCTCCAAGACGATGTCTGAATGAGGAGCCTCCACCACCTCCTCCTCCACCTCCCTCAATGCTGCTCCGTCAACCAAATCCTCCTCCTCTCAGACAAGGAGAGAGTATATATATATATATATATATATATATATATATATATATATATATATATATATATATAGTCCTTTGTTATTGTTTAGGGAATAATGGAGGTGTAGATGGAGAGGGGGGTCAAATGATTGATCGGAGGATCTTGAGAGACTTTAATATTGTTCAATCATTTCCATTTAGAGATTTAAGGATGTTTCTCTAGGGGTGGAAGTGTGTGTGGTGGTGCGGGGGCATGATGATCTCATGGAGCTGCAAAAAAGAAAAAAAAAAGATAGTACCGTCTCGTAGAACCAGAGTGTTGGAAGCATTTAACTCTTTTTGAGACGTAATATTTATTTTCTTCCAGCTAACTCAATATATATTCCTTTATATACACTGTGTGTGTGTGTGTGTGTGTGTGTGTGTGTGTGTGTGTGTGTGTGTGTGTGTGTGCGCGTGCGTGCGTGTATGTATTTATATATATATATAAATAAACTGTATGTATATATATATATATATATATACCGTTTTTTTTATTGTTAATTAAAACAATTTTTTGATTGTGAATTTGTCCACCCTTTTAATTTTTTCCATCTTATTCAATATAAACTGTATATATGTACTTTTTTTCTTTGTTTGCTTTCAGGTCATTTGATTTTATTTATCTTAACTAATTTAATTTTTTTAAGGTTCATATGTATTGTTACCATTAAATTCATTGTATATTGCTATATGTGTATTGTTTATTGTTATGGCAATTTTTCCTGGAAATGCTTAGGTTTATTGCATTTTGCCGCTTAATTTTTCTATTTTTTAATCTTGTTACTTAATTATTTGAATTGCCTGTTTTTGATGTGAGCAGCTGTGACACTGCAATTTCCCTACAGTGATTAATATAGAATATATATGAATATCTATCTATCTATCTATCTATCTATCTATCTATCTATCTATCTATCTATCTATCTATCTATCTATCTATCTATCTGTCTATCTGTCTATCTGTCTATCTATCTATCTATCTATCTATCTATCTATCTATCTATCTATCTATCTATCTATCTATCTATCTATCTATCTATAACATTCCACGTAATGTAAAAATAATAAATCACAAATAGTTAAAAACTCTGGCCCAACGAACAGCCTCGGGTTGCCAGTTTATCTGTTTTCCAGCATCGTATTCATTACTCAAACTTTATTGGAACCATTTTAGATTAAAGTGCAGATTCATCTGTCAAATTATTGCTTCTCGACTCGTACTCACCTAAAATTGAGCGCTCACAATGTCTGACTGTCGAATAACAGTGAAATACACGGTTAAGTAGAAAGCTGCATCCCCATCCCCCCGCTGCATACCAAGTGGGAATGTTATCTGCCAGGGTTTGTGGTTTCATTGATTTTGGAGTCTGCAATCATACTCCATCTGATGTAGCGGGCGGAGGGAGGACACGGCAAACCTCCACCGTCTCCGTTTGACGCCGGGACAAAGTCGGAGATAACCCCAGTCCTCAATCCATATCGCTTTATCATTATAGATCTTTTAATTTGAGATTGAGCATAACACAGTACATAAGGGATATAAATCAGCTGTTACAATCTGTTTGGTGATGGTTTTATGATATTCACCGATTGCCAGGTTAAGAGGCCAGACATTTTAAACGTGCATTTTTTTAGAATAACAATTAAAGACAATGCGCACCTTCATATTATTTAAAACATCATAATCAAATTCAAAAGGTGTCATAGCTTAAATGAGTGAATTAATTTTCCTCTTTATTTTCATAATATTACATATACGGCTATATATATGTGTTTTGTTATTGATTTTTATTTAATCAAAATAATGAACAAGTGATGTGAAGTGATGAACAACAACAAAATGTTGTTGAATTCACTAACTAGCTAGAACATAAGCTGAGAGCAAACAGTGACTGATTGATAGGGCAGTGGTCAGATCCAGTAAATGGCCAATTAATCCATCTATCTATCTATCTATCTATCTATCTATCTATCTATCTATCTATCTATCTATCTATCTATCTATCTATCTATCTATCTATCTATCTATCTATCTATCTATCTATCTATCTATCTATCTATCTATCTATCTATCTATCTATCTATCTATCTATCTATCTATCTATCTATCTATCTATCTATCTATCTATCTATATCTATCTCTCTATCTATCTATCTGCTTGTTTTGAACTGATACTCAAATTGAATACTGATACTATATTTTTGTATGTATTATATTTAGTTTTTATCTTTTCTTAAAACTTCAATAACCTAATCATAATCTAATCTTTTAAAACCGCCGGTTTGCGTTGGTGCGTTGTTATGCCTGGGGACCACATTTAGTCCCTGGGCCTCCAGTTCAATAACCCTGATATCAAGCAATATTTTGGAGGGTGATCTCATTGTACCCACTTTTTTAGATAAAACCCCAACTTAAATATTTCCTCTTATAGCAAGACAGTAATATTTGGTGTTTCTATGCCCTCAGCACTAACTCACAAGCCATTAACCAATTTGTGTTCACACACACACACACACACACACACACACACACACACACACACACACACAAACACACACACAAAATCTGTTTTCCAGCATCATATTATATTTATTAATCAAAAGTTAACACTTTTTTTGAAACATGTCGATTCAATGTTCAATTCTTCTTTCGCTTGGCTCAGCATAGTGATACACGTCCTCACATTTATTCCTGAAAGAATCAGCTCAGGCCAAGCCAAATCAACCTTATTTGGTTTTATCCAGCATAATGGATGATATTTTCCGTCAATGGACTCCTCCCTCCATTCAACAGCGTAAACATTTCAATTGACTGTAGGTGAATGAAAAACATTTTTTTACAACAGAGAAAGGAGCCTATTGTCTCGCCTCTCTCTTGGACCCCCATACATCATATATGTATTTAGGTTTTAGGGTCAAATTTAAAACTGAAAAAGTCCTTAAATATACAGAATTTCATTCCAGCTCGGGTATTTATTTATACGCCGGCTTCCTGACATCCAGCATGAAAATAAATATGATGAAATAATCGGTCGTGCTTAAATGTGTGTATTTCTGGCAGCGTGAATGATTCCACAGCTCTGGGTCTTTAAGCCCGTGGGTTGGATCCAAAAACCCTCTAGGAGCAGTTTTCTCTATCGTGTATCTCCCAGCATTGTTTCCAGCCTGCTATGTGTTAGTTATGCACTTAATAACACAGAGATTTGGACTTTATTCGATGAGATCCGGACCAACACAGGGACAGTTTAGCCATTTCGCCAACACGCGATGACATGAATGAATGGATGAATGAATGAATGACCGAACAAATGACTGACCGCCCGACCGAACGAATAAATATGGTGATACATTTAATTTCCTTATCCGGGCCTAGTGTGTATAGTTACATTTATGTGTTTAATATGAATTAGTTTGCTGCTCATAAAATTTTTGGGTGGTATTTTTCATGCTTTATTTGACAGTATATGAAAGTGAAAGGAGATAGGGAAGGGATGACATACAGCAAATGGCCCTGGGCCAGATTTGAATCTGGGCTGACTGCAGCAAGGACTTTGGCCTTGAAAATGGTATGTACTCTACCAGGTGAGCCACCGGGGTGCCCACTGCTCATCAGTTTGGTCGGAATTCACGGCACAGTTTTTATGACTTTCCATAAAATATTATTTCATGAGATCGATTTTTTATCTTATTTTTATTGAGCTAAAATCACTTAAAGTACTTTATACATTTAATGTGAAAAATATATATTGTGTATCCTGAATTATTTCCGCATTTTTTGATTGTCACTATTTAAATAGGGATTTACAGTTTACTGATAACCCTACTTCTTGTGTTGGCTATTACAGTTATTTACTTGAGAAATAGTTTGAACACTTTATAGAAGGCTGACCAGGATGATGAAGTTACCCAAAGGAATAGTGAATAATTGTACTTTTTTCTTAAAAAAATCATACTAACTAATGCTAGAGAAGATACCAAAAATACCACGACTTGGTAAAAGAATGTTAACTTGCTTGCTTTGCTTGCCCCCAATCGCTGGAGTCTGGGGATGATGCCAATCCCATTACAGCACATCACACACATAGCCACCGCTATAGTGAAAATCGTAATCAATAAGGATAGAATTTGCGAAAATTCTTTCTATTTCCTACTAACATACAATATAAACACAATGAAAAATTTCTCAGTGGAGTGATCCAAGTCTCCACTTTATTCTCCACAAAACACACCCAGCGAACAAACTTTTTCAACATCGTTCACAGTAAGTACCTGAACTTCGATGCGACAACATCACACGTCCACTAAAACAATCCATCGTGTCCGCAGCAATAACTTCCAATCCAATACAATTTCTATGTCTTTTTTTTGATGAAATCGATAGAAGGGAGGGGGAGGGGGGGAGTTCTCTTACCTGCAGTGATATGATGGAGCTGGTGAAGTGTCTTGAAGGTGCTTTGGGGTACTGAGACCTGGAGACCTGGAGACCTGGAGACCTGGAGACGGGTCTCTGGTTCTACGGTTCGACTTGTTGGGTTAAGGGTTGTTTTTTTCCGGGGGAACTGGGGGTGGTTTGCTCCCTCCTGAGAGAGGGGGCCCCCACCCGCCTTGAATGGAGGTCAGGATAATAGACACCACCACTCGCACAACACCACCGCAACAACAAAAGACTGATAATCCCGAAAGGACTCCCCAGCTCCCATTATGGACTCTGAGATGGTGTCGATGGGCAGCAATTAGGGCCACTCAGACGTGTTGCCGGACGGAGGTGGGTGGAGGGGGGAGGGTGGTGGAGGCCCCGCGAATTAATAAATAAATAAACGTTTCCAAAACCACAAGTGCTCTGCTGCTGCCGTTATAGACACTTTTTGGAAGTCATTTGAGTCGCTCCCTCTGGTCTGTTTGAGTGCACACAGACACTTAGCCTTAAAAAAAAAAAAAAAATGGTGGTGATGAGTACCTACCCCCCATCAAACACACACACGCACACACACGCACACACACGCACACACACACACACACACACACACACACACACACACACACACACACACACACACACACACACACACACACACACACACACACACACACACACACAGACAGACGGACAGACACACACACACACACACACACAAAGACACAGACACACTCACACACACACACACACACACTCACACAGTAATCCTAAATGACCTTTTAAGTGAAAATGTTGTCTTTGGGTTAGCGAGTGGATAACACCAATTAGCGGTAGGAAAAACACTCTACCCTTAGATTTCCTCCTTTTTTAAGTGATGAAAAAAGGATAAACAGGTTACATTGTTGCTCATAATACTTTAAAACATGCATGATTGAGCAAGTCCAAAATCTTGAGTCTTAGCAATCTTATTATTATTATTATTGTTATTATTATTATTATTATTATTATTATTATTATTAATAATAATAATAATAATAATAATAATAATAATAATAATAATAATAATGATAAAATCAACTTTTAAATGGAATGGTCCTTATCTTGGATATATTTCATATTTCTAGACCAGGTCCAGATGGTGGTTCCTGCCTCAGCCCTCACAGTAAATTGGGGTAAATGAGTCGCCTCAGGCTCTCCACTCGGAGTCTATGGGAAATACAACATCACGTTTTCCCATTTTCTTGATGATTCACATGTCAGAAAGCAGTTTGCTTATTTATTTGTTTTTTTGTTGTTGAAATGGTAAAATATCTGACATAGTAATACATATAGTATAATATTTAAAATCAATGTAATAATAATAATTATGAATAATAATAATGCATGCCATTGCATTCTTTAAACATGTATATTGTCAAGAATAATGCAAAAACACAAATTTAAAAAATGAGGTCTTTGTGCCGTCCCTGTAGATGGAAAAGATGGAAAAGAAAACCCCAAAAAGCATACAAAGTGCAGCCTGTTGTACTGGGAACTCATTATTTAGGAATAAAAGGGATGTCGCTGTGCATCCTGACTGGTGAATAACTCACCCTTCAGTGGTGAGTGGATAATGCACCCACAGCCTTTGATCTGCTGGAGGTGATAACTTCACACGTGGACACCACGTCCACCGTTCCAACCATGTGTCAACAGCCATTACTCTCAGAGGAATGCGGCGCGAAGAGAGAGAGAGAGTCAGCCACGGATCAATTCAGAGGTACCTAGAACAGAATATTTAGGAATCTGTTAAATAAAGTTTTGTTATGGACATTTAGTATCAGACAGTAACATCACCAACATTTCGAGCAATTCCAATTCTGGTGGGTGAGGGTGGTGCCGAACACAAAAGTGCTCAGTATCCAAACCTGTGAAAGGTTATGCCATAATAATTAAGTCTGAACGAAAGGGAAATTGAGTGAAACTGACAATTAGTTGTCTCAACACAAATGAGAAAGTTATAACAATGATAACTGTCTACAGCAAAAGGATGGACAGTCTCCAAAATCGCCATAGAATGGATGGGTAATAAGCCCTGCACTGGGCTGGCAGGGGCAGATTGGCACACCTGAAATTGAGGGAAAAAAAAAATGGAAAAATGAGAACCGAAAACACAGAGCACAAAGCCAAATTCAAGTCACTACAACGTTCAACACAAACACCTTGGCCAAAAGTGGCTGGGCCTGATGAATCTGAGGGTTTACTTCACTTGAGTGATAATGGCAATGGTTTTAATGGCGAGGGTTTTAATTTCCGTCTCCTTCCCATGAGAATAAGAAAATAAAAATTATGTAAAAACTAAATTATGTAAAATGATGTATGATGGATGATCAATAAATGGATGCATACACCAAGGCTGAAATGAAAATGAGAAAATTTATAATAATGGTCAATAAATTAACGTTTTATGCCGCAAGAACATGGAAATCTGAGAAAAATAAATATCAGAATAAAATAATGTTAACTAATTTTGAATATATAAACGTGTACACCTCATTGGGGGTACACCAGGGAACCGATTAAATACCCCTATTAATTTTGTTGATACAAATATCACGACAGCAAACCTTTTGGGTTTATTTTTTATTTAGACTTTTGATGAGAAGTCTCCAAGAACAAATGGTGCATCTTTAAGTTTATTCAATCGCGGTGAATAGGATTGAAAGCAGGTTGGGTGTAGCCCAGGGAACTTATTAGCGGTGTCTCCCTGGTGCGAGCTGTCAGGAAGTAAAAGAGGAGTTGCGAGCATCCCGTGCTACTAAAGGAGTAAAGCAACACTTCAAACAGCCAAGCTGTAATGAAAGGCACCACCTAATTAATTCACAACCTGCATAAATAACCCATATGCATGCACTCAACGCTCAATCTTGCATAATTATTATATCATACATTCTTGACTACAACAATGAGAGGGAAAAAAATGAAAAACCCTACACATTGGGGAGCAATAGACTGAATATCGATGATAAGATTATACTGTAGCTACGGATGATAGAGATACAGCTGCATGTTTGTGTTGTTTTGTGGGGTTTTCTCTTTTTCTTATTTTTTTCTCAATAAAAATGAATAGGGCATCTGTTTGCCGAGGCGGGGGAAATAAAAGCCAGGCATTATGTATGAGCCTTTTTGTTTTGTGCAATGTGCTAATTGAATAAATAAACCAATCCCTTTTGGATGGTATCACCATATCTTTTCGGTCAGGTGAAAAAAAAAAACCCTGCGCAAACATCAATTTCAGTTTGACATATTTTTGAATTTGGGTATGGTGGCATAGTGCAAAGCACCATTGCTGTTTGAGACTGTTGGCACCGTGCTCCAGTGGGTTATCTCCGGGTTAAGGGCCTTTCTGTGTGGCGTTTGCATGTTTTCGCCGTGCTCACATGGGGTTTCCTCCATGTAACATCAGTAAGGACCCCCACCAAAAACATGCAAAACACTGTCGTCGTCTGACCAGCAGTGGACACCTGTAATTGGTCCCCGAGCGTGTCGCTGTATGTTGCCCAGTGCTCCTGGCTGCCCCCCGGAGAAAGGACAAGCCAGGATGGGTAAAAAGCAGAGAACTTATTTCACCTGCCACCATTTGAATACGTGCATGTGTGTGTGTGTGTTGGTTGCCGCATTTGTTGTGGTGTGTGTGCCATGTGATAAATAAAGAATCTTCTTCTAATTTATACCACTTGGTGAGCTTTGAATCCATTTGATCATTCAAGACTTGTATGACAGACAAATACAGTATATGTTCAACCGCTGCATTGGTTTTTGATGCAAAGCCGTTTTCCTTGAGATGTGTTGACTTATATATGACTGTATATGACAGAAAAAATATTTGCCACCAATAATCCAATAATTACCGAAAGGCCTGTTTTCCCTCCAAACCAATTGTCTTCCCTGAGGCTGGGAATCTGTCCTGACACACTGCAGAGCTCCGACTGAATGTCAAATTACCACTGGGCAGCTGCGGGACAAATCACTTGACAAATAAGCCATTTGCCATTTTCTCGGCAACAGTTCATTACCAAAAAAGAGCATTTGTGCATGCATTCAGCCAACATACCCCGTATAAAAAATTAAAAAAAAATAGTGATCAAATGTTAGTGATCAAATATAGAAAAATATTCTCTCACTCTATTAATGTTTATAAAGATAATAAACATAGTCATAACACAGTTTTAAATGCGTAATAATATCGACATAATACAAGCATTGTTAGATCCCTGTTAATGATGAGATTTACAATTATATATATATAATGTTGTATAGGTTGCCATTTATGATGATTCCAATATAAATTGTACTTCAGTCCCAGACTATTCAAATTTTAAATATGCATTCACTGAATTGCAGTTGTAATAACAGACACAACACCGTATTAAAGTAATGTAGTCGTAACAACGTAATTAAGTTGCAATAGCCTAGTAGTACCACTGTGGTAAAGTTGTAATAACATTGACATTGCAATGTATTAAAATTGTAATAACAGTCAACACTGTATTAAAGTTGTAATTACATTGTCATAACAGGCATTTGTTCGTTTCATCGGTCAGTATATATATATATATATATATATATATATGATAAATGCCACTGTTAGTGATCAGATTAAGACATTCCTGTAACTATTAATGAACTAGCATGAACAATGAAACTGCAAACTAAGACGAGAGTGCTCTCTCCTCATGGGTCTATTGACAAAGCACTGTGTGTTAATAAAATCCCAAAAAGCCAACGTGAAAATTAACAGCAGCTGTAGGGCCGTGCGATTGCACCATGTATGTATTCCCCAGTTGCAACATGAAATAGATTGCTGTGTTGGAAAAAAAATACCACGTGGATCCCATAATAAGTCATTGTCATTGACAGTGCAGGTAATCTGTTGGAGGAAACATAGATATTTTTGGGACGTGCTGAGGGGATTAGGCAGGGTCCGGCGCCCCCTGGGGGGCAACACGCTGGTAAGCACAAACACTGGGAGCACCGGGGGCTCCGGCTGAGTCTGCCGAGGATGAAGAGGATTTAGTCCGGAGGCTGCATTACAGTACTTTGATATGACCCCAACCAGCATGGGATCCAGCATGGGGGGTACAAGCCTCTCTCTCTGGGTCTCCATCTCACTTCATTCTTTCTTTCTTTTAGCCAACAAAAAAAATTCTAAAAAAAGAAAATCAGAATCAGAATCAGTTTCTCATTCTCCTCAGTCAAGCAGCCAGACCGGATGAAACAGAGGGTATGTTGTATAATAATCGAAATTCTAAAATGCAAAAACTGTCATGTATTTTTCTACTTTCAATGGAATTTGGGTAAAAAACATGAAAATAAAATAATAATTAAGATTATTGTGAATAAATAAGTGTATACATCTCATTGGGGTACATCAGGGCACTGATCTAGTTCCCCTTTTGTTTTGTTGATGCAAATATTCAGATGGAAAACTTGACCTTTGATTTCTTTGTCTTTCTTTTAGCCAAGATAAAATTTTAAAAATCATTTTTTCTAACATTTTTTTTTACTGGGTTTTTTGGAACATACAAGATTGATACAAAAAAAATAAATAAATGTACAAATATTTACATTGGCGCGCATGCAAAGACATGCTGTACATACACACACATGGACTCATATGCATACCTAACAAAAACGTATCATTTACATACATACATACTGTATTGTACAAATATATACATGCACATCAAATTAAGATACAGACTTACATTGAAGAGGAAAAATAAAATAAATACTTTATATAAATACATAAAAGTAATAAAATAATATGTATAAGTGATCAAAACCCAATAATATTGCTCCCCGCTTGCTTCAAAAAGTATTAGTGTAAACACACTTAACACCAATTAACCTTCTCACCGATCTCCGTCTCCGTGTTGTCCCAAAATCCATTCCTGACGAGAAACAAATGAAGCTGGCTCTCATAACACAAAACAAACGTGTTTCTTTATGAGAGAAGACACAGCGTCGCTAATGATTTTATATGCAGGGAGCCGTGTTCTTTTCTTTATTTCATTTATTTATCCGGGCTGGCTCTGCGGGGGCGACATAACCTCTGTAAAGGGCATTTTTCCAAAATGAAATTATCAGAGCTACTTGAAATGTAGGTAATGCAGAATGGTCTGGTAGGGGTCCGCAACCAGAGAGAAACGAATGCTTTCACCTTTAGCTTTGCATAAATCAATGCCCGACCCAAAGGTTGAAACGCGTCACAGCAGAACCCATCGACAAAAACAAAACGATATGGCCATAATTGGAAGTGTTATTTCGGAGCAAACTCAAGAAAGTGTGTGTGTGAGAGAGAAAGTGTGTGTTGTTATACAGTATGTGAAAATGATCAAATTGTAATTGATTCATGTAAGTAAAATGTAATAAATGCACTGAAGTAAATAGAATATAGATTTTCTGCATTCCAATTTTCATTATTTGTTTACTTGCATATTTACTTATATTTACAATTTTGAGGAATTTGGGAGGTGCCGATATTTGCTTATGTCTGTCACTACATACTGTTGACACTTTTTCTTCTTTTTATTAAATAAATACATTGAATGAATGGATGAGAAATACAATTAAATGTAATATAAATTAAAAGAAAAAAATATATATATATTCATCATTTGAATATATTATATTACATTTATATACATTTCATATGTCTATTTATTAATTTATATAATATGTAATAAATTTGTATCGTATCCTGTCCAACAGTGTTTAGATTTGGGAGATAAGAACAAAAGAAGGATCTCTTCCTTTTGGTAATTTGGTCAGTCATTCTTCTTTAAAGTGTACATTATCCTTTTGAAGTCATCAGTTATAATAGCTGGGAAATAAGATATGCATATGTCATTTGAACTTATTTTTTCTTCATTCATTTGTAATCTATTTAGGAATTTATATAATACAGTGGGGTATTCATTTAGCATCACTTGTAATTTTTTCTGCTTTAATTATTATTGTTTTTCATAACATGAACATTTGGGTTCTGACCCCCCCCCCCCAAGCTGTGGCAGCTGCCACTCAGTTCCACTGTGTGACCTAACAAGAGGCTCGGTGGCAGCAGGGGAAAAAAGACCACACAAAAAAAGAGACCAATCAGTAACACTTGTTGCACCTGAGAAAAAACATGGGAATGTGAGATTTGGGATCTGTTCGGTTCTGTTTGACATGAAAAATGGAAAACGCGGTGCGAGGAATATGTATAAGATTACTGGGCTGTGCTCCATCGCCGTCACATTTCGGAGGCGGCGGAGTGTGAACAAGATTCATTTGTAAATTGTAAATCGCCCACAGGAACGACTCCTTTTTTCATATTCAAACCCCCTCCCACCCCAACGCCCCATTGTCATACACAGCACATCGCCTATTTCATATTTAATATCTCACATTTATACATGTAGAAGTGGATTTCTCAGATCAAATCTTTTGTGTAATTTCTCCAATATTCGGATAATTAAAATGTGTGGGGTTTTTTTTTATTTCCCCTCTCCTTTCCTTCTCAGACTGTGAAATGGAAACGAGAAAATAAAATTTGCGTGTAAAATATAAGATCATGTACGGTAGTCATGAATAAATAAACGTATACAGCTCATTAGGGGAGCACCAGGGCACGAATTGAGTACCCTTTGGATTTTTTAATTTTCTTCCTTTCTTTCTTCCTTTCTTTCTTTCTTCCTTTCTTTCTTTCTTCCTTTCTTTCTTTCTTTCTTTCTTTCTGCTAATATAAAATAATAAATAACAGATAATCAGAAAAATACATTTTAACGTACAAGGAATTTGTCTAATTTGGTTATACAGTAGTTGGTGCATTGCAGTGAAGACAAGCAACAGAAATTGCAGACAAACATATCTTGAATCATAATAATAAAAGAATCTATAAATAAAATCAGTTAATAAAAGTCTGAATATTGACAATGTTCTGATCCATTGAAATGTTTCATTTTTTAAATTCATGCTGCTTTAGAATAGCGTTACTTTTTCAAAGTCTCCAGAGCATAGATTAGCATCATTACCATCAAAAAGATATCAAAAACCTTGCTTCCTGCAAAAATAGTGGAAATGAAGAACAATTATTCCCTTTCCTTTAATTATTTAAAGGTAAGTAAAGTAAAAAGTATGTGTTTAAATCATTTGGGGCATGAAGAAAAAAAAGTTAATGGGTGTCATTTTGTGTTTTGACCTGAGGTTAAGTTTTAGCTATTTTGTTATCTAATATTTTGTATTCTAGTAGAACATCATAGTAACCACATAAAACCACATCGCTATAATTGCTCCAGTGTTTCATCCCCCCCCCCCCCCCCCCCCCAAGTCTCAAAATTTTCAAAATGCCACGAAACGGCGCCCGGTCCTTGTTATTGACCAATCCTACCTTAGCTGCCATTGCTATATACTGTGAAGTATACATAGTCATGTGTTTGGATAGCTGTTTTTTACCCAAATGATCACAAAATATGCCAAAACATTGTTGATGGTGGTAGCGACAGAACCAAGTGGAGTGAAGCATATTTGTCCTCTAATCCTTGAGGCGTCTCCCATTTTAACTGATATGCCTTTGCAGCAATTCTGATGCAAGTTGTTTTACTACTTGGCTTATCACGTTGTCCAATTTCATGTCTTGGATGTAGCTTTTGAGGGCATGGTGTCGACTTTTGGGTGGACACTAGTTATCATAGTACTGTTAAGCCAGTAGTTATTTAATGCTTCCTGAATCGTTGAGCTTTTCTCCATATTTCCCACTGGTAGAACAAGTGCTATAGTCTGAAAAGTTGACCAGCTTAGCAGTTAACAGGTAACTAAGGGGAATTTAGCAAATGGTCTATTATTGTTCAAAGACATACTTGTTCTACATTAGATATTAATGTAATCAATGTTTTTAACATTATATTTTCTACTAAATTGTGTGGTTAATTCTCTACATTTATCCTTATATGCGCTTTTCTTTATGCAGCTTAGGCTTTGCTATTCCAGCACCAGTTCTAGCTTGTTGAACCGTGACGGGTACTACTCGATGTAAGTATAGATATTTAGCAGCTGTTTAACTTTCGCAACCAACGTCTGAGACTGATCGCTCTGCTGAATCTAAGCGGTGAGCGGCCATGCGTAGAAAGTCGTGTCGGTATGTGCAGAAGCTGCTTCCATCCTTGAACGAGAGGGAACAGTTCATAAGATCTGTCCAGCAGCCATTGCCATGACCTGTCGATGGCAACATGAGAACATGTTGCCATCGACAGGGAGATTATTGAGGATGTTGAGGACGTTGAGGATCCTGATACTCCAGGGATGCCACCTTTTTGCACTGAAGTGTCTATGTATCCATTCCTGAGGGAGAAAACAGCCAGCCGCTTAGCAACAATGCTGAAGAAAATCTTCCCTTCAACACTGAGCAACGAGATGATTCTGAACTGGCTGATGTTCTATAAGTGTTCCTCTTTCAGAATCCACACTCCCTCCGCAGAACGCCACTGCTGTGCTGTTTTCCCCCTTCTCCAGATGACCTTCAAGATCCTCCAAAGTCGGTGAAGCAGCTTGGGGCATTGCTTGTACACCTTGTAGGTTGTCCCGCTGGGTCCTGGTTCTGACCTTGACCATGCTTTCCTCACCACCTCCTGCAATTCTTTCAAGAGTGGTTCCCTCAGGTCAAATGCCTCAGCCGGCTCAAGTGGTCTTATCACAGCCTTGCACTGCCTTAATTCGTGGTCTCTGCTGGGGTCACTAAAGGTGCAGGTGTTGGTAGATTTCCTCCTTCAAACAGATAAGGCATCGGCTGCATCTCTGCCCAATGAGCTGCTTTGTGAAGCCAAAGGGATTGTTGATGAAGGTAGGCCACTTCCTAGCCTGCTCCCTTCGCCGCCTCCTGTGTAGCTCAGCTCTGTGCAGGGTTAGGAGCTTCTTCCTGAGCATGAGATGAAGCTCTGCCAGTGGGGGCTGCTCCTCTTCACTGGCCTCCTTATGTTGTTTCTTCAGGGGCTTCAGCTCTTTCCTGATGTGGTGGCTTTTGACTGCCCTCTGGTTCTTGGCATATGCTTGTCTAGCTCCCTTTCCTTCTTCAACACCAAACCTCTCAGCAGCCATGCTCACTCTGATGGTTGTCATAGTCCCCAGCCTCTTCTTTGCATCCCCTTTTGCCGTTGCTTCCAGCACTATGTCTACATCCTCGTCAAACTTCTGCCACTCTGCTGTTTTAGAGGCTTGTGGCCACTTGATCCTTCTTTTCTCGGAGTGCCAGCTCAAAGAGACTACTTGCGTCACGTGGAGGTTCTGGGCTCTGTGGGGTGCTTCCGGGCCCCGCTCCTCCTCTGTCTCATCAGGTGCTTGACCTGTGTATTGTGGTGCTTGCAGTCGCTCCTTGTATTTCATCCTTGACTGGTGAATCGTTAGCCCCCTCTCATTCTGCAGATTCGCCGCAAAAGCACTCTCTGCTCATCGTTGTTTGCCCGTCGCCATTTGTCATTACCCTAGCATCCATCCGGATGGGGTTCTCATTCTCCCCTACTCTTGGGCTCCGCTGGGGTTATAACTCCTTTGCTTGATTCGTGGTAGCTTGCTTTGGGTCCTTCTTCACAGAAGGTGCAGGTTAGGGGTGCTGACTCATGCCGCCCCGTCTGCCGTCTTTCCGAGCTGTCGTCTGTCTCTCCAGCTGTCACCAAACTCTTCTTGGTTGTCACCCAGCCTGTTCCTGGTAGTCACAGGTTCCTCCAGTCTGGCAGTTGTAGTGAAACTTCTTCTGATGCATAGCTAGGGCACATCACCAGTGATGTTGCCTGAGGGCATTGGGTGTTTCGGGTCTTTCGAACATCAGACACCCTCACTCAAGCGACCCAGTTGAGGTTTATAAAGCCTCAGCTTGTGCCCTAGCAGCACTCTCCCACGGATCCGCTCGCTTGATCCAGAGCCCCCTAGAGGCTTTCTCTGCAGCCTCTGTGCTGGTAGAGATGGCTCTTTTCCTCCTCTCCCCTGTGATGCCGAGCGTAGTGTAGGCGCTACAGAGGGACTGCAAAGCCTCTGCACCCCACCTCCACTGGCAAGTACCTTGTCTGTGGCAGTCGCTAGCTAGGCCCTCATACTTCTCGTTCTTCTCAGAATGTTTCTTATTGTCTTATCGTTAATTTCCAATGGAAAGAACAAAATCAAGGTCCCTGCATCTTAGGTCCATAACTACTGCCCCTATATGGTTCTTTGGAATGCTGCACAAAGGCAGTTAAGAGACGAGAGATTCCTCATGCCAAATGGACCTCATATGAAGTTCATGTCAGGTACAGTGCAGGTAAGGTATACTGTATATATATATATATATATATGTATATATATATATATATATATATATAAAATCTTTTTCTCTGACATCAATCTTAAAAGAACTGTAAATCTCACTGTCTGTACACACGCAAATGTTACTTACAGACACTTACTGTGAGGCTCGACGTAAGCTGCCAATGGCTGTCGTCCAATCAGATCGGCAGACAGAGGAGGATGGGGATGAAGAGGAAAGGAAGGTAAAACTGCATTATTAAATATGATTTATTTTGAGAAGAGGAAGGATCGCAGAGGATTTCCTAAATGTTTTCCAAGTGCCAGTCAGTATTACAATTAAGGCTGTATTTTCCACATCAGGGCCATAAATAGGCACATGACCAGCAACAGTGAAAGTAAGGATGAGGGGCCAATGAAATGTCCAAGAATCAGCACAAACAAACTACCTCCTGCACCAGTGTTGACCAGAGTGTAGGAGAACAACACCGAGAGTTTCCAGGTTGCCGGAAAACGCTGCAAGTGCATCATTTATAAGGTCACTGGACTCCAAAGTCCAGAAGGGTCTGAGGCTTCACTTCATCCAGTTAGCAGCGATGTAAGTGCTCCACTACTCTTCAATCTTCCCTTCCAGCAAAAGGAAGGATTGATGTTTACCATGACATAACTAAAAGTCTGTAGCAGCAATGGATAAACAACAAGTTCACACCTTAATCATCACTGGTCGTGTATGCAATATGCCACATCTGTGCTCTGTTTTGTATTTGCAGCAATAGTGTTGAATGGCATCCACATCCGTGGTGGCTCACTTCCGTAATGGTATGGCTCACTTCTGTAATGTGGCTTTTGCGTTTCTGTTAATGTGGTTGGGTTTTTTTCGATTTTGCAAAGCGTTTTGGTATGCAGTTAGTCCGAATCCTCTGGTTTTGCAGCGTGTTCGCCAAGTGATGCGCGTGTGTTGTCAAATTGATGAAGATGCTTTCTTAATTTGCTTGTGTTTTCTTAAGTTGCAGTGCGTTGAGCCCTCAGGTCCACGGTAACTTTGTACACCTTCTAACGTTGGTGTAAATTGAGAAATCTGTACTGTTGTAATTTTTTTTCTGTACAAATTGCATATCTTAATTATTACACTATCCTCTAACCATTATTGTCTTGATATCATAGAACTGTATTGTCTTTTAGATCGCATCTCTTGCAGTATGTGGAAGGATGACCATAAAAGACGCTGGTGGGAGAGTCCTTGCATAGCTCATGACTAATGACCTGGCCATGAGGATGAACTGGAAAGGGGAAAATGGGAAACAGGCATTTGAACCCCTTGCCCTTAAAGGCATAATCCCCAGTAAGTTAACTTTAAGGGCTAGCGGATGGGGAAGAAGGGGTTAAATGTGTTTTATTGCCTAAGTCAGTTGCTCTCAGGGAGCTGCTTCGACATGCCATACTGTTAAGGAACTATTCCATAAATATTACAAAGGGAGACAAAATATCTAAAGTCTAAACTCGTAAGGGTTATAATTCATTAATAATATAATTCATAATCATTTCTTACTGTCTCTTGTTTCAAAGGTTCTGTGCAGTGTCAACATGCGCAAGCATGGATCCACCACACGACAGCAGGACCCATCAGCAAACAGAGGAGTCTGAATCTGAATTAATGCTTTGATC
Source organism: Zeus faber (assembly GCF_960531495.2). Classification (NCBI taxonomy): domain Eukaryota; kingdom Metazoa; phylum Chordata; class Actinopteri; order Zeiformes; family Zeidae; genus Zeus; species Zeus faber. The sequence goes on from NC_137193.1 coordinate 48,841,473, forward strand.
AAACAATCAAATTGTCAAGTCTGTCTAGAGTCAATGTCTGCTTATTTATTAAGGTTTTTAGTGAACAGCTGATTGTTTTTGATATAAGCCACATAGTTGAATACGATAATAAAGTTATAATAAATGGCTATTTGTGTAAATATGTATATAATTTTACATTAAGGTGTTACGATGACTGCATCATCTCTATAGACTTAATAATGATATATTCAATTCTAATCAAATTATTCTTAACGTATAACTTTGTTCAAATGGACAAATAAGGAGAGGGAGGTATATAAGCTCAAAATGCAAAGAAAGGTACAATGTTATTTTAAGGAATATCTTTTTTTTTTTTACACTTTTACACTGCTGGCAGAGCTCAGGTTAACTACTCGGCCCCTACTCAGCTCGTACTCAACACATACACTGCGCGTACTCAACCCATACAGAGCGCATACTCAACCTGCACATTGCTCGTACTCGGCCCCTACTCGGCTCGTACTCAGCTTTATGTGATCAGGCCGATTGTGGGCTGTGGGACATAAACGGCGCAAAGCCGTGTCGGTGCGTCACTGCTGGCTGATGAAATTAGTTCAAACTCGTGCAATCGGGCTGTAATTGGGCCGAGTCATCAGTGCTTCTTGGAATAGAACCCATCATATAATACTGACCACCAAACAAAGTTTATTGCTTAGCAACCTTGATTCAAACAGTGTATGTTTAAGAAGTGACTGTCAACGAATTTTCTGCTGAACATTTTTTTTATTCTGTATTTATTATGTTCTCTTTTTTGTATTTGGTTTACAAACCTGCCCTAGAACCTCACCAGTGCATATGCAATCGACACGCTTAGTGCGTTTTTATTTATTTATATATTTTGATGGTATTATTCAATAATCTGTTTTATACTCGCTAGCATTTTCTATGTATTCATGTCTTCATTTTTTATAATCATAAATCTATTGAAAATGAAGATAGAATTTTTTTTTTATAATTATAAAGTTTTTATATCTGTGCTGAGACTGCAAGCCAAAAATGTTTCCCTTGGGTCACAATAAAGATTGGCTGATAAAATATATATACAGTATGCAGTATATATAGTCATATGCAGCAATATAATATATACTATTAAAATGTTTAATGTTTTTGGGGTTATACTGTCCAAATGCAACCACAGGTGGCAATATATGGGCAAATGGAAACTGTCAATTGATGATAAAACTATCACTGTGTACTGTTGGCTTTCAAAGAGATTTAATAAATAAGATTCAATGGCTCAACACTGACTACAAAATATCTACGATCATTACACCTGAAATCCATGAGTTTGCTTTTCAACAACAGCTAAGCAGTTAGCTCATAGTTGGAATTAAACAGCACATTAAGGGTAACACCCCTCCCAAAAATTTCCCTTTTTGTTTTTTGGCTTTGATCAGGTTTAGTCGCACAATAATCTGTCTGCTTCATAGAGAAAATAGTGAAATATGGCAGCTTCAAAGGAAAGGGTGTTCCAGCACTTCCTCGTTATTGTCCAGGAATGAGAGGAAGAGGATACTGGACTATATTATGTAATCAAAACCAGAACCAGACTATTTCGGCAAGTATATTTTCATATATAGAAGGAATTTGTCATGGTGAGGATTGGTGCCTTTCTCCAGAGGCAGTAAGCATAAAAAGGTTTAATGGCCAAAAAAAAAATAAAGATAGACAAATATACAGAAATTGCCAAAAAATACAGAATATAAATATATTTAAAAATAATAAATAAAAATCTAAAAATGCAATGCAACACATTCATAGTTTTTCAATCTTAACTGTTTTACAGATAAATGCTTTTGTAATAAATAGACAATCGACAGAAATAACAATGTGCTCTCTTATTTTAAAAGAAAAAGTCACAAAGTGAAGTAGTGCTTTCACAGAAAAAAAGTGAAATAGTGCTTTTTTAAACATCGACACCAAGTAAAAGAATTAACAAGTAAACAAGGAGCTCCCTCTTATATGCTTTTCCTTCTCCTCCCTTTAGAGCACAACCCCCTGAGAGCTACTAGGGCTGGGCACCTCCGAAGGCCAACCATTGTAGTTGGGCCTTCTAGCTCTTTTACGCTGACTGAAACACGTCTGTACAGCCTCCTTGGCATCACACTCCACCAACCTAGTTCCCTCAAGACTTATTCGAATCAGGTCCTCCACTCTGTCCACATGCATGACCTCTGACATCAGATTTAATCATCTTCTCTGGTGAGAATCCCCTTTTACACAGAGCAGAGTACACGGAGAGGACAAGCATTATGTGCACCAGATGTTCAACAAAGAATTTATTTAAAATGAATTAATTTATAAACTAAAGCCATTTTGTCCTCAATTACTTTTCATATACTTATCACATGATACATGTCAACAAATAGCTGACAGTTTGTATGAACTGGACGTTTTCCGTAGTGAAAACTTTACGACCCGTCTCTAGCCGCGTTTCCACCCAAAGTACCCAGAATTTTTATTCCCAGGAACCTATTTCAGGAACTAAAAGGCTCCTTCAGCCCGTTGTTGTCTGCGTTTCCACCGCAGTCTAAAGACCTGTGAACGTTAAGCAAATTAGTCTGCTGACATATGAAAAAGCGACTGTTTTCACACGTAATTTTTGCACGCCACTATACAACAAACTGCTCCACTCCAGTCCAATAGGTGGAGGTAATGCAGGAGACTATACAGCAAGAAGAAGAATAAAATGGATGAAGAAAGATAAGCTGTGATAGTGGAATATCACTTTGGTTGTCTTTGTTTATCCATTTTTTTCTGATGTCCTTGTAGTTACATACATACATACAGAAAAACATATACATACATACATATACATACATATACATACATATACACATACACATACACAAATATATACTGTGTATATATACTGTACACAGTGTATATAGTGTATATACAGTGTGTGTCTGTATATATATACACACATACAGTATATATGCATACATATAGATATATATACATACACATACACCAATATATATACATATACATACATACATACATACATACATACATACATACATACATACATACATACATACATACATACATACATGTATATACATATATATTTGCACACATATATATATATATATATACATGCACATATATATATTTATATACATATATACACACATATTAACACATATAATATATATATACACAAATATACATATACACATACTGTATATACATACACACACATACACACACACACACACATATATATATATATATATATACACATATATGTATACATACATACATACACACATACACATATATAACTATATCTTTATATACATACATACAGACATACACATATATATACCTATACACACAGATATATATATATATATATATATATATATATATATATATATATATATATATATAAATATACATACATACATACATACATATATATACAAACATATAAATATATATATATATATATATATATATATATATATATATATACATACATACATATATATATATATATATATATATACATAAATATCAGGCTGGGCAAACTATGGCCCACTGGCCAAATCCAGCACATGGCATTGTTTAATCTGGCCTGCGAGTAATTTACATGAACAACAATCCTATAATATGTTTCAATTTTTAGTATTCATTTCGCTGTTATTTTCCTGTAATACTTAATGGTACCACCATTGCCGGGCCTTCTCTGAGGTCAAGTCACTCTTCTTCATTTTACCTGATCGTCACGTATGCGTCACCCATAACAAAATGAGTGGACAAAAAAGTGCAAAATTGACAGCGAGTGTCGGGTTTTCAACAATGATTGGATTGCAAAATATTTTTTTACTGCATTACGATCAAAGGCTGTGTGTGTCTGACTGCCAAGAAACCGTTGCTGTATATAAGGAATACGGATGATATTCTCGAGCTGAAAGACTCTCACTGGCTTTGTGAGTTGGCGTTCACTGTTACCTTCTGGCCCAGGTGAATGAGCTGAACGCGACGCTACAAGGGAAAGATCAGTTTGTATTCGACATGTATTCAAACGTGAAAGCCTTCAAGGTAGCATTGACTTTATTCTCTAAACAAATCACAAACAAATGATTTGCACATTTCCCCATGCGAGCGCCGCTAAAAGAAGCCCCCCCCAACATGCGAGCAAATACAATAAATCGCCGGACGACCTTCACAGAGAATTCTGCCGGCGATTCTCTGATTTTGAAAAGTGTGAGGAGTCACTCCAGCTGGTGTCGTGTCCCCTGTCATTGGATGATGAGGCAGCTCCGCGGGAATTACAGTTGGTGCTGATTGATCTCCAGTCCGACTCCGTCCTAAAGGAGAAGTTCAACTCCGTCAAACTGGATACCTTTTATGCTTCACTGAATGAGACAAAGTTTTCAAACATCCGACAGTTGGCACGGAAGATGCTGGTGTTATTTGGCTCTACCTATGTGGGTGAACAGACGTCCAGCGTGATGAACATCAACAAAACACGCCACAGAGCCCGGCTTACTGACTAACACCTGAGCGCTGTCCTAACAATTTCCACGATGAAAATGGCACCAGATTTTGATGCGCTGGCAAAATTTTAGGGTTGGGTTGTTAACCTATCCTTTCAATTTGGGCTTGTGAAGCTCTTCAAGGGCCTTACTTTTATGGACTACTGTATACAAGGACTATACAAATAAACTTGACTTGAGCCTGGGGAGAGGTTTAATCTTTATGTCTCAGAAATATTGTGTTATTTTCCAGAATGTAAGAAAGGCATCGATACGATCAAATACAGTTTGAAATGATGGGAAAATAGAAATGATGCGACATGAATCAAGTTAAACAATTCAAGTTAAGGTTTATGATGAGATGAGTGGTAAAATGCCACTTTGTCTTTTCTTGTGAGTCTCTCCAGATGACCTTAAAAGATACTTTTGTCATTTTTGACTAAGATTCATGTCGCCGCTACTGTTAAAGAGTCCATATTTTCCCTTCTTTGCCAAGCTGAGGGTGCTGTGCTGGAGGAACACTGTAGTAATGATGCTCCAGTGATGTTACACTCGTACTACAGCAGCTGGATCTCCCGAACTGCTCGCTGAAATAGTCACAAGTTCCAAGTTCACCAGACAATCGCCGCCATCTGCGCCCTCCTGTCTCGGCTGAACACAACGTAAGGCTGACATCCAAGAAGATGTGTCAAAATAGTTTCTTTACCAATGAACTGTACCCTGCTAAATCTCAATAGCTCCTAAATAGCACCCTGGGATTTGTAGCTCACAAACCCACGCAATAGAAACGTCTGCCATTGCACTGCATTCAAGTTCAAAATTTCCATATCCATGAGGGAACGATGAGGAGGAAAAAGAGGAAACATTTACACAAAACTGCCTTCCCCACAGTTAAAGAAATCATTTCTTCCAGGTGTTTTTTTGCCTTCTTTCTTTTACAATGTCATTGTGCAGAGTTTGCCAAATTCCTCAATATGTGAGAGATTTCCTGGAGACTTAAAAAAAGGAAGGCTGCATGCAATCAGCCCAGGTTTGTTTCAAGACAACATCTCTTCCTTCCTCGCCAATTGGAGGGTGTCAGAGTGAGACATTCAGACATTGGTTTTTCACCCAAACTTTTCCCAGGACAGTGATGCAGCGAGCGGTTCTAATGGTGTCATTGAAAGCAGCCATTTCGTTCGGCTCAGTCGCAAAGTGAACGCCTTGCCTAAGCGATTCAAGCCGCCTGTTCAGATTTCAATGCCCTGTCCACAAAGAACTTATCTTCCGAGTGAAACTATTCAGCCATGGATGTGAAAGAGGATGGCGTGAAAAGACCTCTATCACACCTGAATGGCACCTCCTTCTGCTCGTTGCCAAAAAAAAGAGAAGAAAAGAAAATGCGGACAAAAGTTCCTAAATGCGATGGTGTATTGACTGCCATTGCTGGTTAGAGTCAAATCTTCATCCGACAATTGCACACATTGACTGTATTTACATGAAGAGTTTATATTTAGCATCATTTTTTAAACATGTAAACTTGGAAATAACTGTTTTGGGACATATGTTATAAAAATGTTACTGTATAAAAAAGGTGATTTCACAAGAAGCGTAAATTGCTTCGTTCATCTCTTTGTTGTTTGTCCGTCATGAGCGTTTTGGCACTTTCAACCCACATCCACCCATTCTGATTCTCATTCCTTTCCTCCTGAGCAGAGAATGGGGTAATTTCTCTATGACGTGGTGTTTAACAACCCAAAAAAAAACAAAAAAACGGTTGTTGTTTTATTGCTTATCATCAAAGACACACGCAGTGAATGGCACAGACACAAAAGAGCCTTATCGTTCAGTTTGTATCGCTCGTTTTGTTTTAGACATCACAGCGATTACTCAGAGCATGCTGATAGAAATACACTATCGTTTAAAGGCAGAAATGGTGAACAATAGCGAATTTCATCAGCCGTATTTATGACAGATGTTCCATTGAATGTGTGTCTCGGTGGAAGGAGGCGATGTTACTATATCTGCATGAATACAAAGTGCAAACATTTAGCAAAAAGGAAATAAAGGGAAATATTTATATTAACTGCCACAATGATGGGTGTTATTTTTAACGCATGTAAGAGAGGGGAAAGAAAATGAACTGAAAATACAAGGTGTTTTACAGTCACTGAGAATATAATGATGAGTGAATCCCATTAAAAGTATATACATATATAAATATTTTATTTGTAGAATACACGGTTACAGTATCTTGGATTATACTGAATATATTTGGCTGATTTGACTTTCTGGGTCAAATCTGGGTCCAACTTGACTAAGAATTTATCAAAACAATGACTGAGAAGTGTAAAAGTGGAAACTAATTTTTAAACTTACTTTCAGTGCTAGAGTGAACTTAAAAAACCCTCAATTTCTATTCAGCGAGCAGTCAAAGTGGGGTTAGATCAAATGAACAAATGCATAAGATTAACACTGTAACATAACATTTATTATGATTTAAATTTGATTTATTAACGATTTTTGAAATTAATGGCTTTGTCGATGAAGTTGCCCTTAGTAAACAATGCCATTGTTGTTTCTTTTTCTATTTTCTATGATAGTATGACCCTGGCTAAAAGACAAAAACAAATTCCACATATTTCATTTGATAATGTTTGGTCAGAATTCAGGTTTCTGTGTGGAGAAGATACTCATGGTAGATAAAGTGATCCCTTTATATACTCTAAAAGGTATACTATGTGTGAAATATCCGATTTTCCATTGAAGTTACATTGCTGTAAATTGCAGTCTGTCATTTAAATTACGCTTTTGTCCAAAGAGCCTACTACAATAACTACATTTTGTGAGCAGCAGTCAAAACCTATATACCTATAACCAAAACCTATAACCTATAACACTATATCAAAAGAAACAGCTAGACCTTCTACAGAAAGAATTTTAAAACACACTTTTGTCTAAGGCATTCAATAAGTAAAATTTGTAGATAGCAGTCAAGCCGAGTATTCCACAGTCACAGACAGATGGACCGTCTACAGGAGTAGGAAACTGTGGGAGAGTAAAGAGTATTTTGTGGATGTTGTGGTTAACAAAAAAGCATTGAGGCCATATTCCAACCTTAAGTTTTGAGTAATTGTCATATTGGACCCGAGTTGGTCATCACTATTTGTGGAACATATCGGCTTCTCAAGGGTTACGCTTGTTATTCCGTGGAGTGGCCCATAATGTCTCTTTCCCTTCACTGTCCACTAATGGCCACCCCTGCTGCTTGGAGCGTATTTTGGAGATGAACAGCATTGGAATGTGATCTCCGGCCCCTGAGGAAGACGGAAAGGAAGGGAGGGGAGGAGAGGGGGGTCGTCCTTTAGTCCAGTCAGTGTCTTGGCCTGCTGTTTACTCAGCCCACTACTGTACGTGCTGGAGAACAATGGCAACCAGGGTCACCATGTACACAACACTATCTAAATTCCAACAAAATGAGCCCCAACAGAAACTCACACAGGCCCTTTACATTGGTTTGATGTCTCAAGGGCTGTTGAGGAATACTGTAAAGAGTTTTTTGGGTCCTTTGTGGCACTCCAGCCTGCTGCCTACTGTCCCTGCTCAGTGTTTGTGAAGGCTGATTAAAGATCGGGACAGGAAAGGGCCAGGTTTAAGGAAACAGGAAAACCGATGTCAGGAAGTGGGGCTAGCTACGTCACCCAGCCGGCTACACCCCCCTCCTACAGTCCTCGGCTAAAAGTGAAATCCTTGTCCCAGCTCAAGTATGGAGGATTTGCTTATGTCCCCAATGAAACTTGTTCTATTGACAGGTAAGGGATGTTTTTTTTATACATAGGCCTTTAATGCACTTTAATGTACTGCTCCCAAAAGACCAAGATGGGTATTTCAAGGATCTTCCAAGGATCCTTGGTATGGCTCGGCCGAGTCCATCACTTAATGTATTTTCAAGAACCAATGTACTATACTCCTATTCACAATAGTAGTTTTGTATTGATTGGTTTTCACTTATTGCATTCCAGGATCCTTGTTAAGGCTCTGTCCATGAGGCCATGATTTCTTTCATGCAAAAGAGCCAATTGTGCTATTTACATTTTGTAGGATTTTGTTCAACTTGCTTTTCACCTCTAGCATTGTCATACTTCATACTAAAGCGCAGAACTCTAAAGTTAACTTTTGTTTGTACATTGTAACATAATGGGCTTGAGTCCTTGTAAAGAACTTGATGACTTTTTCCATTTTCCTATGGTGAGAAAAAAAATTAAATAAAAAATGTCCAGTCTATAAAGTGCTTGGGAGCAAAAAAAAAGGTTTTGTGGGATAGACTTTCATGTTTTTTTTTTTTTACCGTGGTACCTGGTTGTTTGTGTGTTCTTGCAGTATGGCTTTCTGCTCTGATGGACCCATGCAGCTTCTCTGACATTTGCGACTCCTGCCACCGACTGGCGACCTGCATGGCCCTGAACGGATCTAACCAGGGCTGCTACTGTAAAAGTGGATACACCGGCGACGGGACAACCTTCTGTCACGGTAAACAAAATGAATGTTTTTAAAAAGATCTCGGCCATAACTCAAACATAAACAAGATGGCTGCTGCGCCTGCCCCGCTGCGAGATAACAGGGATGTGGAAAGTGTTTAGTATGATGGAAGACTGTTTGTGGCTGGGATTTTGTTTTGCTTTTTCTTAATTGTTTTTTTTCATAAACTGTTAATGTGTTTTGGGGGCAGGGCTCCTAAAGCAAAGCCCTTTTCTTTAACAATAACATTTACTATCACGAGTTGTTACAAGTACAGCGTAATTAGGGTTGTCAAAACAAGAATAACTCAAACGGCTCACTTCAAAATAGTAATGAAGAAAAAATATTTTCTCAGGATGGTTGTACAAACACTTGTGGGTCTTATTGTTTTTAATGTTTTCAAAACACCTTATTAGGCTGATACTGCTCCCAACGTTCTCAGAACATGAACATTCTCAGACATGAAACACAGAAGCTCCATCTGCTCGATTTTTAGCGAGAAGTGGGTTTAACCCTTTGAAATACACTCCATGAAAGAGCAAAGCAAAAAAAGGTATTTTACATTAATGACTCATCACTTTTGACCCAACGAGGGAATAACAATAAAACAAAAGTCTAATGTAGAAGATACAGAACTCTACAAAACAAACTAGCTTGTTAAATCAAACCACATATCATCTTTGTTGTGGCTGATCTGAAATACATTTTAGATGTGACACAGCACCGTAGGAATTTATACAATCAAGCAGCCCTTTATAAATGTCATCATAAAATACATTTTCAGCCAAAAAATGACCTGACCTCCTTAACCCCAACCACTGAGCCACAAAAATTGCACCAATTTGGACGCTGCACATCCTTGCAGTACACCCACGAAGTGTGAAGTAAATCGGACAAAAGGTTGTGGAGATAATCAAAGGACATACAGAGATTTCCTTCATACTGTAGTTAATAAACTTGATGGGAGCCCAGAGTTCTAATGACCTGAGCTTTGTCCCTCAGCATGCATTGTTTCTTTCTATTATGTTTTCTGGAAGGTTTAGAATTCCTGGAACCTTTTTTCTTTCTTATTTCCTGACTCGATTATAATGGAGTTGGGTTTGAGGAGGCAAATGTAAACCAAACCATGAGTATTATAAACAGCAATGAGTAATGGATTTTAAACAAAATAGCACAATGAAGCCGGGGTTATAAATCTCTTGTATATGAAGTGGGTGTTTGATTTTAGTTAAGTTCATTTGACGTCAATGAACATATCATTTGATTTATAGCGTCAACAAATTAAGCTATCATGCTATAAATACAAAATATTCTTTATATTCTTGTTTCATACCACGTGCAGTATTAGCTCACAATTATAAATGATAAATTATGTATAAATATTAAGAGCCACAGATCTTAGAGATTATTGAAAAAGAGTTGGTTAAACTGCAAATTTAAGATTTTTTTTTATTTCCATCCACCATCTATCCAATGGGGGACCTCCCAGGACCCAAAGCCTTTCACTACATTAAAAAAAGAACAAGAAAGAAAAAAGAACAAGAAAATACCTCAAAGTCAAAGTTTATTATTACAATTCCTCAGGGTGCTGTTTTTCGTGAAACAATGACAGTTCAAACGTCTGGAACGTTGTGTTGTGTTGTGAAATATTTCCCCCTTTCAATATTTGTCACCTCCCATTCCGAGAGCAAAGGATATCCTCAAGGTGCATCAGGGACAGAAGAGAGGAAAAGTGATATGTCCATTATGTCTGGAAAAATGAACAGAGCAGCTGAAAAAAAAAAAAAAAAAGTAAAACTGTGATTCCAAGGAAGGAAGGAGTTGCATTGAGGAAAACAAATTGGGCCCTCAAACCCCCATGAAAATTTTAAACTAACTGGAAGTGAAAAAGACCCAGGCAGAGGAAAAGCATGTGACCCACCACAGCAAAACTCGCCATCTCACGCATTTCTAAAATCGCCAGGAGCAGCCAAATAAGTTAAAAAAAACCTTTCTTGAAGGAAAATTAGATGTTTCCAGATTTGTGCTCCTTTTTTTTTTTTTTTAATCTCTCAACGTATTTTCAAAACAGAGTTTAATTTATAAATAGTAGAAAAATATTAAACTGTGGAGTTAAATATTCCCGTTGGATTACATTGGGAAACGCAGTTCACTTACCGAGACGCAGAATAGCACTTAACAACGCCGATTGATGGTTTCCTTTAAAGTGAGAGTCCAGGTGAAGATCATTCATCCATATTCCATGTGATATGAAGCCACAATGTGAAACCGTTTTGATAGAATTCAACCTTTAAATCGTACTACCTTTTTACACACTGAGCCATTGTTGTGAAACAGCGAAGAAGAAAAACCCTTCACTTCAAGTCAGTGTTAGCAGTGCGTACTGGACTCAATTTTCCGCGATGATAGTCAGTTCTCCCACAGCGATGTGGAGAACGACAGTGATGCTGAATCTGGTATTATTCCGGACTTGGAGAACATTTCAAACAGCGGATTTCAAACTTAATGTGATGACGAAACTGAATATTTTCAAGAACCACCGGAGGAGACCGACGATACGTCGAAAACGTGATGAAGTCCGTTGAGGTTGGTGACAGATTTTCAGATTTCAGATTTTCTGGGACTCATAATATTGATAGACTCTACATTTTGTTGTGTTGTCTGTACTTTTAAACTCCAAAATAACTCCACTTTTATAAAACATGTATATTATTACTGTTAAATAAAAGCTTTCTTTAAAAACAAAATTAGTTGTTTGTTGTTGAGCTGTTTGTGATTGGCCCATTCAGCAGAATGTGAAGTAGCCATGAGGCTTTGTTTGTCCGCCAACCCCATTTGCATCGTGGGAGCTGGCTGAATGAACCTGGTGTGGGTAAAACTTTGAAGGTGATTATCTCAGAAACACGGTTTGCCACACCCTTGTCATTAACAAGTCACGGTTTTAAAAATATTTGCTTGCACAAGTGACACCTTGTTTGGAAGCCCTGATTCTCCACTTTCAAAAACAAAAAAAAATAACAAAAAAAAAAAACAAAGCCGCCAAATGACCCTTAAGTATGTGGTTGGTCACATGTTTTCTTGAAGTAGTTTCATTGTCTGGAAATCAAAGAAACAATCACATATGAAGGAATTTAAACACACGATAATCAAGGACTGGGCTGGTAATCAAAGACAGACCAAGGCTGGTTTGCAAAGATCAGACCACAAGGAAAGAGGCTATGTCAAACTCAAGATCCAGGACCAGTGAACTGATATTAAAGAATATAGATGTGAAGTTTAGGTTTTACTGTAGACAAATGGGTTTAGGCTTGAGGTTATAGATGGGTAACTTTAGGCTTAAAGGCTCATTTTTACACAAGTTAATATATCTCTCTGAGGTCTCCAAAACATGCTTTTACATTTTTTTTGCTGAAAATACCATTGAAATTATGCATTCGAGCCATTCTGATGCTTCTAAATCCATCATGTTCCTGACGGTGGGTTTAAGTGGGAGGATCCACAAGGTGCCGTCCTGAAGTCTATGAGCCAATAGGGTATGAGCACAAGTTCCAGGAGCCAATGGGGTTTGAGCTTCACTTCTTCCGAGCATACAACTTCTGTTGTATTTACTCCGTAACTTCTACTAATTTCACCAAATTTTGTTTTTGTTATAGCGGTCTTCCCAGCAGCACTTAAGCGCTTAGCGCCCTCAGATGGAGGGTGATTCTAACGCTACAGAAGCCCTAAATTATGTAGATAAGGGCTGCAAATCTGAAGGGTGTGTTTCACCAAATTTTCTGAAATAGACTGCTCACAAAAAATTGACTGGGTTGTCTTATTTCACAGTTTGTGTGTTAGTAGGACAATCAGGGACCCAAATGTATGTGCACAAGCACTGGAAAGGTGAGTTATTCATAATAGGTCCCATTTAAAGTTATTGGTGGTTAAGTTTAAGCTTTAGGCTAAACATGTTTATCTAAAATTAAATAAAAGTCTGGTTTTTAGGTCAAAGATGGATGAGTTTAGGCTTGAGGGTATTGATGGTTAAGTTTACATTTTGATTAAAAGATGGTTAAGCTCAGGCTTAAACCATTTTTTATTTCATTATACTTTATTTACAGAATATTTCACGCAGCAGGAAAAAATAACCAGCACATGTTTTTGCTGTCTAACAATTATGCTTGCCGTTGTTCTAACTTCCAAACCATTTCTCGAAGCAGGCTAGCGTTTCGTTGCTTTTTTCTCTGCTTTTTGCCCCAACAAATTCTCTCTCTTCCAGATGACAACGAGTGCCAGAATGTGAGCAGTATTTGTGGGGAGAAGGGGGAGTGTACCAACACGCAGGGCAGCTATTATTGCACCTGCCTCCCTGGGTTCGCCTCCACAGGACCGGCCCGCTTTCGGACCAACGACGGCACCCAGTGCACCGGTACCTGGAACTGGAATAATGTTATTTATTTGTACACATCCAATTTCCCCGGAGGGAGAGAGGGAGGGATAGATGGATATACTAAAAATAAAAAATGTATGAATTATTTTTTGGAGCAGTGAATATGGCTGTGGACGACTATATACACCAATCAGCCACAGCCTTAAAGCCACTGACAGGTGAAGTGAATAACATTGCTCATCATGTTCCAATGGCACCTGTCAAGGGGTGAGATATATTTAGGCAGCAAGTGAACAGTCAGTTGTTGAGGATGATGTGCTGGAAGAACATTGGAAAAATGGGCAATCGTGAGGATCTGAGCGACTTATACAAGGACCAAATTGTGGCTAGACGACTGGGTCAGACCCTCTCCAAAACGACAGTTCTTGAGGGGTGTTCCTGGTATGCAGTGGTTAGTACCTACCAAAAGTGGTCCAAGGAAGCACAACCGGTGAACCGGTAACAGGGTCATAGACGCCCAAGGCTCATTGATGCGAGTGGGGAGCCAAGTCTAGCCCGTCTGGTCCGATCCCACAGAAGAGCAACTGTAGCACAAATAGCTGAAAAGGTTAATGCCGCTATGAAAGAAAGGTGTCAGAACACAGTGCAACGGAGCTTGCTGCGATGGGGCTGCTTAGCCGCAGACCGGTCAGAGTGCCCATGCTGACCTGTCCACCACCGAAAGTGCCTGACAATAGGTACGTGAGCATCAGAACTGGACAGCTGTTTTCTTTGACATAATTTGAATGGCTGGGTGCGTCTGCATCGTTTACCTGAGGAAGAGATGGCACCAGGACGTCGAGGAGGTTTGATGCTCTGGGCAATGTTCTGCTGGGAAACTTTGGGTCCTTACACGTACCACCTACCTAAACATTGTTGCAGACCAAGTACACCCGTTCATGGCAACGGTATCCCACGATGGCAGTGGCCTCTTTCAGCAGGATAATGCACCCTGCCACACTGCAAAAATTGTTCAGGAAAGATTTGAGGAACATGACAAAGTTGAAGATGTTGACTTGGCCTCCAAATTCCCCACTTCTCAATCCTATCAAGCATCTGTGGGATGCGAGGGAACAACACAGCTGATCCATGGGGGTCCCACACTGATGGCAGTGGCCTCTTTCAGCAGGATAATGCGTATATATTGCATATAGTATATATATATTGAAGAATCTTGAATATATTTTGAGTCATTTTACACTTGTTTGGTTACTACGTAATTCCATGTGTTATTTCATATAGTTTTGATGTCTTTACTATTATTCTACAATAGTAAAAATGAAGAAACTCTTAGGCTCACTGACTCAGACCAGAGGTAAACCCAAGAGCACAACGCAGGAGAGCAGGTTAAGGTTCACAACTCAGGGGTTTATTAGAACAAACAGACCAGGGTCATGAAAGCCAGGATATCCGTGAGCGAAGGCAAACAAGTCAGGCAAGGAGCAGGCAGAGAATCAGAATCTGTAAAACAGGCAGAGGACCAAAACCGGGGAATCAACAAAGTATTAGCAAGATCACTGGACGGCACACTGGAAAGCTCAGCCTAAGCAAAGAGACAATCTGGCACCGGACCGATGAACTAGACCAGTATACGTACAGAGTGCCCGATGAGCAAATGATCTGCGGGTGAGGGGAAGAGTGGGGAACCTCGGTGGTGTTGTAGCAAAGGGGAGTGGCTTGAGCTGAAACGACAGGAGAGTTACTGACAAGACTAGACTAACTTAAATGAGTAGACCAAAGAAATGTTGATCTCAGTGAGGGTTCATGACAGAAACAGCCTTGAATGAGTAATGTTAAACACAGTAACTGAGAGTAAATGGTTCGTTATTCAAAAATAATTGATGTGCAATATTTGGGGGAAAAAAATTCTCCATTCCCCCCTTATTTTATCCTGTCTCATCCTCAGATGTAGATGAGTGTGAGTTGGGGCGTCCACAGGGTCCCTGTGGATCCTTCTCGCTCTGCCATAACACCAATGGCTCCTTCTTCTGCAGCTGTCAGCGCGATTACGTCCCAACGCAGGGGCCCAGGCACTTCCACCCGAGCGACGGGGTCGCATGCACAGGTGGAGGGGATGACAAACACACCTCACTATTTTTCTTCGATGTAGCAGCAACATTTACACACACACACACACACACACACACACACACACACACACACACACACACACACACACACACACACACACACACACACACACACACACACACACACACACACACACACACACACACACACACACACACACACACACACACTGTCATGATGCAATGCATCAGGTAGATGGAGCAACACCATCTTTTCAGAAGTTTTAGCACGACACCGCCGTCAAAAGAATCCGACGTGACGCTGCGTGGTGTTCGCCGTCTCTGAGGCGGAGTTTGAAATGACGTATAAAATCATTTTTGGGTTTCGAGTCACTTATCAAACCAACATTTTATGAGATTTTTTTTCCCCCAATTTTTTTTCTCTCCAGAGAACCCCCAGAGAAACTGCCACAACAGTGCAGGGTGCATTACAGAGACCGTCAACAAAACACTGGCATCTGTGAGTTCTTCTGCTTTAGTACTTTCAATGCAACGATTAACATGCACATGCTGGCACTGCCCTCTACTGGTGCTTAGTGGTAAAACATAAGTAAAATGTAACCATACTTCACTAAATTGTTGTTTAAACATTAAATTCCAATTATTCTTTAATGCATAATATTGTCTACTTTAGTAAGCAAATATGAATTATTTTTTACCAACCTCAACCGATAATTGAAAGTAGAATCACACTTTGGATACATACTTTTATCTTTTTCTGGTCTGTGTTTTTGACAATTTTTTAAATTTCAAACGGTTTAACTCCTTTAATGTCAACTGTCTGCATAGAAATGGACCAATCCTCACGTCACCAAATTTACTTGTCAAAATGCATTCTCTTAGGTAATATAAGAAATCAATTTTTTATCACACAGCATCTTCTTAATCTTTCTATTGCTTACAAATACCTCAACTAACCCTTGCCAATTGCTAGATCTTTTCACTTAATGGACAGATAATTTTGATTATTATACATTTAGGTTTTAGGTTATAGATGGTTAGGTTTAGGTTTAAGGTAACAGATGGCTAGGTTATGGCTTTAGGCTTTATAGAACGTTACGTTGAGGCTCACAACTTGAAAGAGGAAGACAATTTAAAGATGAGAAGAAAAAAGTTTTGGCTGGCGAAGAGATGAGGACATTGAGCTAATCATCATCATGATCATCATGTCTCCTGTTGATTTGAAGATGAGCAACCTCACGGAGCCCCAGAGCCTCCTC
Source organism: Zeus faber (assembly GCF_960531495.2). NCBI lineage: Eukaryota > Metazoa > Chordata > Actinopteri > Zeiformes > Zeidae > Zeus > Zeus faber. The sequence continues at coordinate 48,858,199 of NC_137193.1, forward strand.
GGGGAGATGGCCAGGCAGACCGCCGGTGACCTGACCCCAGTGGAGGTGATCTCATACGTGGAGGTCCTGGCGCGATCCGCCTCTGCGCTGGAAGAGAAGATGGAGAAGGAGGGGAAGGAAGATACTGCCAAACCCACGGCCATCAACTGCACTCTTACTGTAATCTTTGTTTACCATTCGCCTCTAAGCACAGCATCAGTCTGGAACGTTGCCCGACCCCTGATTACCGCCCTGAACTGCATTAGAACTACGCATTGATTACAAGCCAAATATTTATTTATTTATTTATTTATTTATTTATTTATTTATTTATTTATTTATTTTCATAAACCTTTTCATGTAGTTCAAAGATTTAAACTCCAGCTTGCTATGCTACAGTATATTGTGTTGTATTCTTTAAAGTGGTAATCCGTAATATTATTGCTTTAAAAAATCCCCATAATTTCTATGCATTTTTAGCTGGCACTTTATAAGAAGCGACCATTCAATGTATTTGCGTTATACATGTGCGCCTTTATAGATGTATGTTATTTCTGTTGTTGGTGGTGGGGTCCACCTTTCCCGTCAAGAATGCGAATATCAGGCATGTGCAAGAAATGAAAGGCAGCTGCTGTGAATGAGGTAAAGCAGCAGAGCTAGTCGTGGATAGTAAACTTGATGATGTACATTCACCAAAAATACAAACTATCCCCACCACCTCAAGTGACCAAGAAAAATCAATCAAGTGACCGATCAGAATGTTGACTTTCGAGGAAAGCAAGTGACCACTTAAGAGCCAATACGAGGGTAACCCCGGCTGTTGAAAAAAAAGTTGCCGTTTCGAACGGAATCCTAGGATTTCTAGAATAATCCACCCAAAATAGTCAACCTTATGGATTAGCACTTTAAATAGATGAATAGAAATTCAATAAAGTTTGTTATTACACAGACAAGAAAAAAAACGATCCAGGTGTAAGAACGATCTCTTCCATTGTGTTTAACAGAACCTGGTGGCGGCGGTGAACAATCTGGTGGAGGAGGAGGAGGTGGTGGCGTGGAGCCGGATGGGGGAGGAGCAGCGGGAGCACACGGTCACCAAGTTGCTGCACTGGGTGGAGCAGGGCGCCCTGGCTCTGGCCTCCAGCTCCAGGACTCCACAAGAGCTCCAGATCCAAGCCAGCCAGATGGGTGAGAGAGGGGGGCGGGAGGGGGAGGGTGAGCCGCTAACACAGGGTAACCCCCACCTCACTGAAATCACATGAGATGAAATGGTAAATTCAGAGATTTTCCATCTGATTGTTGGCGGTGTGTGTGTGTGTGTGTGTGTGTGTGGTTGTCCTTTTTCAAAACATATCCATCTACAACCTAAACTCCAAGTGTACTCATCTATAACCTAAAGCCTAAACCTACCCATATACAACCTTAACGTACCCATCTATGACCTAAACTCTGAACTTAGCCCTCTATAACCTAAAGCCTACAGTAAACGTACCCATCAAAAACCTAAACTCTCAGCGTAACCATCTATAACCTGTCTTCCTTTCATCCATAGAACTAAAGCTGGTCAACTATTACGCCGGTCGGAGCCAGGGGAAATTATCCATTTCCATAGGAGGAGATAAGATAAATATAACTTCCAAGCCAGACGAGGACAGAAACGGTGAGATGTCTACGCTTGTTCCCATCCCAATCGATGACCCAATGGTGATGATAAGTTTGGCCCCTTTTGGAGATTCAGCTCTTTAGGAGTGAAGAGTCCATTTAAATACGCTTCGTTCGTTTGATTTCGTTGGTTTAACAAGTCTTGAGCCTTGAATGGAATTCTCACAAGAACAATATAAATTTGGGGAGAATGTAAAGTAGTAATTATTAGTGTTTGTAATTATTTTCCATCCGCTAGTAGCAGACCCACTCAGTCACCGAGTCACTTGCTGCGGGGCTTGAGGCTCATCCGTGACCCGCTGCAGTCACCGAGTTGCGAGGGAATGACTCTGGCACAGTGACTCACGGAACACTAGTCGATTAAAAGATTTGTTCGTGATAACCAAATCGTTCTTATGTCTTACAACAATGAGGGAATAGCGCAGTTCTTAAAATAAGGAACTGATAAATAAATGCATAGCACCTCCTTTGTGCTACCTAGGCTTCTTGATGACACCAACCTATGAGCCAGCATTACAGTAAAAATAACTGATAGAAAACTTGGATTTTGTTTTTAAAAGTTAAGTTTACCTCCCTTCCTGCTCCCCCCTTCTGTCCGTCAGGCAGCGTGTCAGTGATCTTTGTGCGTTACGACAGCCTAGGCGACATCCTGAAGCCTGGCTCCGACCCGGGTGTCACCGACTACTCGCGCTACGCCGCAACGGGGGAAATCACCGTCAACTCCCAGGTCATAGCAGCGGCCGTCAAACCTGCTGACGTCTTCAGACTGGACCAAATAACCTTCACTCTCAGACACAAGCAGGTACCCTGAAGAGGACCACTGTTATTATTAATATCCTTTTTGTTATTATTTTTTTAAAGGTTGTATTTTACTCCACTCCAAGTTTGACGTGAGTGAAGTTTTCTGCTCATAGTTGGTTACGTTTAAGCTTTCGGTTATTGGTGGTTAAGTTTAGGCTTCATGTTATCAATGGTTAAGTTTAGGTTTTCAGTTTAGTGTGATTACGGTCAGGATAAGCAAGAGTGGTAACGAGAGTGAAATGCATCCAAATGTCAAAGATTTTGCAAAGTCTGCCGTGGTCTTTGCCTAAGTCACTTAGGCAAAGACAACGGCAGACTGCGCTCGCAGTGCACACGCAGCGTACAATGCAGACTGGTTGAAGAGCTGGTCGTAAGTCCGAACTGTCGTGAAACAGGTAGATCGTTAAGTGAGGAGTACCTGTAAATATGTTTACGTTTAGGATTGAGGTTACAGATGGTTAGGTTTTGGCATTAGGTTTATAGATGGTTAAGTTTTGGCTTTGGGATATAGAGGGTTAAGTTTTAGGTCATAGATGGTTACGTTCTGGCTTTAGGTTATAGGTGGTTACGTTTTTTTTTGCTCCACGCTTGAGTTTCTTCTTAATAGTCGCCTGCCAAGCGCTCGCTTTGGATATTCATTTTAAAAATTCCATCAAAAAGTCATCACACCACATACCCTGCTGACAAATCGCCTTGTCGTTATGAAGCCATACAGCTTTATTAATTCCATTCCGAGTCACGCAGCTCTCTCCATAACTGTCATTTACTTCCTGGGGAAGTAAAAATGTAAATGTTTCGACACGGCAGAAACAGTTTGTGCCAGGCCACCGTCAGTAAACTTGAATCAAAAAGTTAATTTTATCTACACTACACTGTTTGCCAGATGTGTTCACCCTCAGCTTAGAAAACTGTCAATTATATGGTGTAGATCAGTGGTTCTCGAAATGGGGTCATGAAGGGCCCCACAGGGGGGTCCTTCAACTGGTTAGGGGGTCCCCAGCTAAAATGATTAGTAGTTAAACTTCACTGTTATTTTGTTTACTAGACATTAGTACAGTTAGAGAATGTACAATAACAACTGTTTTGCTGCTAGTTTCACATTTTCTCTAGAAATGTAGGATAGACAGGTATGGAATTTGACTAAATCACATCTAACATTAAATGAATTCCCAGATCGGGCTCCCAGAGACAAAATCTTATCGAATGGTGTCAGTGGCTTAATGTACAACCCCATATTGATATAGTATATCTTAATATGAATTATATACGTACCATATATATTAACCAATTATTACGGTATATACGTCAATATACTTGCTTGTTGTTCCAGCAAATCCCACAGATGCTCTAACCCCGGCCACTCACATAATGTAGAAGAAAACGTGATTCATCAGACAAGGCCCATTTCTTCCATTGCTCCATGGTCCAGTTCTGATGCTCATGTGCCCATTGTAGGTGTTTTAGGCGGTGGACAGGGGTCAGCACCGGTCTGTGGCTACGCAGCCCCATACGCAGCAAGCTGCGGTGCACTGTGTGTTTAGACACCTTTCTATCATAGCCAGCATTAACTTTTTCAGCAATTTGTGCCACAATAGCTCTTCTGTGGGATTGGACCAGACGGACTAGTCTTCGCTGAAAAATGGAGCTGGAATTAGCGATGTAGTTGTATATAAATTTTGTCAGACACATTTACAAGGCTACATATATGAAATGATGTTACTCTTTAACAGTTGACGAGCTGACAGTATTTTTAAGTTGTATTTTTGACCTCTTACCAAAATCATTGAAATTGATATGCACGATGCAAAATATAGAAACTGTAAAGTTATAGTTTTATACAACAGGTACTCCTCACTTAACGATGAGTTCCGTTCCTACGACTAGGTCGTTAATTAAAGAGCCGCCCGCCCCCTTACCGATATTTCAGTCTTGGAGATTGCGAACGCTAGCGTGGTGAATACTGCGGGAATAAGACTGAGACTGAGAAAGGGAAATGCGAGATGAGAGGCCCGACGCTGAGACGCCCCGCTGCCGTTTCCACGACCAAAGTTCTCGTACAGCCTACAATACCGACTGGTCGGAGAGCTGGTCGTAAATCCGAATGGTTGTTAAACAGGTAGATCGTTAAGTGAGAAGTACCTGTATATAGTTATTAGGTATTATCATAGTCATATTATCCACTGTCCCCAATTAGTTTATTTTTCAAATGTTTTCCTCTCATTCCACAGCCCATCAACATAGAGGCCGATGTGACCAAGTGCGCATTTTGGGAGTACGAGCAACTGGGCATGCTGGGACACTGGGCCACACACGGCTGCGAGCAGGTTTTCGTCAACAGCACAAGCACCACGTGCAAGTGCACACACCTCACGCACTTCGCCATCCTCATGTCCTCTGGACGCGCCAATGTGAGTATATCTCAGAGCCACTAAGTTATCGACATTGGGTTTCTCAGATGCTCTACAGCTGTTACTATAATCCCACTGTAATGATTTTTCTTTTGAGCAAGAGCAATTTTGTCGTATCTGGGCTTCGCAGCAGTTATCGTTATTATTGGTTGTGGTTTCAAGATTGTTTTAAAGGAGCTAATACAACTTTTACTGAAAACAGTAAAAATTCAAGTAAGTACCTGATGTGTATGTGCCTTGGATTGAACAAGGTTAATGGGTTCAGAATCCTATTTCTAACCAAAAAAAGTACATTAATACTTTTTCTTTTGTCTTCCATTTCATTTATTTCAATTGACTTTTCGTTGAGTGTAAAATCATACATTTTCCCGATAAGCAAACCTTGGACTTGCATAAAAAAAAACATTTTTGTGTTCTTAAATACAGCATTCATTATGTATTGACATTTTTAGATTTAAGTTTTTAACACCATTAGCAATCTAATGTGCGCCTATTCTAAATAAAAAACGTCAATTTCAAACAATAGCACCACATTCCAATTTGAATGAAATTAAAACATTTATATAAGAAAAAAAAAATGTGTGCGTTCCAGCTAGAGGCTCACTACAACGTCCTGATGAGGATCACCCAGCTGGGGATGATTATCTCCCTGGTCTGCCTCTCCATGTGCATCTTCACCTTCTGGTTCTTCAGCGAGATCCAGAGCACCAGGACCACAATCCACAAGAACCTCTGCTGCAGCCTCTTCATGGCCGAGTTTGTCTTCCTGGTTGGCATCAACATGTACACCCATAAGGTATAACTCATCGTCATCTGCCTATTGATCCGGTCCTTCAATTTCTCTCTTTTGGTTTGAATGGAATTGATGAGAGTAACGCAAATGATGCCGATATTGTGCTCAACATGCATTTACTACATTTGAATTTAACTGTTTAACTCAATGTATTTCCATTCAATTCAGCATGTTTCAGGCCAGTTCGATGACTGTATATTGTGTTTTTTTTTAGTTTCCAGACACATACAAATGAACTGTCAATGTAATTTTAGAAACGTAATAACCTAGTTCTAGTACTTATGCCTCTATTGCTCTTTCCACTGAAGTCCACATTAGGCTTAAGTTTAGGCTTTATTTTTATACATGGTTACATTTAGGCTTTCAGTCATAGATGGTTGAGTTTTGGCTTTAGGTCATAAACGGTTGAGTTTAGGTCCTTAAGCCAAAGATTGTTAGGTTAGGTCCTTTCTCTCTCCCTCTCCAGTTGTTTTATTTTCTTCTTTTCAGCTCTTCTGCTCAGTCATCGCGGGGCTGCTCCACTATTTCTTCCTGGCAGCCTTTGCCTGGATGTGCATCGAGGGCATCCATCTCTACCTGATAGTGGTGGGCGTCATCTACAACAAGGGCTTCCTGCACCGAAACTTCTACATCTTCGGTTACGGCAGCCCAGCGGTGGTGGTGGCCATCTCAGCCACACTGGGATCCAAGTACTATGGGACCGATAAAGTGTAAGGACAAGAGCATGCTGGAGGTGTTCTGGGTGGTTCACAACTGGTCTGGCTGGCCTCAGGATCCACATTTGTCTATAGTGATAAAGTAACGATCCAACATAATTTATCTGAACCATTCAAATGTATTTCACAAAATTAATAGTCCAGCGATCCAAAATGCTTTTTGTGCCCTGTTCAACAAGGTGCAGCAGTGTTAGCTTTGATGCCGAAAGTTCGACTGTAGCAAATGATTTATTTTGATTTAATTTGCCATGACAGCCACACGCTGGAGTTGAAAATGGTGTTTCAAAAGCATGGCAAATTCTGGAAATTCCGTACAAAAATAATCATTAATGAAATATGGGCTACTTTTATCAATTTCATAACTCTATGCATCAACACTTGAGTCGTCCTAAGTCGGGGTGATGTCATGGTGTTTCTGCTCTCACCGCAACTCTGCGGTCGGGTGGGTGCTGTGTGGCTATGAGGATGTCCTTGGCACTTTGTGCTGTAGCCATGGGGGGGGGGGGGGGGGGGGGCTGTGCCCTTGGCGGGGTATGCGGCTGGCTTCTGTGTTGGTTTGGTGTGTAGTTGCGGGTTTGGGGGGTGTGGATTGCGAGCTCGGGTCTTGGCCCCATGGTAGGCGCGTCGCTGGGGTAGTCTGCCCCACAATGGGGCTTCTGTGTCCCGTCCGTGTGTGTGCGTGGGGTGCCGTGCGGGAGGTGGCTGTCGGCCTTGCTCCCGCTGCGTGGCTTCTCTGCATCGGGTGCCCTGGTTGCCAGCAGTGGTGGAGGGCCATATCTGGCTGTCTGCAGATGTTGGCCAGGGGCTGATCTCGAGGTATCCTGCACCATGCCACGTGGGTAGGCGCTCAGGGCCTGTGGCTGGTTGTGGTATGGCAGGCCTCGGCTTTGCATGGGCCATTGGTGGTGCTCTCTTCTGAGTGTATTAAGCATGTTGTAACAAATAAACAGTACAAAATTAAAAAAAAAAAAAAAATGTCAATTCTGTCAGCTTTTTGGCAATTTCTAAAAGTCCCCTTCTTCAACAAACTCTCTCTACATATATACAGTGTATTTTGTACAGAATTTCCAATGCTGTGCTTTATGTGGACTAACAGTATACACCCATGGTCTACAAAAAAATTAGACATGACCAGAACTTCAGAATTACTGCCAAAGATTGAATTGCGAATCACATGGAGAGCCAAATGTGTTTGTGTTTATCTGCTCAAATAAATGTCTGGTTAAAAAATAATAAAGATTGCTTTAAACAAGGAAAACGAATATACAGTACGGAGACATTTGTGGTCATTATATAAAAGTCTACTTTCTATTGCAGATGTTGGCTTAGCACAGAAAACAACTTCATCTGGAGTTTCATTGGACCGGCCTGCTTGATCATTTTGGTATGTGGAAATTTCTAGCTTGGAAAGATACAATTTTTTTTAAGATTGTTTTTTTACTGCTATTTTATCTTTATCCTATTTGTTTTTCCATCTTTGTTGTGTTTGACTCCACTTCAATAGGTGAATCTCTTGGCATTCGGGGTAATCATCTATAAAGTGTACCGGCACACGGCGGTGAAAAAGCCAGAAATCAGCCACTATGAAAACATCAGGTGGGAATGCATTAAGTCAGGTTGTGTAAAGCAGAAATACAATTTGAAAAGAGAAATGACTAATGTTCAGAGTATTATGTCATTACTCGCTATAGCCAATGTCAAATTGGTGTTAGGTCATCAGAATTGGAATCTGTTTATTCCACCAAGTACCTACGTACAGTACAAGGAATATGTATCGGTAAAGATTGGTGTGTTTCTACAATTAGCATAGAAAAACCTAAGTTCAAAAAAAAATGAATCTGTAAAATAAAGTACATATCTTTTTTTATGTATTTATTTATAATTTTTTTTTTTACTTTTTTTTGTTGTTGTTTTTAGTTATTTTATTTATTTATTTATTTATTTATTTATTTTTTAACATCATCCTGTGATGGGAGTCACACTAATGACCTGCCCCCCACAGATCATGTGCCCGTGGAGCGCTGGCCCTTCTATTCGTGCTCGGCGCCACCTGGACCTTTGGCGTGCTGCACATCCTGCACGAAACCACCCTGAGCGCTTACCTGTTCACCATCGCCAACACCTTCCAGGGCATGTTCATTTTCATCTTCCTGTGCGTCCTCTCTAGAAAGGTACCACTGTCCGTCCTCACATCGCTTCAGGCCTCAAGGCTTTACAATGAACCCCAATAAAAAAGGAATCTGTTTGTTTCCATGGAAAAGTCAGATTCCGCACGCGAAAAGCTGTGATGCTCTACAATAAGCTCCGTCTACATAGATTTTGGCATACCATCAAGGCTCCGGGATTCGTTCATCAATGCGTCAATGGGTTTTTCAACTCTCGTGACAAGTTTCGGTACGACCAAAATCCACCATTGCTAAAAAAACGCTAAACGGTGTTGTTGGAACGACTTTTGAACTGCAGGTTACACACACACACACACACACACACACACACACACACACACACACACACACACACACACACACACACACACACACACACACACACACCACTTTATTAGGTATGCCTGTTCAATTGCTTTTTCACACAAATAGTAAATCAGCCAATCACATGGCAGCAACTCATTGCATTTAGGCATGTGGACATGGTGAGGATGACTTGATGAAGATCAAGCCGAGCATCAGAATAGGGAAGAAAGGGGATTTAAGTGACTTTGAACGTGGCATGGCTGTTGGTGCCAGACGGGCTGGTCTGAGTATTTCAGAAACTGCTTACCTACTGGGATTTTCATGCACAACCATCTCTAGGGTTTATAGAGAATACGTTTATGGAGAAAAAGAGAAAATATCCAGTGAGTGGCAGTTGTGTGGACAAAAATGCCTTGCTGATTTCAGAGGTCAGAGGAGAATGGGCAGACTGGTTTGAGACGATAGAAAGGCAACAGTAACTCAAATAACCACTCGTTAAAACCAAGGTGAGCAGAATACCATCTCTGAACGCACAACACGTTGAACCTTGATGCGGATGGGCTACAGCAGCAGAAGACCACACCGGGTGCCGCTCCTGTCAGCTAAGAACAGGAAACTGAGGCTATAATTGGCACAGGCTCACCAAAAATGGGCAATAGAAGATTGGAAAAACGTTGCCTGGTCTGATGAGTCTTGAGTTCAGCTGTGACATTCAGATGGTAGGGTCAGAATTTGGCGTAAACAACATGAAAGCATGGATCCATCCTGCCTTGTATCAAGGATTCAGGCTGGTGGTGGTGGTGTAATGGTGTGAGGGATATTTCCTGGCACACTTTGGGCCCCTTAGTACCAATTGAGAATGGTTTAAATGCCACAGCATACCTGAGTATTGTTGCTGACCATGTCCATCCCTTTATGAGCACTTTGGACCCATCTTCTGATGGCTACTTCCAGCAGGATAATGCACCATGTCACAAAGCTCAAATCATCTCAAACTGTTTTCTTGAACATGACAATGAGTTCACTGTACTGCAATGGCCTCCACAGTCACCAGATCTCAATCCAATAGAGCACCTTTGGGATGTGGTGGAACGGGAGATTCGCATCATGGATGTGCAGTCGACAAATCTGCAGCAACTGCGTGATGCTATCACGTCAATATGAGCAAGGTGTACCTAATAAAGTGGCCGGTGTGTGTGTGTGTGTGTGTGTGTGTGTATACACACACACACACACACACACACACACACACAGATTCACAGGCTTACAGTTCCCTCATATCTCAGGGTGTACCACTACTAATAATAAGATGAGAGGCTGAAGCTGTGACCCGCAAGGACACCTAACTTACCAATTGGGAGTTCATTCTGACACACACACACACACACGCATGCACGCGCGCGCACGCTATACATGAGCTAGGGATGTTAATAATTTACTGTTAGCCGACAATAAGAATTTTGACTGATTAATACTATCAGTTAAACAGTTAAAAAAAAAAAAAAAGTAATTCAAATTAAAAAAAAGTTTGTTGCATGGTAAAAGTTGTATAGGCTATACAGTCTATTTCTATTTCTTACATACAACTCATGCAACAAGGGCTCAATACCGGAAAATAACAAAATAAAAATATGAAATATTATTACAATAATCATTGTTTAGTTATCATCATTGACTGTCTTCCATCTGATGGTAAAAGTCTTCTGGAGAAACTAAACCTTCAGTTGCCTCTTTCGTCACTGGGAGGGAAAGTCCATTAAACATATGGGGGTCTCTTTTGTGCGTGTCCGATTATTAAATATTTAGAGGGTTGTACCTGACCCTCTGATTCAACTGTTCAACGCAAATATTCTACGTGGGGGTGCGTATGGAGGAACTGGGCACGAGTTCTTCTGTGCACAATTCCGGTTCATCTCTCCATAATCGCATGGAGAGATGCGTTTGCGTATAAAAATGTATCTATGCTATTGGTGAATAAAAAAAACCATTGTGATTCGGTAAACGGTTAATGATGGTCGGCTATCGGTCATAAAAGAAATGCTGAATTAGCATCCTTAACCTGAGCACATTTAAACTAAGTGTACAAAAATGTTGTTTTATGTTTGGCTCACAGACGGTGAAGACTGAAACTACTTAAGGAGTTGGATAGTATCCCTGGATTTCTTTCAGTGCAGTCAAACCATCCAATTTGGAAACAGTAATAAGCAGAATTTGTTCCAGCAGAATTAACATTTTCTACTGCAACTGCGAGAGCCACTAGGATAGTCACAAATAGTACATATGGGTAGAAATATATGTTTAACACACTTAATATACTAAAATGTATACTTTCAGTATGGAAGCATATACCACCCCCCCCCCCCCCCCACCCCATTTTGTCGCCTTTCCAGAGCTCCCTATTTTTCTCCAATCCAAAACACTAGATTTGCATTTTTGCTGGTATTGGTGAAAAGCAACAGTGACAGTCTAAAAAATGTTTTAAATGTATATAATATACACCTACGCTTGTTGAATTCCTCGTCTTTATTCTCTATTTCCATTTTAACCGCGCAGGTTCAGGAGGAATACTACCGGCTATTCAAAAACGTTCCATGCTGCTTTGAATGCCTCCGATGAAGCAACGCAGCCAAAAACCATTCAACGTTCTCCCACTGTACTGGTTGTACAGCTGTATAACAATGATTTCGATTTAAAAGTCCTTTTCGCAGCAGGAATATCTTTTTTCATTTCATTCAAGTCTCAATCTTCAAACCTTTATATTAATTTTTCTGTTCAATAAACACAATTCATTCAGACATTTTTTAAATGTACACAAATATTGTTTTTTGTACAATAATGGGAGTTTAATGGCTTGTATCTTCTGGTTAATCTCTTCAATTATGTTTCACATAAATTTCATCATATGTTATATTTTTCACAGCTTCTTTGATAATTGATTTTGTGTGTAATTATTTTGTAAATTATTAAAATGAATGTGGTAAAATATAAAAAAGTTTTTTGCTCCAATTTATCGCCAATTAAGCGCTTTTATATTGTATGACTTGAAGTTTCTAGCATGTTTTATTTGGTAATCCCACAAAACACAGTGTTTCCTCTGCCTTCATTGAACTGTGGTGCATCACTAAAGCCCAAATTCATTTGTATTAAATAAAATCGAATTACAATTGATCAAATAACTGAAACTCAATCCAACCAATTCAGCACCAAAACAATACGAATAAATTAGTATAATGCGAATATTAGACTATTCGGAGGGGTTGTGGGGGGTGGCTCTTCCTATCGGCGGGATAGGAGGCCTCCGAGGGCGCCATCCTACAATCGGGAGGCATTTTGCGCACCTGTCTCCCTCTCCGACAATGCAGATCATTTGTTTTAGTCTTTGCTCTTAAAAAATAACTGATAAGAGTACTGTTAAAGTACCAGATCGATAAGTAGTATCCGTAAGAGTAGCGGTACCGTTAAAATCTTAACGCGATCCATCCCTACAGAGCTCCATTCCTCCGGGCCCCATCCCCACACTGTTTTTAGTTCTTTTATTTGGAGAAACGGGACCCAGCTCTTTGTGATTGGGGCGCATGGAAAGCCGTGTTCGCCTCCTTGTCTGTTCGCGTCTGTACGCAGACGATTCACACACAGAAATATATTTATGATTCCCCTTATTTATAATTGAAATGTTATTCCTGTGCAATTTGTAAGCTTATATCTGTTGTATCCTGTTATTGTAATGCACACTGACTGAAGAAAAAAAACAAAAAAAAAAAAACGAAACACTGCTCGACTTGAAGAATCTCTGTCAAGTGATGATAAGACTCAGCGGTTTTCTGGGGACAACCCTACACTATATACTATACATTGCCCCACAGTCAACACTGTGGACATAGTACAGTACATTACAAAAGTATGTGGCGCCATCTAGTGGACAAGGTGTGATTACTCGTTCATTCGAAAGCGCTCCAGTTCAAGTTCAAGAGATTATTTGTCACAAACATATACATACGGTCATACATATATGCAGTGAAATGTCATGACACCCAGTGATCACACACAATAAGCTCTATAAGCTCTAAAAATACTGAAATGTGCGAAATGAGTAAACATAAGGGTGAAATTGGTGAGTGCTAGACACACACACACACACACACACACACAGACACACACACACACACACACACACACACACACACACACACTACTCTGAAAAAGTTAGGGATATTTGGTTTTTGGGTGAAAATTATGGAAAATGTATAAAGTTCATGCTACAGTGATATTATATCATGAAAGTAGGGCATTTAAGTCAAAGCATGCAATGGTGATTTCCTCATCTCAGACAATTGATTGAAACAAAAGCCAACAACAGTGGTGGGTGTACCACAACCAAAAATGTCAATGTCTCAATAACTTGTCATGTGCCCTTTAGCATCAATTACAGCTTGACAAGACGTCTCATGCTGTTCACAAGTCGACTTATTGTCTGCTGAGGCCTGGCACCCCACTCTTCTAGAAGGGCGGCCCTCAGGTCATTGAGGTTCTGGGGTACAGAGTTACGAGCCTCTACACGGCGACTCAGCTGATCCCATAGGTTTTCTATGGGATTCAGGTCTGGAGAAAGTACAGGCCACTCCATTTGAGGTACTCCAGTCTCCAGCAGCTGTTCCCTAATGATGCGACCTCGATGAGCTGGAGCATTGTCGTCCATGAAGATGAAATGAGGCCTGTGTTGTTCATGCAGGGGCACAATGACTGGATTAATGATGTTATTCAGGTAGTATGGGCTTGTCACTGTAACATTCACAAAGTGTAGGGCAGTTCTGTATTGACTAGACACACCTGCCCACACTGTAACACCACCACCACCAAAGGCTTGTCTGGTGACAACAGTGGCTGATGCATAGCGCTCTCCTTGACGTCTCAAACATCATTTCTGCTCAACGTGAATCGACTTTCATCAGAGAACAGCACTGAGGCCACTGGTCCCTCGTCCAGCGTAAATGCTCCCTGGCCCGTGCAAGACGATGATGGCTGTGCCTGGTGGTGTGGTCAGGTAACCTTGCAGGTCGTCTAGCACACAGACCACGCTGATGTAAACTGTTTCGAATGGTCTGACGTGACACTTGGATGCCTCTCACCTCCCTTAAATGTGCCTGGAGTTGAGTGGCATTCATCAACCGGTTCCACAGGGCACTGTTCACAATGAAGCGCTCATCAGTGTGGGATGTGGCCAAAGGACGTCCACTTCTTTGCCTTTCTGTGACTCTTCCAGTCTCTGTATCTCTATTGCAACCTGCCGATGACACTCTGTGACACTCTAAGCTCAGTGGCCATTTCCCTCTGAGAACATCCTGTTTGAAGCCTCACAATGGCGAGGTACTGTTGATCTGTTGAAGGTGTCGTCTTGGTCTCATGATGTCAAAATGTGAACAGCATGATGAAGAGGACTTGTTTAAATACCAATTCTAATTGAACCAGGAAATGTATTGGTCGATTCATGGATCAAACACCTGTTGTGAATTTTGCCGTTCAGCTCCTTGTTGGAGAACAGCAAGTTGTGCAAAAAGTACTGAAACATTGAACAGTTGGACATGTGCATTCAAAAGTTTAGAGAAGGTCAAAATACCTGTTACCTATAAAGGTTATAGTGCATTTTAGGTTCATCCTGAAATTTCACCCGAAAGCCGAATATCCATAACTTTTTTGAGTAGTGTGTATGTGTATATATATATATATATATATATATATATATATTTTTTTTTTTATTTTATGCAAAAAAAATATCCATGCCTAATTCAGTACAGGCCAGGGTCCTAAGTAATACGCAGTCCAAGAGCAACAGACAGAAAAAACATTAAACTAGGTCCATGATTGAGTGGGTCACGGAATAACTAGATATTCATCGTGGAAGCATTGAATATTCACAAGTTTGCATTACATTAAATTAGCATTTTTCATTTTATTTTCTAGTTTGTTTATTTGGTTATTGTTATTGTGATTTTGTTTGTTAAGTTTATATTTACTGTACATTACCAAATGTTCACTGATTTGAGGTTAATCTTTCTGGTTAATTTTATGGTTCTTTTTTTTGTTTTATCGTACATGGCAAATATATCTATCTTCTGGTTAGTGTTTAAGTATACTGCCATAATATTCAAATGTATTTATTTTTTTACATAGTTTTTTTGTTATTTTTCAGGTTCATATTCATTGTTTGTAGCTTAGTGTATCTATATTTTTTTCTTATCATTTTACCATTGCCATTTTTTAAAGATGCCTAAGAATATTAATCTTAAATAAAAACAAGAATAACATGTCTTTTCAATTATTTTAACCCAAATGATACACAAGAAAATCTCTTAAAATATAAGAAGGTATGTGTCTAACCCAGGGCCATACAGGGCGCATGGTGCAATCAGTAAGCAACAGCAAAAGGCAGAATAGAGACGGTCGACTGATTTCACCTTGATGTCGTCACCCCGGAGCCGTTCCGTTCCAACATGACTGATGCTTTCTGCTTCCGTGATGCTGCCTGAGACTGGAAAATAAGTCACCCAAGGATTTTTCAAACTCAAACCACTCATATCATAGACGTTAACGGGCTGCTTTGAGTATTCTCTTTGTAAATCCATATGCGTCATTACCCGGATCATCATAGATCGTAACCTCATCATTTTTCTGTCATCTTGTATCCCCAGCTGTTCTGTTTGTGTATTGTAATGTACCGTTAAATATATAAGAAGAAGAAGACTATTTTTGCAGACATGACAGTTTGTTTGTTTTGTCGCGATGACTTCACGTCCGCCATGTTTCCCCACCGCTCATCTCCATGACAACCGAAGCACGTGAAAACCTCCACCTTAATCACAACTCTAAAAATAAAAAGTTTGTCTCGCAACGTTTATTGTTCAATTTGAAAAACATCATCTGCCTTTGTTAGAAACAAAACATTTCACCTGGTTTCCGCCGTTGCTTGGTGAGAGAGCCTGATTTAATCGCTCCCACATCCACCGGTTTCTAGAACTTTCGGATTTCCCATGATTCAAGGCGTAAGCCGGTTTCTGATTTCCGGTCAGACTGTTTTTGTTTACATGCACTCTTGCTAGGCAGGTCTATGGCAACACCTTTTAGCTTTTGATGCTTTTTCTTTAATATTGCATACAATATTCAATTTGCACTAAAATTACAAAGTCCATTCTTGATATCTGAAATTCAATCACAATCCATTTTAATAAGTTAATAATCAATAACAAAAAAAATATATATATATATTGTCAAAAAATAAAATGAACATTAATTCAGTGATATAAGGAATGGAAATGTTCATGCCATTCATTTTATTTCAATTTGCTCAAGTTCAAAGTTTTTGATATAATTGACTATAAAATGACACCATTGAAATTAATGGGAGGAAAGTTTTAATTCTCACTTTAGTTATAATTTGATTTCCGATATTAAGAAATTAAATTCTCATTAAGATGCAATAAAATAGTATTTCTAATATCGGTATTTAGCATTTTTATTCGTTTAAAATAAGTGTATTGTCTGATCAGCAGAAGAAGACACACAGTGGTTATAACTCACTGGGGTTTATTGTTCCTTCCAGGTCCGGGCAATCACATGCCATAGAACTGTGCACCACACCTCCAACACTTCTCCCTCTCCTCCTTCTCCCTCTCCCCCTTTCTCACGAGACAACACATTCTAACAACCATAACAAGTTCCCAATGCATGCAGGGAAACTCAAATGCTGGGGGTCATGCGGATTGTACAGCCATCAGGAAACTGCAAGTCCACAAGACAACCAATCTCTATCAAAATGTCTGATCTGAGGATACAGGGGTCCTCAACAGTCGCAACGAACACTGTGCTGCTTATCCCATGCGTTTTTTCTAGGAAGTATTGGTATACTGTATATAGTTTATGTGAAAACTTAATTCACAAAAGTGTGGCTATGCAAATCCAATATTGATATAACATTTGAAAGAACGGGAAAAGTTACACAACAAACAAACATAGGGTTTGCCAATAAAATAAAGCATTAAACAATAAACAGATTGTTTATGTGTACAGGGAAAATAGAAGAAAAAAACGTATTGATCAGCAATCAGCAATTCTGAAAACTTTTTAAAGAATATTTGACGTAAGGAGAGCTGTTTTATTTGGTGAAATCCTAGAGCCTGAGATATAGAAATGTGTAATTGTGTTGCTGTATATGTTAAATGTAATTCTATGTTAAAAATATGAATATTCGGACTCTTCTAAAGAACTTTAGCTTCATCCATGTGATATTTGCCGAGCAAATATGAGCTTAATAATATTATTTAGAGTAGGTGATTCAGTATTACAACAGATACAGTCATAAAATAAATTAGAAACTGATTCAGGTTCTGAATTACATAATGAACATAAAGGAGACTTATCCGGTAGAAATGTTCTAAGATATTGATTGCAGGTATCATAATTGTGAAATATTTTAAAGTGAACTTCTCTGAGTCTATTTCAGATAAGGAATTTGTTCTGGTCAGGAAGCATTGGTATTTCTAACTGTGTATGACGCAGGGTCACCACAGAGGGTCCAGGCCTTTGCATTATAGTCTGTATCCAAGCCCGATGAGAATCCAATATATTTATTATATTTATATAGTGTGGTTATCTCATATTATTGTAATTTAGAATGATAAATCACTAGATATAATGTAACAAAAGTAAATGTTGAAATGTCTAAGGTAAATATTGAATGTAGTTAAGTCGAAAGAGTGTTGTTCATAGTGATAAGTGAGAAACATTCATTAACATGAAACACAAGCTAAATTTTTTGTTTATTTTGGGGAAAGCATGTAAGGAGCTTGCTTGATATGTAAGAAAGCGATATTTTGAAATCTCTAAAGTTTTCAGAAAATGTCAGCATTTTTTCTGTAATGTTCATACACGTAAGAGGTTACACATGCATCGATCAGCCACAACCTTAATACTGAGCGGTGAAGTGAATAACATTGCTCATCTTGTTCCAATGGGACCAGTCAAGGGGTGGGATATACTAGGCAGCAAGTGAACAGTCAGTTCAGTGCCCATACTGAGCCCTGTCCACCACCAAAAGTGCCTACAATGGGCATGTGAGCGTCAGAACTGGACCATGTAGCATTTGAAGAAGGTGGCCTGGTCTGATGAATCATGTTTTTTTTTCTACATCATATCGAATGACCGGGGTTAAGTTCTGATCTGATCCAGCATCTGGTCCATGGAGACCCAACCTCACAACTTACAGGACTTGGGATCTGCTGCTGGCGTCTTGGTGCCAGATACCACAGGACACCTTCAGAGGTCTTGTGGAGTCCATGCCTCGACAGGTCAGAGCTGATTTGGCGGCAGGAGGGAGAGCTGCACAATATTAATGGTAATTAGTGGTGATTTTAATGTTGTGGCCGATCAGTGTACTGTATGCTGTATATGCTTAGTGTATGAAACATGATGCAAATTCTACTCCGGCTAACGCATGCAATCATGCACTTCTAAATGTATTCTTTTAAAATACATTTAGAGTGTGACTTTTTACTTTCTATTTACTTCATGTTCTGTGATTTCTCTCTATTTACACTCCATTTAATGTTCTCTGGGTCAGTGGAGAGTCATTTGTGTCAGGGTGACACTTTGCGGTCAGCTTATCTATTCCACATGTGCCCGTGCATCACACTTTGTCCCCTGCCTTATTTAAGCCCCAACCAACTCCCCCACCACCCCCGATCAAAACCGTCACAGCATATAACAACAACCCAGAAGCCTTTCTCTCACTCCTGGATTAGACCATGAGGGGCCTACTCCTCTGCTGCCTCCTGGCCCTGGCCGGTGAGATTTTAAATATCAAATAATTACTTATTCCATCATGGTTCCACAGATTGTAAAATTAAAATTGTATTATTAATCGTCTTGTTTCTTTTTTTCATTTTTTTCTTAGCGTCTGAAAATCTCCGTTACGGTGCGTCTGTTTTATTTGTATTCACCAAAAGAAAATAATCACTGAGCGGGTTAAAATAATATGTGGTTAATCTTGTTATTTTAACTACTTTTTAATCTCTCTGTCTGTCTGTCACTCGCTCACTCACTCTATTCCAGATCTGGTGTTGGACTCCAGGAAGACATATGAGTATAAATATGTAGGGATGGTGAATTTTGGACGTGGGTTGCCGAACCTTGCAGAGTCTGGAGTGAGATTGTTATGTAAGGCCAAGGTCTCCAATGCGTCCCCTCAGACCTTCCTCCTGCAGGTAAAAAAAAAATGAAAAGCCCCTTTCCCACTCTCACTGAAAGCCGTGAATCTACTGGCAAGCTGTGTACTGGCGCCATGTGGGAATGGGAACCGGTGTCGATGTCCCGTAAAAGTCGTTTCCTAAATTTTGCCACTCTCAAGTCATATAATTTCCGTCAAAATGCCAGGACGACTGTGAATGGAAGTGTGTGGGAACTGATTTAATAACATTTGGTGAGGGTTATTGTGTCCAGGCGGGGCCTGGTCCCCTCTCAGTCAGTGGAAGGAAGAGTATGTGGGGCAGGGAGACGGGGCCCGAAGTGCTGGTCTAAAAAATTATTCTGTTTCCTAGTCTCGCATGATATTAGAAACCTCTCAAGTGAACATTACGTAATGTATCGGTAACAGTCATCTATGTGGGACTCATATACTCACATACAGAACTTTTTCATAAAGGATGCAATGTGGGAATGACTACCTATCGCCTTTGCCGGATATTTTTCATCCAGCAATGTTACGGATTCCATGTGGGAAAGGGGCTTAAGAATCTCCTTAGTCTGTGTAAAGTGAATTCAGTGATTTGTTTCTAAACACATTATACAAGTGACAAAGTAATTGCTGAAAACATGTGAAAGTCAACGATGTAGTGCTGAATTGTGGAGTTGGACAATTTAACAGTTTCTCACAATTTTTCTGTAAAGAATTTTTGTGCTGGTCTGTAATGGTGGCTCGATGACGCACTTGAGCCATTCTTAGCATGTCCCCTCCTCTAACACTGTATAAAAACCTGGAGGACATCAGTATCATCGGGCTCGAGCAGAGGTTCCCAACCACCGCGATCAGATCAGCTCCACAGTGGAGCAGCTTCGTAGAGATCAGGGAGATCAGGGAGATCAGAGCAATCTTTTCTTCAAACAAAGCAAATAAAAAAAGTGTGTTTTTATTGTAGAAGTATTTAATTTACTCCGTTTCCAAATTGAACAAAAAAAACAAAACCTGCGCTTCCTCTGCAGCATCACGCATGGCAACTTAACCCCTCCCAAATTACCCACTCCCACTTCATCCTGGCGCTGCCGTGCACTTGAGAGAGGCTGCACCTCTCCCGGGATTGGGTATAGTTTCGGCACCTTCAACGGACGTGGCCCAGACATTTCAGAGCAGAGAATACTGCTTATTTTTTCACAATTCCGAAACCTAATTTTATATACTAGGTGATGGTTTTTTTTCAATCATTGAAATTTGGCTGGGTGGATAATCACACATTTTTCTGTAGTAAGACAAACTCAGAAAAAACATTTATTTTTGCTTCACACTGACTTTCATTTTGTTGGAATTTTGGTATTTAAACTAAGGTTTGAAGTTTGCCTATCTTCCTTCCAATTATTAATTTACATTATATTGGCTTCTAGAAGTTGTTGAATTGACATATGATATTTTTAAATATGTTTACATTTCCATAACTATAACTAAAAACATGGAAGATTATATTTATTTATTTATTTATTTATTTATTTATTTATTTGTTTATTTGTTTGTTTGTTTATTTATTTATTTGTTTATTTATTTGTTTATTTGTTTATTTGTTTATTTAGTTAGTTATTCATTGATTTAGTTATTTTTTTTAATTATTAATTTATTCTTAGAATGTCTTTATCTCTTGTTTATCATCTTTCAGACTCAATTTATTTAAGAACTTAGTCAATTAAGAGGCAGAGCTGAATTCATCATAGAGGATCCAAAAGTGTTCATCGTGTTTATTTGCTCATGCAATAGGTATGATTTACCATATGCATTATCATATAGCTGTAAACGGTCTTGTATTACTCCTAAAGCCATTAAATCAATGTAAGACAACCGCATCTGGAACAGGAACCAGTCTACTCAAGTTTTAAAGTGATATACAAATGGCTGTCCTTGAAGACTAAAAAGTCCATGTATCATTTTCCTTTTTACTGAAGAAGTAGAAAGGTCTTTGTGGAGAGTATCTCAACTCAGATAGAATTATATACAACCTTTATTATCTCCACCAACCTGTGTGAAGGCTAACTTTTCTTACATCACTATGAGGTGTTTCAAGAAATGTTCAGCCTTTTGATCTTAACTTCATTATAGGAAATTATATCCATGTGTTTATTATTTCAGACCTTACAGCAATATATAAGTACAAGATATTGTATCGCGTATGGGAATAGAGGTGGGGCGGAGATTTCCCAGCATGCTTTGTTATTGTGCGTTTTGGGGTTGTTTTATGTGTTCTTAGTTACAGTAATGTTAATTGTCATGCAGTTGTTAGTGTTAATTATCCAGATTGTTATTACTTTTATGTGTTGTGATTATGTTATGATTGTTGCACCAGGAGTGAGGGTGTGTGTGTCGTTAGTAACCTGCCTGCCGTGATTAAAGTGTGGTGGGACAAAGGGCTAAGCACTCTGTTGAATAAAGAGTGTGAGTGTGAGTGTGAGTGTGAGTGTGAGGACAAATCTCCTGCCCCTTGCTAGAAGAAGCCCTAGCTTACAATATAAATGGATATGTAGGCTTTAAGAGGCCATTTACTGTACATCCCCAAGGTATTGATGACACTTGGAGAAGCTACGTTTCCCACTGAAATTACCAGATGAGCCAACTTTACATACACTGTGTAGTCCCCTTTTCAAGGGGCACTGACACTTAGAGAAGCTATATATCTGGTTGAATGACTGATCCAACTTTCTGTATACTGTGCATCTGCATTGTCAGGGGTATTGACACTTGGAGAATTTTTGTATTTCATTGAATGACTGAGCTTTACATACTGACTGAACTTTACATATACCGTACATCCAACTTTTCAAAGATTATTGAAAGTTTGAGAAGCAATATGTTTTTTGTTGAAATTACTAATCCAACTTTCTATATACACTGCCCTTTTTCTAAAGGTCTCAGATCTAGCCTTTGAGGAGTTCAATGGCTTCCCTGGGAAGAGCACCTTTAATGCCTCCCCGAAACTCAGTGAACGGATTGCCACACAGCTCACCAAACCCTTCATGTTCGAGTATGCCAATGGACGCGTTGGTAACATCCAGGCCCCTGCTGAGGTATCTGACACAATTGTCAACATTGTAAGAGGAATACTTGGGTTTTTCCACATCACCGTCAAGACCACCCAGACAATCTACGCGGTTGAGGAGGTAAACCAATCATTGATGACCACCATAACATTGACAATTTATTGATTGGAACAAGTAAGCACAGAGTCTTTTTTGGGGGTGGACTGCAGATTGGCATCCATGGACTGTGCCAGAGCAATTACGCAGTGGAGGATAACTTGGCCACCAAAGAAATGATCATCACCCAAGTGGTGGCCTTCAACAACTGCAGAGACAAAGCAGCGTTCTACAGCGGAATGGCTACTGCTGTTGAAGACAAGATCGCCAGAGAGGTTCTCATGATCACACCTGACCTGACCTTTTATTTGTATTTGATTCAATCCAAATGAAGAGGTTCAGCAGAACAATGATCAATAGCGTTTGCCCATTTGTGTCCTCCAATCCAGAAAGGTGAATCGATAGTGTCCACGGTGAGATACGTCTACACCATCAAACCCACAGCGAACGGAGGAGTGATCACCAAGGCCCGCGCCCTTGAGCAACAGCATTTCACCCCCTTTAACGTGAAGGGTGGTAGCTTCTATATGCAAGCAACGTAAGAGGAATAAAATATTTCCAACAGCTGCTTTCAAATGGTTCTTCTGAGTGTCCCTGTGTCCATTCAATGTCCCTCCTTTCCTTTCAGGAAGGAAATGGAGCTACTCGGGGTTACTGACACCATGGAACACCTGATTGTTGGCCCCATGGAGCCAAAAGGAAGTCTGGTCTTCAAGTTTGTCAATGATCAAGCAAATATCCCCATCCTGATGCAGAACCTGGACAATCCTGTGCCAAAGGTAAGACTTTTATATAATGCTATCCCAATAGGTGGTACTAAAAACTACTTAAAGCAAAACACATTAGATTAGAAGTTGTACATACTTTAAACATTTGATATTTAATCAGTATGTCATAACAAATTGAATCAGGTCTCTGAGAGAGTAATTATCTCATCTTCTAAACGTAGTTTCAGAACAAGTGGGCGAGAATAAATTCCACGAAAGCCTGTTTTAATTTGAGATTTAAAACATGGGGGGCATATTTCACAGATGCTGTAGCTCATTTTGAAGGCTTTCCTTAAGAAGTAAATGCTCGGCCATTAGAACAAAACACAATAGTGCCTTTACAGAACAGCCTTTCACTATGCAGAGAAAACCCTTTCCTTGGCAGTTTCACAGATACACGCTATTTGCAGCGTTTATTAATGAGAACCAATTGAGCAGGAAGAAGCCTCATCATCCTCATTATACAGTATTTCTTATGTTTTCCACCAGGTTGTTGAATTGGTCAAGCAGTTGGCTCAAGCCAATATCTACAAGATTGACAGCCCGACAACGGAGAATGTGATGAAGGCGTATCAGCTTCTGCGGGTCGTCCCCTTCGAAGGACTGGAGGCCATGTGGAAGCAATTTGCTGGAAATGAGGAGCAAAGGTATGTATCACTTAATTCATGTATCGGTGATCTGATTCACTCCAGCAGTGGCTGCCTCAGCGCAATATACTCTTGTACTTTGTTTGCTTTTGTCCGCGTGTTCTATTTTAAGACACCAGGACTCTTACTATCAAAGAACTGCTGTTTCCATCAGAGCCGATCGGAGATGGAGCCATTTGAAAACCTGAGTCTATTGCATGGTCATTTGACGCGAAACCCTGGTGTGACCTTTCCCACTAATGACAAATGCCAGATGTAAACAGGTGTTACTGGGTTTTTGGCGCAATGGGAAAGGGGTACAAGTAGGAGGCTTTTACATAGGAGGGGACAGAGCTCTGTATAACCGGGCAAAGAATACACTGGCAAAGGAAAAACTAAAAAACAGGTTTTTGCCAATGACCCTGAGTCATTGTTGAAAAGCCTAAGGGACCTCATCTAATCCAATCTAAACATCACCACCTACAGGAAGCCCCCCCCCCCCCCTTCTTTGAGAGACTGGTGCTGGCTCACCTGAAAGCCATCACAGACATCCTGTAGTTTTGGACATCCTGCAGTGTGCCTCCCAGGCCAACAGGTCGGTGGATGACGCCGATGAAGTCAACAGAGGATTACACCACATTCTCCACCATCTTGACTTATGCATGGATCCTGTTTTTTAACTTCAGCTCAGCGTTCAACACAATCCTTTTGGAACTACTCCACTCCAGGCTCCCCCAGCTCACCGTGTCTGCCCCCACAGTCAATGGATTACCAGCTTCCTCAATGACAGGAAGCAGCAAGTTAGACCGGGTAAACTTGGCTGGCCCTCTGGTGCAGCCACAACAGCCTAGAACCCTAATATTGTGTAGCTCCCCCTTGTGCCGCCAAAACAGTCTGCAGCTACGCAGCCCCATACGCATGACAACTTTCTATCATAGCCAGCATTTACCGGTTGTCCTTCCTTGGACGACTTTTCGTTGGCACTAACCACTGCATACTGGGAACACCCCAGAAGACCTGCCGTTTTGGAGATGCTCTGACCCAGTCATGCTCTGACCCAGTCATGGGATGCTCTGATCCAGTCGTCTAGCCTTGTCACGTCGCTCAGATCCGTACGCTTGCCCAATTTTCCTCTTCCAACACATCAACTTAAAAAACCGACTGTTCACCTGCTGCCTTATCCCACCCCTTGACAGGTGCCATTGGAACGAGATGAGCAATATTATTCACTCCACCTGTCAGGGGTTTTCATGTTGTGGCTGATTGGTGTTTATAGTAATAATTTAATATGGAGAAAAACATAAAAAAGTAATATAAAACAACAGCCATGTTAACCGTGCAATAAATTATTCATACATTTCTTATATTTAGTATTTGTAGTATATTTAGTACACTTAGTATTACTTTAGTAAATTTGTTTTTGAATATAAGTACAGTGTTGCTGTTGATTGTTGAATGTAAGGACAGTTTGACTCCAGTTTTTGTGAAACTGGAGTCAAATTCCTTACATGTGTAAAAGCATGTTTGGCCAATAAAACCCGATTTCGATTCTGATGAAACATAAAAATAAGTTTATAAGAGTATCTGAAAATGAGTATGACTTGTTAAAATAATGCAGTAGCGAATTCTGTATTATCATCCTATGAATCTTCTTACTCTCTGACCATTTCACCATTTCTTTCCCTTCCTGACCGATAAGACGTTGGTTTTTGAACCTGATTGTGGAGGTGAATGACGCTCGGATCCTGAAGTTCCTGGAGCTGAGGTTCAAGACCGGAGAACTGTCTGTTGTGGAAGCGTGGCAGACCCTCCTGCTGTCTTTCAATCACCTCCAGGCCCTTCCAGAGCTGGTGGAGATGGCCAAAGTGAGCTGGCACCAAGAGAGAAGTCTTTTAGGCTTTGAAGAATCCTCCCTGGGGGATAACAGGATGCTGTGAATGAAAGACATTGGTTTCACATGAAAGAAACCATGAATTAGTTACTGAGTTAGCTATTTAGTTAGTTAGTTAGTTATCCCTCCTGAATTTGAAGCTTAGATTCAAGGCTGTAGAGATCTGTCTGTTGATCAACAACATTTGATCAGGTCCACTGCTACCTATGGCTAGCGGGGATTTGAACTTATCAATTGAGTGCTTTAAAAACTAGAGGTCTGCATGCAGAGGATCCGTTTGGGGGGGCAAATGTTAGGACAATTCTAAAGGCCTATGACCGACAGGGGCCCTAAAACTATATTAGAACATTAGGGTGAGGCACAATGTGATATCTCTTCATGGGGCCCAAAATCCCAGGCGGCGCCACTGTCTGCATGGGTATGAAATTGATACCCAAAACTGAGAGCCCACCAGCCAAGCAATGGAAAAAACGTAGATGGCAGAAATAGGTTTGTCATAGTTACCTTCCTGTTGCTGATCATTGATAAAGCATAAATCCTTGGGGAATATAATGTTAGCCTCATTGCCAAGTCCTTCCTGAAATTGATTTTCATCACCTGTAGCCAAATTTGAAATCCCAAAATGCAGTATAGTGACTATGAAGAAAGATGCTACTCTAATCAAGAAGCTTTCCTGAGGGTTAGTATACTGAGATGCTTAAAGGCTTCATCAAAGACATGGGTTTGACATGAAAGAAAACAGGAATGTCTTATCTCTCTGTGTCCAGGAGTTCCTGACGATCCCCTACACTAAATCCAACCCATATATCCATCAAACTGTGGTGCTTGCTTATGGCTCTCTTGTCTATAAGCACTGCACATACTACACACCTTGTCGAGTCACTGCTGTCCAGGTAACAAAGCAGCTTTATCTGCCTTGTCCAAAGCATTTACTGTTATCATTTAAACGTAAATCTAATAATTGTATTTGGTCTCTACATCCATAGCCCCTGTTGGACATGGCTTTGGATGGTCTGAAGAAGGGCAGTGAGGAGGACATGGTCCTGGCTCTGAAGGCCCTGGGGAATGCTGGTCACCCAGGCAGCATTAAGACCATCATGCGTTTCCTGCCGAGCGTGGCCGCCAACCCTGTGGAGCTCTCACCCCGCGTGCTGAGCACCGCTGTGCAGGCTATGAGACACATCACCACCCGGGACCCCCACAGTGTGAGTGACATTTCCCATTCAGTGAGTTCAGGATCAGAATTTAGAATCAGTAGTTATTTATTTAGTTAGTTAGTTAGTTAGTTAGTTAGTTAGTTAGTTAGTTAGTTAGTTAGTTAGTTTATATTTCTGTATCTGATGGGAGTTTGAATTCATCATCACTGTCATGGTTCTGGTCATCCAGGTACAGGACGTCACCATGAGCCTGTTTGTCCAGAAATCCCTCTCGGCTGAGGTCCGCATGCTGGCATTCATGGTTCTGTTTGAAACCAAGCCGCCCTTGGCCTTGGTCTCCACCGTGACCGCCCATCTGATGGAGGAGAAGGACCTCCACGTCGCCAGCTTTGCATACTCCTACTTGAGGACTTACTCCAGATCTGTAACTCCAGACAACCACTATCTGTGAGTGTTTATTTTATTGTTTTTTTTCCCCAACAGTTACAGTTGCATCTTGTGAGAGAGAAATGCAGATGACCAATCGCTTGAATGACGTTTCACATGTTTTATATAGGACAATAGCCTTCTTGTTTGTTACGTAGCTTTCAAAACACATTGCCTTGGGGTTTAATGAGTCCCTCAGAGATCATATGAAGAGACTGTTCTTTCAGATAATGCCACACTGTATTGTAAAGACCATATCACATTCCATCTTCACTCAATCTTGTGTGGAGATAAGGGTAGCCCCAGGGGGCCTGACAAAGCATTGTGGTTTGTTTTAAAAACAGTAAGATTGTACCTGTGTGACCTGAATTTGACTGTTAAACCATTGTATGAGAGAAACACCCGAGGATATGATTGAGGAGGCATGTAAATCCTGTGAAGTCCTGTAAATGACAAGCTGACCAGTGGTATACAAGTGTCTCAACTGTTTTAGTCGTTATCTATGTTTTACTAGCTCGTAAAAGGACCATTTGTGTAAACCCTCAATGTATGCTTTCCCGGCACCAATAGAATTGAATGTTTTTCTTTGTTAAAACAGTTCTCAACTGTTACTGAAGGCAACAGCCATGGCTAGTCTCAGAATGGGACACAACCTCTCAAACTCCTTTTAAGCAGAAGCAGGGGCAGACTGATCAGACCACTGTTTTGAAATACTCTGAATCATTATTTCTTATTCTGCAGAATATCTTTAATACTCTCAGTTTATTTTTCTGTAGGGGGCAGATTAACCTCACCGTTCACGCAGTGAAAATTCTCCAAAAAACTCTAGAGATTCTTTAGAACTACTTGAATGGGAATCGGAAGTAAATCTGATCAGTAGATGAGTAATGTCTCATGTTCTCAAAAGCATCTCTGCTATGCTAATTTCATAATGTTAATTACAAGCCACTCAAATGTTATGCGCAGTTATTGTGAAAATCAGAATCAGTTTATTCTGCCAATTACATTTTCATATATGAGAAATATGCAATGCGCCACATAGACAGCATGACTTGCATTGCTGTAGAGACAGTTAGCAAAAGAAAGAGCTTAAGAGTCCTAAAAAATAAGAATATAAATAATATAAAAATATACAGAAATACCCCAAAATACAGAATAGAAATATAAATAGAAAATAAAAAATAGAAATATACAAAAATATACAGAATATGTAACAAAGTGCCATTCAACCATTGCACAGAATAAATGATTGGTCAAGGTATATAAGCTGTACAGATCAAGTTTTTTTTTAATTAAAATATAGCTTCTTTAGGTATTATGCATTTAGTTTATTTATGCATTAGTTGCCCATTTGAAACATCCTTAAAATGTTCTAAAATCCTCCAAAATTTTCAGAAGAAACACTATAACAAATACAAGCACAAAATAAATAAATACAATAACAAAGAAAGAATTTGTCATAATCTTTCTTTTATTCTTTTCTCTACTCCCTTCTGCACTCTAGCTCCACCGCCTGCAATGTGGCGGTGAAAATCTTGGCCCCGAAATTCGGCCGCCTGAGCTTCCGCTTCAGCAAAGCCCTGCACATCGACGCGTTTAATGGTACGTCGAAATGAAACCATCTGTGAGAAGTGATTTTATCTTTGGAAAATGTCAATTAATAATATCTTCTGAAGAAATGACTATCCTCCTCTGCTCCCTTTAGACGACTTTCTGATGGGCACCTCGGCCGAGCTGCTCATGCTGAGAAGTCTCACCAGTGTTTTCCCCACAGAGATGATCATGAGGACCAAGTATTTTTTCATTGGCAGGACCCTGCAGCTGTTGGAGGTCTTGAGATTGATTTTATTACATTTAGCAGACGCTTTTATCCAAAGCGACTTACAATTATTCAAACACCGACGAACGCAGCCATCAGGAGCAATTCGGGGGTTAAGTGTCTTGCTCAAGGACACTACAGCATGCTAGTGGGAGGAGCCTGGAATCGAACCAGCAACCTCTAGATTACTCGAAGACCAGCTCTACCTCCTGAGCTACCATCCCCATGATTAGTGGGGGATGGTAGCTCAGGCGGTAGAGCTGGTGTTCTAGTGATCTAAAGGTTGCTGGTTCAATCCCAGGCTCCTCCTGCTAGCATGCTGGAGTGTCCTTGAGCAGGACACTTAACCCCTAATTGCTCCTGATGGCTGCGTCCGTCGGTGTTTGAACAATTGTAAGTCGCTTTGGATAAAAGCGTCTGCGTAATGTAATGTAATTAGTAGTCTCATATCCCAAGATAACATCAACAAGTGTAGTATTTCCAATATCCTACTCTTTTTTTTTTAAGTTTGGTTTCCGCGCTGAAGAAATCAAGCAGCTGTTTGGAGCCACCATCCCTGGATTTAAAGGAGATTTCAGTTTCAGTGACATCCAGGCCGTTTTTAGAGTGGTGAGTTCATCACTTGGGCTCTTCCTACAAATTTGGAACAATATATACTGTACAGGTAACCAAAATTTGAGTTGAGCACAAATGTTTAGTCCATATATACTTGTCTCTTCTGTTATTATGTTCAGTGTGCATATGGATAACCCTCCGTATCCATATTGTACATCCAGGTCTTTTATGTCTTTTTTAAATTTTTAGCTTCAAGATTGGGAGAAACTGCCCAACGACAAGCCTCTGCTGTCTCTGTACTCTCGGGCCTCTGGGCAGGAGTGGATGTTTGCTGATTTGAAAAAGGAGCTTGTCCAGAGTTTGCTCAAGGTGAGAAAAAAGTCATCATGAAAGGCATTACGATCCCACCAAATGCTAATATGTTAGTGCCATGTAATGTTCTTCATATGCCCATGCTCTCTTGTTTGACTGTCCAGGCTGTTAGCCCTTCTGCTGGCAAAGACACCCCAGTCCTGCCCATGCTTGATAACCTCCAGAAGGGCCTTTCATGGCACTGGACGAAGGCTTTCCTGATCTGGGAGACGCGCTACTTCCAGGCCACCACGCTGGGCTTGCCTCTGGAGATCAGCAAATACTACCAGACGGTCAACGCTATCACAGCTAAAGGTGAGCACTGCTGTCTTAAAGAGATTGATTTACACTCGATCTGAAAATGCATCTGAAAGTGGCATCCTGCCCTGTAGTGGCTGGTGAATAAACTGCGTCTCGAGGTTTCCCATCAAGCTGACTATCCTGTCGGGAAAATGTATCTATTCTTGCAATTCTCTTTTCTGTTTTTCCAAAACATGTCTTTGCCATTTCCACTGAATGAAAGCACGCTTAAAAGATTCCCTTTACATAATGTTTGATAAGAGCGCCCAAATTATATTCAGATATTTTTTAAGTCTTTTTTCATATATTTAAAATCTTTCTTCCTTTTACACACAAATAAATTAATAAATTGCAGAAACATTGACAGTGAAAATGGCAAGGTCCAATATTAAAATTTCATACTGTGGGAGACTACCTATCGCTACGGTTTCAGGGAGGGAGACAGAGATTCAGGCATTGAGGTGCCAACAAGACAGGGTTTTTATTCAAACGAATAAACAAAAGGCTCGCTGGCGAAAACATGAACATATATCAATATTAGAATAATCAGATTCCAGGTCTGTGTGCCTCGTGATCTGGTCCGCAAGGACATGTCTCCTGCACAACGGGATCCCCACTTTAAGACAACACGTAAGAAAACTCTCCCAGCAAGGTCTGACCAATCAGCGCTCATGAGGCTGATAAGGCCGATCCGGTACAGCTGTTCCGCACCAGTGCCGTCACCCGCAAACGGTTGCATAACCACGTCCCCTCATCTGCCACATACCCCCATAACCCGACTTGCGCCGGGGAGCAGTCCAGCTACCAACCCTGCCCAAGGCAATAGAGGAAGTCGCCTACCACCACCTGTGCCCACCGCCTATGGATCACCTTGAACTTAAATGGCTGAAGAGCCACCTACCAATGATGATCCGCTTGTTGGTATCTTTCATGCCGTGAACCAGTCAAACTGCCTGAGCCGTTCTCTGCTGAGCCCCTCTGACGTATAACCTTATAACCCTCACTGACATTCCTGAGCATGGAGCAAATTCTCTTGTAACAAATGTGCCAGCGCTTGTAGCTTTGCCCACCAGTCCCTAACATACTAAACTTCGGTGCTAGGCCCTTTCTCCCAGTTTTTACTGGAAAGTGCCAGGGTGGTATTGGTCACAATTGGAACCTCCGGCCCCAACTCATCCCCCTCAATCACTGTGGTGGCCAGAGACACGGACACCCGCTCCTTCAACTCCTTTAGGAGGTTAAGACGATAAATCTGAGTCACCTCGCACCGTCCTGTCCTAACCACACAACCTCATAATCGACCTCCCGAGCTCATGGTGCAAACTGCCAGAGCCGAGCCCATCTGTTATATAACTGTCCTTAATTAGGTACAGCACCCCCAGCGTCTCCTGCTGAAGAGTGGCTCAAAGGGAGAAAATCTTATCGGGGAACCTCCTGCATGGCAAACAACAGATGGTCTTATGACTTACTGCATATGGCTTTAGTTGTGCACAAACTTGTGAACCATGTTCTTCAGCATCTTATTGAACCACTCCACCAAGCCATCAGTCTGGGGGTCGTACATAGCTGGTCCGAATTGAGCAGACGCCCGACAACTGGTCAAGTTCCCGAAGTGTAAAAGAGCCCTGGTCGGTCAGGATTTCCTGAAACAGTGCCTGCGCCACACTTTTGGCTCTCATACTTCAGAGGGGCACTGCCTCAGATTGCCAAGTTGCATAGTCCACCACGACCAACAAAAAACAATACCAACGAGCACTGCAGTATAATGAGATACATACCGAATCTTTTGAATGGTGCATTGACTAGAGGGAGGGGCCTGGCGAGGTTGGTGTAGCCGGAGGATTTATAAATTCGCACTTCGGACACACAGCGCACCATTTGAGCACATCTCTCCAAATGCCCCGCCAATTGAAGGGAAATGAAATTAACCTGCCTTTAACGCACCCCGGCACCCTCCTGGTTGCATCCCTCTCAATTTCTTCCTCATTTACTGCCATAACTATGACAGGAAGAGGTCACATGCCCAATTGCTGTTCCAGTTTTCCTGGACCTAATTAACTTTGTTTTTTCTATACATGTTGTCATCCGATGTTTATGTTTTTCTGTGTACAGGTTGTTGTTTGTTTCTATGTTTATTTTTTCCCATGTACATGTTGCTGTTTGGTTCTATGTTTATTTGTCTCAACCATGGTGACTTTCCTTCTCTTGGAGTAGTGATTAGTTGTTTATAGACCAAAACATGGTAAAATAGTTCAGGGGGCTCAGCAGAGATCAGCTCATTCAAACCAAAACAGTATCAGCTCCATTATCATCATCATCATCATCATCATCATCATTGTCTCTGTTTTGTAGCCAAGACTTCAGTAAATCCCCCGGTGACGGAGCACATAGGCCAACTTCTGACTTCCGAAATCTCACTGGAGACTGATGGGTTTATCGGGTGAGTAGATTCAAAACGACTTCATGACAAATAAAATGACATATAATTATTGACAGGTGATAAATCATAGCCATCTGGAGGCATGAATTTGCCACCCCCAAAGCCAAAGCCCACGTGAATGGAACTTCACTACAGTGGCTGAATGACATGACACGAAAACATTAGTTGCCAATAGCCTTCTCCAAGTTAAAGGCTGAACAGTCAAAGGAACCATTTTATAACAAGTTAATGAGTTTTATAACTCATTACAAACTCTCTATTGACAGAAATGGTGTAAGAAGAGAATGATTGAGACTCATTTGGTATTTGAAGAAGTTCTGCCTTTGGCTGAGTTTTTGTTCTACAGATACTCCTCACTTAACGACCTACCTGTTAAATGAACGTTCAGACTTAGGACCAGCTCTCCGACCAGTCGGTATTGTGTCCTGCGTACAATCCCGCGGCGTGCGCGCTGCGTGCGTCTACCCCGCAGTCGGTCAGTATTCACTACACTAGTGTTCGCAATCTCCAAGACTGAAATCACAGTTAGGGGTGTCGTGGTAATGTATATAATAAAGGATCATGAACAAGAGTTAGTCTTTGCAAAGAGAGAAGAGGGAGAGAGCGAATCGCAGTACGCAGCCTGTAGTCGAGCTCACCCGTCCTGCTGGATACAGGAAGTACGTGTGTATATATGTGGTGCGATGTATGAGACAGTTGGGGTGGGGTGATGCACTGCCCCGTCTGTTGATGACCTTAATGTCCTTATAAGGATTTGTCTTCGACTATATGTTTTTGTGTGTTCTGCTAGCGGGTCACAGGTGTTCCTTGCTGTGGGAATAACACGTCCTTGCCTAGAGTGCATGCTGTTCAGATAGTGCTTGGCAAACATGTTATTGTAGAAGTGGAAAAGGAGGATTTTGCCTATACATATCTCTCCTTTTGTTTATATTTAAACAACAGTATGAAAGAAAATCATCTCAAAAACAGCAAAATGTGAGCACACTCAAAATAGGCAAAAACAAGTATTAACACATTCAAAAAATAAGAAGAAACAACAAAGTATTAACACTCAAAAAATAAGCAGATAATCGACAGATATGTAAAAAACCTCCGTCGGCGAACCCGAGAACATCCAAGGACTCACACCCGAAGGTTTAAGAGAACCCATCATAAAGGTAAGAGGGACGGAGGTCCCTAGCAAACGGTGGAAATGTCGTCGTCTGAGTCGAAGTGGGGGAGGGATAGGGGGAAAGGATCGTCGAGGGAGGGGAATCTGGGGAATAGCAGAGTAAAGGACGAAAGCGGAAGAAACAAGTTTGGTGATGGCCGAACGAGCAAGGTGAGTAATACAACATGATAAAACCAAAAGGAGGCCCAAGCGGACCACGACGATTGCGCTGGCACGAAGAAGCCACAGGCGCCAGCCTGTGACTGGTGAGCCACTAGTCCCATCCCGAGGGGGGAGGGACGTAGTCAGCCTTCATATCTGCAAGAAGGGAGTTAAGCTGTGTAATTGTATGGGAGATATTGCAGGCTGCATCTGGAATGTAGGTGCAGCACGAATCGCCGATAACATGACAGAGGCCGCCACTGGAAGCTAGGATGAAGTCGAGGGCGGCTTTGTGTTGTAGTAACATATTACGTGGATATTATTTGGGGATATGATCTGTATTCCATACAGCCTGGGCCCAGTTTGTACACGGTCCCCAATTGCATGTATAACATATATATATATATTGCCGTCTCGCCCAGGGTGAGTCCATTGTCATAACATGAATGGGGAAAGTAATCGCAGGGGTTAACGATGACGCCAGCGAGGGTAGTGTCGTTCGATGCAGAGAAAGTAAAGTTCCGCGCGCCAGGCTTTGTGACGCCCGTGGCATACATAGTTTGTCCGTTTCCAGAATAAATGGCGCGCTTAATACGAATTGGGCGAAACGAGGGGGTGACGTTGGTGTCAGGGTCGGTGGTCGACGTAGCGTGAGAGTGCATTTCATACCAGATCCATGGTGCAACTAACATTACAGTGATAATAAACAAAATGGTCAGCGTGCCGCGCACGCCGCAGAGGCCGGAGAGTTGGAACAGGTGCTAGGGTGGACGGCGCTCCATGGTGTCGTCTGCTTCTGCTGCCTTGAAGTAGTGTGGTGTGTGGTGGTCAGCGTCGTTCGTCTATGACCTATGGATGCATTTGTCTATGACCTAAGGTGGACGGTTGCCAGCACACGTCACCTTGCAACTAACAGTGTTCGTAACAGTGGTTTTTAGGGGATGGGAGGGGTTGTGTGTGACCCTCCTTGCTGGATGTTACCGGGCGTGGTAATTTCAGGCTGTGGTTGGAGGCTGATGGTCTTGCAGTGACTGGCGTGTACCCATGTTGCTCTTTCCTGGACTTTTATCGCCATGTGGGTGGTCTGGGCCCAGCCAGCGCTGGTGTTTCCAGGACTTCCGGCAGTGATTCTTTATCACTAGAAGTCGCCCGGTCGAATGTTGTGCAGGAGCCCGGTGGCTCCTTGGGGTAAGGCAGAGCCTACCTGTTGTCTGATTTCAGAAAGAGGTTGGTTTGGTTAAGGAAATGCAATATCCTACCAGCGTGTCTTCGCAGAGGTTGGTGTCCATCTGCGGGCCTGGAGGTCCCAGTCCCACATTGGGAGGGGCTTCAAAAGGGACCTCAAAAGGGGAAAGGTTATTACGTTCGTTTCGCTGCAGCATTTAGCCAGTTTGTTTTTCAGTGACCTGTTTCAACCTTCTACAGCATCCCTGGATTGTGGGTGGTAGCTGCAGTGTGTTTTTAAATCAAATTGGAAATGCGTCAACAACTGTGTGAGGACATTGTTTACAAAATGGCTGCCATTGTCAGGGGACAGTTTTTCCGGGATTCCCTATCTGGGAATTATATCTGTCAGTAAGGCTTTTGCCACTGTTGACGCCATGGCATGTTTGGCGGGGAAAGCTTCCACCCATTTGGAAAACATGTCAACCATGACCAGACAGTATTTTTGTTTCTGCACGGTGTAAATTTGACGAAGTCCATCATTACATGTTGGAACAGGCACGTTGAGGTTGGGTGTGCGGCGGGGTATGTGAGGCCTTTTGGCCTGCTAGGGTTGTGTTGGAAAATTACACACTTGTTGCAATATGTGGCTGGAAATGTGGAAAAGCCTTTTGTGAACCAATGGGTTTGTACTTCTGTGCACATCCCTCCTTTTGACACAAAGTCCAAACCATGTGACAACTTAGCGAAACAGGGGAACAGGCGCCTGGGCAGGCCGGGTTTGTCATCGGGGCCCATCCAAACCACCTTAATGGCCCCATAGGCGGTGCAGGCATCCTCAGTCCATGTTAGTGGGGTGTAAGACTGTGGGACAGGGTGATTTCCATGAGGGGGCAGTCGAGGGCTGAAAAATTGGGGATGAAGTGGCGGCAGTAAGAACACATGCCGAGAAAAGAGAGCATTTGCTTTTTGTTATATGGTCTGGGGACATCGATGAGACGTCGGGAGACAAACTGAAGTTTTCTTAGAGAAACCTTATGGCCCTCAGATGAGAGGTGCCGCAGGAGTGTGAGGGTGTCCTGTTCGCACTGGGCCTTCGTGGGAGCGGCAACAAGAAGGTCGTCCGCATACTGAAGGAGGGCCATTCCCTCGGAAAGGACGACGGGTCCTTTCCGAGGTGCCGGCGGTTTGGATAGTTAACGACCGGTGTGGGCATTCGTCCAGCACGAGCTGAACGGTTCGGAGAGTGTAGAGCGGCGCGACGAATGGTAGTTTAAACGCGTTCACTGAAGGAGAAAAAAGACACTGCGGGTGTGTGACGTTTGGCCTCCAGTCAGAGGCGTGAACGCAACGGCGCGTAAAGGCGCCCAGGTGTCGCCATGTTTCATGTGGAGATTTGGAAATAGAGACATGTGGGGCCGAATCGGGGACGGTAAACAACGACTGTTGGTCGGGGTCAAGGCGTATAGAAACTACGCAATGCTCTGAATCGAGAAAAATACCAGACGTGAGGAGGCGGTCAGTTTGTTGATGATAAAACTCGTCCTCGTACGCTTTGTCTGGTCCATGTGTGTCTGGTATGTGCGAGGTGCAGTGGAGATCTTCGGCGTACTTGTGATTGGAATTAGGATTGACAAATGGTGCCGCGGCGCGTGACAGTCCGCTGCCAGCGGTGGCGCCCGTGAACCACTGGTAGGCATACAGCGGAGGGACCACGTCGAGACAGACATAGGTGTGATCTGTCGGCGTCGCCACAACCCTCAGCCCTTTGGGTGTGAAGGTGATGGAGATGCCAAACAAACACATCAGGTCCCTACCCGCTAGGTTAATAGGGCACAAAGCAGATATCAAAAAAGAGTGCTTCGTGGTCCATTCACCTTCGTCTGTGTGCCAAGTGCAACGGGCGCGGGGTAGAGACATTTCCTAAAACCGCTTGACCGCTCGCGCAGGTACACCATGAGGAGTGGCCGCTTGATTTTAAACATATCTCCCTGCTTTGAATAACAGAATGGGTGGCGCCTGAGTCCGCCAGAAAGGTGAGAGGTTTATCATTTACTATGCACGTTATGGGAGGCATTTTCTGATAAGCTGAGGAGTCACAGATGGCATATGTGCTCACCGGGTTGGAGGGGGAGTTTTCTACTAATGCAATTTTCTGACATAGCAAAGCAGGCAGTGTATCAGTGTCAAGCGCGTCTTCATTGCTGGAGCGAGTGTAGGTGCGGTGTGTGTGTGTCTGTACATTACCCCACACGGAAGCCTCATCCGCCGTGATGGCAGGAGATCAGTCAGATCCGAACGGGCCAACTGGGCGTGCTGGTTGGGGTTGGGGTAGCATCGTTTACGTGGACGTGGTTCGGGGCATTCCCTGGACCAATGTTCGGTTTTTCCGCAATTAAAACAGCGGTCGCGGCCGTCGTCACCCTGGTTTGGGATTCTTCGAGCCGGGGGTGGGCCCTCACGTCCTCGGTAGCTTCGCTCGCGTACCCGTCCGAAGCTCCGTTCGCGCTCTCGTCCTCTGCCTCGTCCTTGTCCATGGAAAGGTAGGGTGCTCAGCGATGCCAAGGGGAGGCGGGCATGGAGCAACTTGTGTTTGTCTTGGCCTTTTTCTCTCCCTCCTTTTCTTTCGCCTCTGCGTGTTTGGTGTGACGCAGGATGTCTGGCAGTTGGTTATCTCTCCACCCGCCTATCAAACTGTCCATGAGTCGTCTCAGGAGCGGCGGTTGGAGCCCGTCGCAGAATTCCATTTTGAGGATGGTTTCGAACATGGATTTCACACCGCCATCGAACGTGGGAGGACAAACTTGTCCTGAGAAGGACGTGCAAGCGTCCATCGTGCGATGATAAAAATCAGTGACTGGTTCGTCGGGCTTTTGGCGGCAGTCTCTGATCTTTCCGAGGTTGAATCTGACCGGGAAGTTGCATTAGATGGATCTGAGTATCATTTCGACCCACGTTTCCCACAGGCCAGCATCGTCCCAAGCCGCAGTGCTTGGTCGGGGCAGGTCTGGGTTGTTTTCTTCTACATCGCGTGCGATGCGGGAGTAGTTTTCTGGCTTAAAGTGGAGGAGGAGCAGTTTTTTGAATTCCATACCGATGGGCCGCGATGCACGGCACCAGATGCCGAGGACCTCTGCGAGGGCTTTTCCTCCCTGGGTGACGTCTGGCCAGTCTTTGATGGAATCGCGCATCTCACCATCCATTTGGCGATGGACTAGGACCGCAGTGCCGTCCGGTCCTGGGGATTCCATCATCGGGCCTTGGAATTGTGATGGCATGCTTAAAGCGTGGAATACAGCGCCTCCCCAAGTTGTGTGTGGGCTGGAGGCAAGGGGATTTAGGGCTGACAGGACATCCTTTGGTGATGTTGGAACCATCATGGGGCGCGGTAGGGTTGGTGGTGTTGATGGGGAATTCAGCAGGGCGGAGTCATTAGTTGTGGACGCAGAGACTGCGGACGCAAAGCTTTCTGGAGGGGCCCTGGGGGGTGGTGTTGGTGGTGGATATGGGGGCACCCAGTCGTCCCTTCGTCTCTGACGATCACCCTAGGTCAGAGTCGGATAGAGGGGGGGGGGACACAGGCATATCAGTGGCAAGCTCAGCTTTTTCAGACTCAACACCTTTCAAACTCTTACTTTTCCATGTTTCCTGACTTCGGGCTTGTGCTTCCGCCTCTCTTGTCCATATCCCTAGACATTGTTTATGGACATGCATTCTGTCTAAATCTTTTACTGACACTTTCTTTTTCTTTCTCAATCTCTCCTCTTCCTCTGCAATTCTCTCACCCACTTTCCCCAACTGGGTCGTACTTAAACTTCCCCCCGCGGGAAACCCGTCGTACGCGACCCAGTCTTCCATACATGACATGCATTTGTCCCCATGTTTACTTCTCATTCGCATATTGATCGGAGAACCTCAATCTGGTTTCTCCTTACTGGGAGTGGGCCCCATGTTGTTGTTTTTTTTAGGAAACCCACAGATATTTATTATTTATGTATTATATATTAAATATATATATATTTATTCCGGAAACGTACGAAACGAAATATGTTTTAGTATAGGACTGCTATTTGAGGACTTCAACCTCAAATAATTCCTTTTTCCAAAACGCGTAAATTTCTAGAGGACTTTAACCTTGTTTAATTATAGAAGGACTCTAACCTCCTATTTTCTAGAGGACTTTAACCTCTGTTTTCATGGGCCTCTAGCCCGGCATGCATGCACCGTAAGTTTGCAGAGGACTTTAACCTCTGCCCCGTAAGTCTGTAGAGGACTTTAACATCTGCAGATTATTATAAATAGACACAATTTCAGAATATTGTTCAAAATCACAATCGATCCGTGAGTATTTTACCGTGTACTGCAGGAATTTTTGTACGTGTAGATCCCGCGGAGACGGCCGGGTCCAACAGCAGATGGTCCTCCCGTCCTCCAAGCAATTGGGTAAGAGGCAGGACTCTAATCTGTGATGTCCTGGATGATCAGTCACTCTGTGCCGCCGGTCCGACGATCTTCCGGGGATCCCACTTCTGACACCAAGTTTGTCGTGGTAATTCCTGTAATAAAGGATTGTGAACAAATTCTTTGTTGCGTGTATTAATTTCAGAGGAACAGAGTTAGTCTTTGCAAAGAGAGGAGAGGGAGAGAGCGAATCGCAGGACGCAGCCTGTAGTCGAGCTCACCCGTCCTGCTGGATACAGGAAGTACGTGTGTATATATGTGGTGCGATGTGTGAGACAGTTGGGGTGGGGTGATGCACTGCCCCGTCTGTTGATGACCTTGAAGTCCTTATAAGGATTTGTCTTCGACTATGTGTTTTGGTGTGTTCTGCTAACGGGTCACAGGTGTTCCTTGTTGTGGGAATAACGCATCCTTGCCTAGAGTGCATGCTGTTCAGAAATGCTTGGCAAACATGTTATTGTAGATGCGGAAAAGCAGGATTTTGCCTATATATCCTCAGACAATAGACCAATTTGCTTAACGACCTGGTTGTAGGAACTGAACTCGGTCGTTAAGTGAGCAGTACCTGTATTTGAGAAGCACAAAATGACACATGAGATGAATTTGCTTAAGTAAAAGTACCCTTACACAACACGGAAAAAACAATTCAACAATTATTAGGCAAACAAACCCAAATATGTCCAGAGCCCCAAGTTATACGTGGAAAAGCCAACCCTTGAGCAATTGAACATCAGGTTGGTCCAGTTGGTTGGGGAGCATTACAATAATTACATTTTTCGGGGTGTTTTTTTCCCCCCACAGTTTCACCAAGGACAACTGGGTGTTCCACGGGATCAACACGGAGCTGTTCCAGTGCGGCACGGAGCTGAAAACCAAAGCCCCGCTCAGTGTTCCGTGGAGCTTCAGCACCAGACTCAACATGAGAGAGAAGAAGTTTGAGTTAGACTTCCCCCCGTGCCTGAAGGAGTTTGAACTCTTCTCCATCAGGTAGGTCCTACTCGTGTTTTTGTGTTTTCTAGTTTAATACAATATTAGAAAATGAAAACAATGTTTTGTTTTGGTTTTTTTAACTTTGAAAACCTTGCTTCCTGTTCCTGTTCTGTTAAACAGCTCCAATGTGTACGCAGTATCCAGGAACATGGAGGAGCCGGCTCTGGCCAAAATGACGCCAATGATGCCTACTGCCATCGACGCCAACGACGAGGTGTCACGCGTTGGCCCCCAAATAGTGAAAAATGAGCCGAAACTGGTAAACAGGATCCAAAAAAGACAACAAATTTACTCAAATAAGGAGTCTTTCATTTGGAAGAGTTGACATTTCTGAAAACAAGCAGAAATCACTAGGGAGGATATAGGGGAGTAAATTACAGCGGTGACAGGGGGGTAATAATACTAATAACACTACTTCTACTACTACTACTATGACTACTACTAATTGTAATAATAATAATAATAATAATAATAATAATAATAATAATTTCAAAAGTAATAGCTTAACTATAGCTAAAACCTGACCTTTTCTCTCACCAAACAGATGGTGGAGGCCAACATGTGGCACCCAACATCTAAGGTCTGTTCAGAAAGCAGCATCTTTGGAGCAGGTGTATGTTTTGACTCCGAGCTGAAGAGGGCTTTCTACCATGAGGAGTATCCGCTTTACTACTTCCTGGGATACACACACCTCACAGCCACTGTGATCCCAGGTGCGGAAATAATAATAATAATAATAATAATAATAATAATAACAATAATAATAATAAAACAGGTTTAGATTCAAGATAAGGTAAGATAAGACAAGAAAAGACAACACCTTTGATCCATGGCCAGACAATTTCTGGTGTTAGATAAGTGCAATTCCAAAAAGAGCTACAATTTTTAATAGAAATAAAAATAAAAAACATTAAAAAATCTAAATAATTTTTTTCAACAATGTATTAACGTTTTAATAAAATAAAATGATGAAAAATAATAAAAATAATATATAACTAAATTTCTCACTAAATGTATGTAATCATACAGTCTCTGTGTGTGTGTGTGTGTATATATACTGTGTGTGTGTGTGTGTGTGTGTGTGTGTGTGTGTGTGTGTGTGTGTATGAAATTTACATTTCACATTAAATTACATGATTTAGCAGAATATTACAAAGGAAAATATGGTACAATAGAAAAAAACATAAATCTGAATATACTTTAAATGAAAGGTCTATATAATTGATATTGTACTATAGTGTTAATTTTACCCAAGTTATATGGATGTCTGTGCACAATTAACACAAAGAGAATAACTCTCTGAATATTTTTCCCCGAATCCCTCTCCTTGTTTGACGTTAGTCCATCCAATCAAACCTGTTGACAAGATCCACTTGGAGGTGAACGCCGGGCCGGGCCGCCACCCACTGAGCATGCACCAGCTGCTGGCGTCTCTGAAACGGCTTTCCAAGGTATTTGGCTGCACTCGCAGAGATGTAATCACAGCATCTCTTGTTCCCAACATTCGACTCGGCCTAATCCTGATCTGTGTTGCCAGGAAGCCACCAACCAACTGAGTCTCTCCTCTGGCTCAGCCTCCAGCGCCAGAAGGTCCCATCACAGCCACCACGACACAATAACAGAGGTATGCTAAGGGTGCTGGACCTGCCCAATGTGCCACCGGGTGGGATGGGAAGACATAAAGATACGTATGATTAGTAATATGTGCTAAATATGATATAATGGGAATATAACTTGTGTGTTGCAGTTCAATGCAAATAATGGGGGACAAATCTCAAATTTGCATTCAGTTCAAACACTCTCCGTCATATTTCATTGCTTGTGCTATTTTCATGCTGTGCCAAAGTTTTGTTACACGTTATATGCAAATGTGTGACCTGCCTAATTGTGTGACACTGAGGAAAATTTATTTTGCAAATTTCAAGTACAAAAAAACTGTCTTTCGGGATTACCTACATTTCTCTCATATTTGTATGACAGTATCCTGTTCAGATATGCGTTGGGTTATTTTGAGGTTATATGTGTGAGAAACTATCAGAGAATCAGTTTCAGCAAGTCCTGTCAACATTTTGGTGACCTTTTGGATAAAGTAAAGTGCATT
Source organism: Zeus faber (assembly GCF_960531495.2). Lineage (NCBI taxonomy): Eukaryota > Metazoa > Chordata > Actinopteri > Zeiformes > Zeidae > Zeus > Zeus faber. Next base: position 48,900,766 of record NC_137193.1, read on the forward strand.
GATTACTTATTAATTTTCTCGTGGCCGCCTACTGCCTTCCCATCTTTCTATACACTAATCCTTTAGATGCGTAGTAAATACACAGGGAAAAAAATGGCGTCACAAAATTCAGCGGTCCATCCATTTGGGTGTAACACCGATTTTTGATTCGTCAATTCCTGCACATAAGCTGTGTGTAGTACATACATTTTAATAATTATTTTTTTTATGGGAGGTTGGAAGGGGTCATATTTGACCACTGGGCCGCCAGGTGATGACCCCATAATGTCCTCAGGCACTATGTTGAATTGTTCCATCATCAGCGTATCAGCACATGGTGATATGGATCCTCAGCACATAATACACCATATATCCACCTGACACAGCATCCTAATGACTGTATACTCCGTGCTCCACCTCTCAGATGTGGAATTCGGCACCCCAGGCCGTGTTCGACGTCAAAGCACTGGCCATGAGCAGCAGCGTGAAGCCGGAAGGTTTCGACGCAGCTGTCTACTACACACCGGAGGCCAACCTGGAGAATATCCAGCTGATCGTCTCACAGATCGGAGAGGAAGCCAACTGGAAACTCTGCATGGACACCATTGTGGACAAGGCCCAAGTGCATGCCAAGGTAAATAGAGACGTTGAAACAATTGACAACACAAGTATTGCTTTTAACAACAACATTTTTCAAAAATGTAGAATCTCCTTTTTTCTTCTTCTTCTTCTTTTGGCTGCTCCCGTTAGGGGTCGCCACAGCGGATCATCTGCCTCCAATACCTTCTGTTCTGCGCATCTTCCTCCCTTACACCAACCGCCTGCATGTCCTCCCTCACCACATCCATAATCCTTCTCTTTGGCCTTCCTCTTTTCCTCTTACCTGTCACCTCCATCCTAAGCATCCTTCTCCCACTGTAACCCTCATATCTCCTACACACGTGTCCAAACCATCTCAATCTCGCCTCTCCCACTTTTCCACCAAACTGTCCAACCTGAGCTGTTCCTCTAATGTACTCATTTTTAATCCGGTCCATCCTTGTCACTCCCAATGAAAAGCTCAACATCCTCAACTCTGCCACCTCCAGTTCAGCCACCTGCCTTTTTGTCAGTGCCACCGCCTCTAAGGCGTACAACATAGCTGGTCTCACTACCGTCCTGTAGACCTTCCCCTTCACTCTTGCTGGAACCCTTCTGTCACAGATCAATCCGGACACTCTTCTCCATCCACTCCACCCTGCCTGTACTCTCTTCTTCACCTCTCTCCCATACTCTTCGCTGCTTTGGATGATCGACCCCAAGTACTTAACTCATCCGCCTTCTCCACCTCCACTCCTTGCATTCTCAGCTTTTCGCCGCCCTCCCTCCCTTTCAGGCACCTGTATCCTGTCTTACTCCTGCTGACTTTCATTCCTCTTCTCTCTAATGCATGCCTCCACTTCTCCAGGCTCTCTTCAACCTGCTCCCTACTCTCGCTACAGATCACAATGTCATCCGTGAACATCATAGTCAACGGAGACTCCTGCCTGATTTCATCTGTTAACCTAATCCTTGATCCAATCCCACCTCCACTTTGAATGCCGTCGTCACGCCTACTGCACAACTTACTACTGTCTGACTGCCCTCATACATATCCTGTACCACTCTTATGTACTTCTCTGCCACCCCCGATTTCCTCATGCAATACCACACTTCCTCTCTCGGCACCCTATCACGCAGTGCAACTCCCTCTGGCCTTCCCTGTACGTTCATCTGTGCCAAATATGCTAATAATGTTAATAATTGTGCACTAATCGATAATAGTAATAATAATAATGAATATTGCTGCAGGCAGCAATACACGTCGTCCAGTTTAGTCGTGTTGCGAGTGCTTTCGATTTTCCCGGGTTCTTTTAAAGGAGAGAAACAGATCTCACGGGAGAGGCAGATCTCACAGGAGCATGCTGTGATTTCGCGAGAAGATGGATGTGAGTACCGATCGAACATGGCGGCGCCCAGTTGCACGGACTAAAACACAGACAATCTGCTCCAACTCAGACAAATGAGAAAGCGAATTGTAAAATATATTTATATATATGTATTCTGTATATATAAAGAGAAAAATAACTGTGCGAAACCAAAGTGGAGGACCTCGAGGATTACATTGATTATTATTATAACAAGTACGTGATGGAAGAGGACCATGACCAGAACAATCCAGTGAATAGAAAGAAGACAGACTCAGCAACTGACACAGATGATCTTATTCCCAGCGCTGTAGAGGTTTGTGTCTTGGATGACAATGATGAGAAACTGGACATGCTTGGTCCAGTTCTCCGAGACATTTCCGAGATCAAAGCCAGTCTTGATTTCCTGCTCTGCACGGTCGGTGAAATGCAAAAAGACTATGTGGATCTAAAAACCTCTGCGAAGCTTCTCACAACGGAGATGTAATAATAATAATAATAATAATAATAAAATTAATAATAAAAATTATTATGAAAGAGACTATCCTGAACATCCAATGCAGAAGTATGCGGGACAACCTCATCTTTTCTTGGATCCTTGAGAAAAAAACCGAGTACCCAGAAAACATGGTGAAAGACATCCCCCACACCGCCTCGAAACTCCCCACGGACACTGTGAAGCACATCACCTTCTGCCGAGTTCACCGACTGGGACACCGCGTGGGGAACCGTCCCTCTCCATCATTGCTAATTTTAAACACTTCAAGCACAAGGAGCTGGTTAAAAGCAAAGGACGACTCTCATGTACTCGTAAAAATGTTACATCACTAAAACCCCATACCAACGTAATGTAACATAGTTGTGTAGTTGAAGCTCAAAAAAGAGTGAAAGAAACAAAATGACGGCTGTTTATTGGATAAATATTTTATCCCCTGACAATGTTCCAAAGTTGTGCAGACTGTATTTATCGCTCTCACTGCAGCGGAGCGTCTGCTCTGGTTGTTCATAGTGCACAAGCTCCATTCATGATGAAATGTTTGACTCTTTTGAGACCCGGTTCTGGATGAGTCACTCAGTAAAATGAGTCATTCAGGATGATTCAGTTGGTTTAATTGTTTAACAGTTGGTGAGTTCCAGTGAACGAGAGCGAGAAGAGTCATCATTTACTATTATTACTTTTTTTTTGCAATGATTGCAATATATTTTGGACTGGCAAGTATCATATACATATAATAGAAAGGTATATTTGCACTAAAAAGTAAAATAGACTTTCATTTGAAGTTTGAAGTAGACATTTCCATGTTAGTTATATGTTGTGTTCTACTAAAACTCAGTGAGAGTTACAGGTTGAATTATATTGAAACTTGGTGACCATCCCATATTCTATTTTATTTTAACTCAATGACCGTTCCATGTTGTAATTTATTTTATTGGAACTCGGGGACATTTTCATGTTCTATTATTATTCCATATTGAAAAATTAGCAATAATAAACACACTGTGTCAAATTCAGTTATTTTTTTTCACTATTGTGGTAACTACACCCAATATATACCCAATGAGAGCAAATTATAAGAAAATTTGATTTCTCCGATCACGGATATAAACTCAAAATGATCGGATGACAATGTAAAAGTTATTTAATAGTCAATGTCTTATTATGAACATATAATTTAATGAAAATCGGCATCGGCCAAGAAAATTCCAATCGGTGCATCTCTAGTTGGTGATGTTGAACATGTTTGGTAACTTCACAAGATGATGCATTTCAAGGGGTATATGCTCATGAGATGAATGTGTATACTGTGTTTAGTTAACTCGTTACGAGACGGCTACGGTGAGAATAACTGATGGAGTACTTTAGCTGCAGTAACACAAACGCCACGGAGACTCCCTGTTACACTATTGTAGTACTCAAAATATTGTGCCATGGTTTGGCAGGTCTGCATTAAAATAAGGCAACAAAATAGTAATAAAGAATCAAAGAAGCAATATGCATTTAATACTGCATATGTATTAAATGCGTGCGTGTGTGTGTGTGCGTGTGTGCGTGTGTGCGTGTGTGTGTGTGTGTGTGTGTGTGTGTGTGTGTGTATGCATGTATGTATGTATATGCATTGAAATTTAATATAATACAATTTCAATTTTGGGTCAACAATTTCAGTTGGGTCAACCATTTAGACCTTGAAAGATCACGATCATTTCTTTGATAAATTTCTTCATTCTCTTTGTGTTCGGACCAGGCACACATGAGGTGGGGAGCCGAATGTCAGTCTTACATGATGTCCATGATAGCTTCCACAGCTCACCTTCCCGGGTCCAAACCCACACTGAAGGCCAAGGTGCACTGGAGCCGCATCCCAGAATACCTGTCGGCCATGGGAAAGAGGTGAGTATCCGCCACTTGAAGTACAAAGATAATTAAAATTAGCTCTTGTGTGATTTTTGGTGGAATGCAGAGAGTAAATCAGTCCCATTCAATAAAAATTGTGGCAAATGCCTTTTTTGCCTTGGACTTTAACATAGTCCTCAGTTAATATTTTGAGTTTGTGAGTCAAAGATTCACTCTTTTGCATTAGTGACATCCAAGTCATTTAAAAGATGTATTCACTGTGACCGCATTGTTCGCTAAACTCGCATCACTAACTATTTGTGGATTACAATAATAATAAGCAGATTTCTATGGGTTTGTGATTGTGGCAGTTTCGCCTACCACACACCTTCCAAGTGATGTTTTCAGGGACCTCCGGCACAGAGACAGACGACGGGGTTATAGACACACAGTTTATTGTAGAGACTGGGCTAGTTGGAATAAGCCCAGGAGCAGATGGACATGTGTCATGACAGGGGCTCCTCTCCCGAGTGTGTTTGTGTCGGGTTTAACCTCTTGCTCATCAAACCAACCAACGAGCAGGAGCAACAAGGCCGAAGCCTACCCCCCATACACACCCACACACCAAGTAGAGAACAAAATGTTTTACAAAGAACTGCCTAATATACAGACTGTGATACAGGGTTACCATACCAAAAATGAATAAAACATCTGACTCTGAAACAGAGTTCCCATTCCCCAAACCAGCAAATGCCCACCAAAAAACATTAACTAGTCCCATTCCAGGAGACCTGGTTCCTGGGAACAGCACAGTCCACTGGCTTTCTTCCACCAGGGCGACGACAGACTGCCCCCTCCTTCCTTCCGGGGTGTGGGGCTGCGGTGCTGGCTGGTGAAGGTGTGGTCGGACTTGGCTGTTGCGTGGGGCTGCCTGGAGCGGTGACCTGGCTGCTGGGCTGCTGCTGGGCAGAGTAGCTAGCTGCCAGCAGTCAACTGTGGTGGTTGCTGCAGCTGCTTCTCGCCCGGTCCTCCGCTGGACAGCCTGAATACTGCTGCTGCCAGTCGTGAGAGGGCTGGTGCTGTGTCCCTTCCCCGGGGAGAGTCCCTGTTCAGGTGTCAGTGTGGCATTTTCGCCTACCACGCGCCACCCAAGTTGCGTTTTCAGGGACCTCCGACAAAGGGACACAGACGACGGGGCTGTAGACACGCCAGTTTATTGTAGAGAGTGGGCTAGTTGGAATAAGCCCGGGAGCAGATGGACGTGTGTCATGACAAGGGCTCCTCTCCTCTCCTCTCGCAGCCACACTGATCACCTCGATCCAGGTCAGGTGTGGCTGCTCAAAACGCACCATCCCCACACCACAGTGATGTTTTGAGGGGTTAATAGGATAGTGGTATAGTGCCATGGAATTATTTCATTGTAAAAAGTGTCAGAAAAAGGTTTGGAAACACTGCCATAGTGGAGGTAAAGGATGAAGGGTTTGGGAGAAGGAAGAGGAGAAGAGGTCGAAGTAGATTACACTCGCTCGCTTCTTATGGCGTTGTCGTCAAGTCCTTGTCCTTGAACTTGAAGTAACCTCTGTGTTTGTAATTAGACGGGTATTGAAGGAGTATTTTACGGCTAATGGACCTACACCCCATTTCTCCAGAATTGAGAGGTATGTTCCGGGCGTGGCCTTACTCCTGGGTTTCAACCAGCAGCACAACTCTAATTCCCACCAGGAGGTCTCGGCCATAGTCGTTGCCACCTCAGCGGACAACATCGACGTGAGGGTGAAATTCCCAGAGGTATAAAAAACTTTCAAATATCAATAATAATAAGGGGATGGGTAAATGGGTAATGGGTAATAATAACAATAATTATAATAATAATAATAATTTGAGAGGATTAATTCACATTTTTGTCCTTTTCCCCCCTTTTTTTTCAGTACACGGTGTACCGCCAGGCCATACCCATCCCCTTCTCCATTGAAGGCATTCAGGGTGTTCAACAATATAATGGAAACTCCACAATGGATAATATTGACATGAGAGCTTGATGAGAATCAAAATTAAATGACATATTTTCAGTAGCCAGTTTTTTGTTTGTTTGTTTATGGACAAACTATATGTATATGTATATTTATATATATATATATATATATATATATATATATATAGTATATATACAGTGTATATATACAGTATATACACATATATATGTATATATATAATATACATAATTATAATACATTCATAATTCATAGATATAATTATAAATATGTATAAATAGAGAGAGAGAGTGAGAGAGAGATTTTATATATATAAAGAGGTGTGCATGTGTGTGTGTGTGTGTGTGTGTGTGTATATTTACAGTGTACATATACAGTATATACAGTGTATATACAGTGTGTGTGTGTGTGTGTGTGTATACTGTATATATATATTGTAAATAGTTGAATATTCCATACTTTAACTATATTGGACTATATTCCAACTACTCCTCAGAACGGTGTATATCACACCGGTATCATCAGAGTGCCTTTCGCAAAGTCACATGAAGCAGAAGATTAAATGCCGGTGCTGTTTTTCCTCAACCTCAACTCACTATAGTCTTATTTTGAGCGAGTAAATAGAATTCACTCATTTAAAGGTAGGAACTCAATAACTGGGCTCAAAAGAGCTTAAAAAACAGGCATGTTTATTAAACTATATCAAAGTGGTCAGCTGCAGTGATGATGAAAATGATGAAATCCTTGGAAATCATCAAACGCTTTCTTTCTTCAAAACAACCCATGTAATAATGTCACTTCTCAAATCAAACCACAGTGTCAGTCTGAGTCAAACACAGAGTAGAGCAGACTTATTTATTCTCAGAAATATAAAAAGACACTAAAGGAGATCTGGTGCACAGCATTGTTCCCTGAGTAGGATACGAACCATAACCCAAATATAAAGGTTATGGGTATTATTACTAGTAAGTTGGCCTCTAGGTTTTCATGATATATTCTAATTAGCCAATATGTATAGATATATTGTATTTCTACATAGATATAAATATATAAACACAAAAAATAATCAAAATAATAATAAATATAGCTGCAGGCAGCAATACACAGGGTCCAGTTTAGTCATGTTAGGTACATGTTACAGTTTTCGGAGGTTCCATAAAACAAATTGTTTTATTTCGACACAAATTCCAAATTTCCCTTCAATCTCGTATGTCAGATCAGTAGAATACTGTATATTTAAATCAACCGTGGGTTTTATTTTATTATTTTTTTATTAGTGCAGATTGGTAATTTTCTAGGAATCATGATAAATCTGACAATTGTTTTATTGAAAATAAACACAACAAAACAAAATATCCCACTATTTATGAAGATCACAAAACAGGTTATATCTTTGTAGTAGAAAAAAAGGCAATCTTTAGAAATTCAAATAGACATTTTGCAATATAAACAAGGTTGTCAAATAAAACAATATTTATAAAGATCGCCTCCTGGTATGTAATCGTTTTAATACAAAAACAAGGCCATCTTCAGGAAGGTAATTTAAAAAATGATAAGCATGACATTTGTTATCTTTTTATTGCCAAAGCAAGGCAATCTTCTGAAAGGTAAATAATCTGTTATTCCCTTTCATTTTCTGTTTTTTACTTCTGTAACATTAGTCACCATCTTCATAAGGTTCTTAATCTTTCAAACTGAAGTGGAAAACACCTTCTGTGATTGATTATAGTTTTCGGGGTTTCGTGAAAAGCAGCACGTGTTGCAGTTTTCATTAAACGCAGGATCGGCCAAGGTTGTTTGAGTCCACAGGGCGCAAGTTGCTGGATGTGAATGACTTCGGAGGGACTTAGCTTGGACTTATATGACATCAGATGATGATGTCAAATCGCACCAACGTTCTTCTGCTTCCGGTAAAAAACACTTTTTTTCACTAATTTCTGCTCCAAATATACATCTATATTGATCAACCTCGAACAACGACGTTTGAAACGTCCCGGTTTCAACGAGACCTCAACCATATCTGTGCATACTGCGGTTGCTATGTTTCAGATCATTTTAGCCAGAAAAACACCAAGAAGATTAATAATAATAAAGTAAAGCAAAAACCGTAGGGTTATAATTATGAAATAATATATAATAATAAAATGATCATATAAAATAATATAGTTTTAATATTAATAAAATAAAAATAACATTTATTAAAAATATATGAATAAATAAAAACACATGTATAATATATAATGATATTTTATAACATATCATTAATACAAAATACAATGTTGAATAATTATATTTCATAATATATAATTATTAATATAGTATGTATTTATTATTATAGTTTCTGTATGTATTTTTCCATATTTTAGATAAATCTAAAATAATTTTAGTTATATCTATATATAACTGCGCTATTTACCAAAGGAATGGGAACAAGTGAAGCAAAAAACAGCAAGGCCTCAAACACAGCATTAAGTATGGTGTGAGTTGAATCATCATTTTAGCAGATAACATACATTCATGAGGATCTCCTATGCTATTTTATAAATTCTGTCTGGTGTGTGTATACAGGGTGACTTTTTGGGAGGAGGAAAAAAATAGATAAAAGCTTTATTTTCTCTCCTGTTTGAACTTCCTCTGCGGCCAAAGAGTGGTATTTGCACATCCTGGATCACTGTGTTTTTGTTTGCTAAACTGATCCAAAAGAGGGAGTGGATGTTTTTGGCAGCGACGCACAATGTCACCGTGTCCTTAAAGAGCTAGTTGCTGGTTTTAAACCTGCTGTCACGCTTTATGTTTCAAACTATTTGTTTTGAAACCGGGATGCACTTATGCTGCACATAATGATTTGATCGTTATTTGATGAAAGAATTGGACATGATTTAAAGCTCACAAACCCAAAGAATTGAATGAACCTAACAAACCATCAAACGGAACAAACCGAATAAACTGAATAAACCATACAAACTGAATAAACTGACACCAACTGAACAAACTGAATAAACCGAACAAATCAACCAACCTTTTAACTCTTGGCTCTGCTTTGGAAGATGGTGTTGAATTACAGGGAACAAAGAACAGGATGAGCACAGTTAAAATGTTATTATGTTCATGAATAAAAATAGGGAAAAAAATAAAATGGCAATATGCAATAAACCTAGGACTTAGCTGGAAAAAAAAACCTTATATTGTGATAATATATAATGATAATATACAACAAACTACATCAATTAACAAGAAGATTAGAAGGAAATCCACATAATTTACAATAAAACTAAAAATAAACCTAAATATAACCGAAAAATGAACAATAAACATTTGGCAATATACAATATACCTCGTCAGATTCTTCTTCTTGAACTACTGCACATAATGATTAGATCTTTATTTGATTAAATAAATGGACGGACATGATTTGAAGCACACAAACCGAACAAATCAAACAAATCGAACAAATCAAACAAACCAAATGATATTGTAACTCCCAGCTCCTCTTGTTGGCTCTGCTTCCGACTTAGCCAGATGGTGGACATTATAACGGATAATGGCACCATTATGTTCAATCTACATCCCCAAATATCCTGCATTGGACTATTGGACCAGGATGATTGGAACATCTCTATCTAGTCTGCCATGTCATGACTATCACAACCTCATTTTGGGTCGTTCAACTGGTCAAGGGCATCCTGACCATGTGCTTGTGACCGGCCACCAGCAGGTTGAAATGAAATGGGACAAGTATCAAATAATTAGTAAATGATCAATGGGGTCATTTGGACGAGGAGGGAGAAGCTCCGTCCCTTTTCCTCTCCATCGCAGCTCTTCACCCTCTGATGGTGACACGCCTCATTAAAGGGGATTGTGCAAGAAGCAGCCAGGCCAAAAGCCAAGGACATCTGGATAAGGGAGATGGATGGGGTTTCTAAATCTCTCTGCCCACTTTCATTTTTGGGGAAAAAATAAATAAAATCCCTATTGAGATCAGGATGCTATTGAGATTGAATGGGAGGGCTGTTCACAGAGGCAAGGTACAATTATTGGTAACGCACATTTCATACACGAGGGCAATGCAATTCTACAAACAAGGTATAAAATACATTATATAAAGGCAAAATAGGGTTAGGGTAAGGGTTACATTTGGGTTGGGGTCATGGTTAAAAAAAAATGCATAAAAAAGCATAAAAGTATAGAAATAAAAAGTTAAAAACATGATAAAAAGACAAAGTAAATTCAAAGATCACATACAGTGCACCATGCATACAGGTCAAATAATTAATAGTTATTAAAAGCAAATCAAAATGTAGCAGAAAACAACAGCGGATTAATATTTCAGTACAACCAATAAAATAGAGCAAACACACTTAAATCTCAATAATCGATAGATCAGTTACTAAAATGGGTGCAGGTCTCACATCTAGCAATTCAATAGAAAGCACAGCAGGTTGGGACCTGAAGTTTCCTGAAGTTTGAACTCTTGCTGCAATTGGTTCCCAGCACCATGGAGAATAGTAAGTGAAATCCCTTTTCTAAATTCAGAGGCTGTAGGAGTTTTTATTGCTCCATATATATATTTTTTTGCCACACATACAGTGTACAGGTACTCCTCACTTAACGACCGAGTTCCGTTCCTAGGACCAGGTCGTTCAGCGAATTGGTCGATAAGCGAGGACCCGTGTTATTTCACGGTAAGGGGGCGTGGCCATTGTGAAGGCTAGTGTAGTGAATACTGACAGACTGCGGGAACGACACTGAGACTGAGAACACTGATGAGATGAGATGTATACAGTGTATTTAGTGCATGTAGTGTATATAGTATTTATAGTGTCTTGTACATAAAGGGTGATGAGACGCTTGAAGCTGAGACGAAACAGGTAGGTCATTAAGTGAGTAGTACCTGTAGTCATTTTTTATTGATCATTATTAACAGTTCAAGTAAAAAAAGAAAAAAGGTCATTGCCGCTGCACACATACAACCTGAAAATATAAAGGAATATACTTGTAGAACAACGACAACAATAGCAACAATAAGAATAATAATTAAAATTAAAAAAAAGATAATAACAATAATAATTCCCAATCACGTGGAGTCAAACTATACGTGAAGGATTTAAAACAGTTTGAACATAGGTCGCAGGCATTTAAACGGTACTGGGAAATGAAATATAATCTCAAAGATTGTTATGAGAAATAAACAGGTTGCACGCCGATGTTTGAAGAAAAAACTAAAGTGAAGAATATATATATATATATATATATATATATATATATATATATATATATATTTATATATATATATATTTATATATGTACAGTAATGCCAACAACATATTATATATTGATATATGCATAGTCCCATATGGCCGCTAGAGGGCAGTGTTCACCAGCTTTCCAAAATGCGTGTGGCAACATGACTTTGCTCTTTGATACTGAAGGAATAAAAACATGAGTCACTGCGCTGCAGACACTGGACACACTGGACACACTGGACACACTGGACACACTGGACACACTGGACACACTGGACACGCCCGAATCCGAAAATAAGTAGGAAAGAACTGAAGCAAAAGCAAGTGAGGAATGTTAACACGCGTCGATGAAGGATATTGTCATTCACAGGGTTAGGGAGTGACACGTTCCAGCGCCTTCAGACTGGAACTTCATCAGTGTGTTTCATTCGTTTAAGAGCATTCATAAAAATCCCAATACAGTGATTAGGAGTTGAATTACATTTTATTTTCATGACTCGTTTCATGATTCCTCCGCCCTTCACGGTCTCATTGTTATTTATGAGTACACCATTGTTGCTCTCAGATCAAATGTTGAATCAAGGTTTCCAAATGTCCCCGCCTTGTTTGTAGTTCCACGTCTGTGCCCTGTGTGTTGCACAACCAAAAACCCAATCTGGGGTTTGTTCACATTTGGCACAAGAGGGACAAACACTGAAATTGGGAGTTAAATGATTTATTATTATTATTATTATTATTATTATTATTATTACATAGCATCAAATATATTTTTTACTTTAATTTTTTCTATTTGACCTGGAATACAAGTGTCTCTTTTCTCTTTTTGTCTGCTTCGTTTTGGCAGAACAGCCACATAAATGAGCAATGAAACGAAATAATTTAGTTCCCATAACTCATCGTAACTAAATAACAATCGATTATAATTATTGTAATCGATTGTTATTGAGTTACTAAGAGTTGTGTCTAGATTCCAGCAGGGGGCCGTGTTGAGCTAACGAGGCTGAAACGTCAAAACTTTCCCATGAGTCTTATGTTCTATTTTTACTTCCAGGATTAAATTTTGATGTCATCCCAGTATCAGTAGACCTATTCATCTCCTGTTGCCCCAATTGAACCCTGACACCGGAGCCACGCGTTGAAACACCGCGTCACGGAGTTGGAAAAAAAAAATCCATGCCTTTTAAAATGTTGATGTAAATACTTACTTGTATATAATTACAATTTTTAGTCCCTAACAAACGTAAGAGACAGCGTTGTCACTTAAAATGTTGTCGTCACTGAAAAGAAAATACAAAAATTCACAATCGATAATCAGAGGTGGATCATTCCATGTCCAGAAAGTCAAAACCTGCCGTCTGTTATCCATCCACCCATCCATCCATCTGCAATCCTGCATCTGTCCATCCATCCATCCATCCATCCATCCATCCATCCATCAATCCATTGCATTGACCATCATGCATCTGTCCATCCATCCATCATTCTATCCACCCATCCACCCGACCGTCCATCCACCATCATGCATCTGTCCATCCATCATCATTCTATTCATACGTCCATCCATCCATCCACCATCATGCATCTGTCCATCCACCCATCATTCTATCCATCCATCCATCCACCCACCCACCCATCCACCCATCCATCCACACATCCATCCATCTGTCATCATGCATCTGTCCATCCATCCATCATTCTATCCACCCATCCACCTACCCATCCATCCACCCATCCATCCACCCATCCATCCGCCATCATGCATCTGTCCATCCATCATCATTCTATTCGTATGTCCATCCATCCACCATCATGCATCTGTCCATCCATCCATCATTCTATTCATCCATCTACCCACCCATCCATCCACCCAACCATCTGCCAACATGCATCTGTCCATAAGTAAACCTACCCACACATCCATCCAAAGACGAAGGAAGGACTTTCCCTTTCTGGACCTGGAGTGATCCACCTCTGATTATTAAGGATGTTTTTCCATGTTTATCAATAGACCTATATGAGTCTATATAGTATATATATATATATATATATATATATATATATATATAATTATTTTTTATTTTTATTTTTATTTTTTTTATGAAAATACTTGTTTGATTTTATTTATTACATTTTTATTATGCTCGGCTCTTGGGTGCTCTCTAGAGATCCTCCCCGCCCATGGAGCTGGTGGTGCTGGTGGAGCATCTCCACGCGCCGCACTCTGCAGCCCGCTGTCTGATCTGACTGCTTGTGAAGAGCCGGCGTCACCATGGCAACCCCAGAGTTCATCAAGGTTTCAGAGCAATAAAGGGAATCGGGAGTCTGTGACGCTCTGATGTCGTGAGCATCTTACACACACACACACACACACACACACACACACACACACACACACACACACACACACACACACACACACACACATTTTCCCCCCTTTCACATAAACACAAATACAGGCAGTGACGCCAGAATTTTTTTTTTTTCGTCCCAGATAGCGCGACAGGAGCCAAAAATGCATTTTACTGCTTTTCCTGATCAATCGGATAAGAACATATGAGATTAACTTCCTGTCTGAACTTCCATCCTTTCCATCTGTCCAACCATCCATCCCGCCATCACTCAACCACCCATCCATCCACCCGTCCCTCTTGGACCTCGTCACGCTGGGGCACAGTCTTGCCTGAGTCGCGTTGCTTGGGAATGCAGCCCAAAGTGGGTGGTAAACTCCATCTAAGGCTAAATACTGTCCTGGCACGAGACCGATAGTCGACAAGTACCGTGAGGGAAAGTTGAAAAGGACTTAGAAGTGGGCATGAAACCACTAAGGTAAGCAGGTGGGGTCCACGCAGTGCGCCCGGGGGACCCAACCTCACAGGTCAGGCTCGGTGACCCGGTGTCGTGAAGATCCCGCCGTTAGGCACCTCCGCCCGGGCCTCGGCTGGCCCCGTCGGGCGCTTTCACTCCGTGGCGGTGCGGCCGGACCATCTCTGGGTCGGCCCGGGGAAGCGGCTCCTCTGGAAAGCTGGTGCTCAACGCTCGAAATTTAATCTGGTAAATCGCTATCTCGAGCTTTTTATGCTAACATTTGGGTGAAGTTGGTGTTGGGTTTGAAAATAGTGCCTCTGTTGCAAATGCCAGGGCCATTTTTTGATCTCAGTCCAGCACTGCCATCCATCCATCCAGCCGTCCATCCATCTATCATCCATCCATTATCCATCATCTGTCCATCCATCCATCCAATGTCCATTCATATATCATCCTTCCATTATCCATCATTCATCCAACCGTCCATCTGTCTGTCCGTCCGTCCATCCATCCATTCTTCAAGGTCTCACATCTATAAGCAATTTGGGGACTCCAATTAACCAGCAAAGTCAATGTATCCAATCCATTGAACAGAGTAGGATTTCATGAAATAAACACCTGTGACACCATTTGGATGAGGAAGAATTCCAAGGAAGAAAAACCAAAACCAAGTCTCAAGAAAGGGATTCCCTCCTTTCAAGTGTGTGTGTGTGTGTGTGTGTGTGTGTGTGTTCTCTCCAGATTAGAGTCAAGATGGTGTATGTACAATCCTCTATTAGGTAAATGCAGTTAAATATAGCAATTTACTAATTTTCAGTGTCTGCTTTCCTCTGTCGCACAAAGACAAACTCAAACATCTCCTTTTCTTTCCTTCTTTTTTTTTTCAGTAGCACCATCTGGCCCACTGGGGGTAGGATGGCGCACACACATGCACGCACGCACGCACACACACACACACACACACATGCACACACACGTTCAAGCAGTGCATCCCTATAGTTTTTTGTTTATTTTTAAAAATCTAAAACATATTCCCTACGGTATAGAAAAAAAAAACCATTTCAGAAAATGGTACAAAAATTGCAGTGTTTTTCAGTACCTTAACATCTTTAACGCGTCGTATCTTATGGGGTCATGAGCCATTTCCATCATAACCCTCAGAGAGTTCATTACATAACCATCACACTGCGTCTGATGCGTTTCACTCATTGACTCCACAGATAGACCAGTGTTTCAGGGGAGGACGACATGAAGGTCTTGGGTTTGGGGTTTTCCTTTTTTTTGGACAGCCAGTGCGGATTAGTTTGCTCTGCAGGAATAATGACTCTCTGCTAACATCCTAATCTGTCTGTCCAAACACTGCGAGGAGGAGAGGCTTCTGTCTGTTTCATATTTGGGGCGAACAGATCGGCGTATTGTCTGCAGCCGCGGCAGAGACGACGGAGCGTGTCCTCCTGCCGCCTTGGGGGAAATGCAGCGCGGCTTAGACGTATTAAAATTAAATCCTCCTGCTTTGCGCAAACAAACCGGGAATTGTCAAAAGCGCAAGAGATGTACTCAAACACATAAATTCTCGTTTATAGTTTGCCTTTAAGTTGCAAATGTAGAGAGCTTTGTAGCAACAAAAATGCACCTATGGTGTGCACATGGTGTTCAGACAAAAACGCTACGGAATGTGATGTTTATTGCCATCCCTAGCGTTAGGGGAAAGGCCGAGGTACAAGTAGTGTTTTTCAACACTCACAGCACTAGCATTCCGTGAGTGTGCCGCTTAAAAAAATAATATCATGGAAATGAGCTCAGGTGCAATATCAAATTTGCAAGTCTGCACTTATTCATCGGTCCCAGTCAGAACAGCAGCTCTGTGTTCATCACAACAACTCCAGTTTCACATTGAAAGTGAGAGCTGTTAGTAGTGATGGAAAGTTCGACTCTTTGGGGCCCCGCGAGTCGAACCTGCGGGCTGCAGCAACACACGGGGTCCAGTTTATTTGTTTAAGGCACGTGATACATTTTTTGCTTTTTGTCTAATGCAGCAAAATCTACTGAAGCTATAAACATAATGTAGTTACGTCCATGTAATTCCACAAATCAAACGTTCATGTCATTACGTATGAAGCGTTTCCATTTCAACCAGAAATCAACCATTGATTTTAAGCTGTAATGTGACATAAGTGTTGTATGAGTCAGTTTTAAGTAACAGTTCTAAATAGCTGAGTTTACTGTCTCTATGTTGTTTCTAAGTTGTAAAGTAGAGTTATTAGGAAATTTGGTTGGTGAGTCATACTCATTCAGCTCTATTAGTTTTCTTGCATGTGAATCAACAATTGCATACCACCATCCCTGCTTGACAATTGCACATGTATTACCCAAAATTGCTAATAAACATGCATTATTATTATTTGACAGTGATTTCTTAAGTGCTCTATCAATTGGAATAGCTATATCATACAACACAGAGTCATAGTGATCTACACCAATGCAGCGAGCAAACGGGTCAGCATACGTTGTTTGGAATGTTGTATTAAACATACTTTGTCTTGTTGGCAATTCTGCTATTGCAATATCATCTCTTCCTGGAACATTATCATTAATTCTACTAGATTTTTTCATATCCTGATAAATATTATTCTGTCATCTGGAACAATAACAAAAACAACTTTTGTAATTACTTTTCATAACAATAACAATAAAAACATTTCATTTTAGAAATATATAAATACATATTAGTTGTAATTACTACTTTATTGTATTTTTTTTCTGTTAATAATCTACAATTGTAAGATTCAGTTGAGTAGATTACTTGTCTGTATTGTAATGCGGACAACATTTATGGAACTTTGACATTAATTTGACATTAGAATTATTATGGAAGAACTTGTCAATACTACACTTTCTGCCTTTTCATTAAAGTTTGTTCAATTTAGGTGTAGGAAAAATATATATATAAAATATAAATATATCGAAAATATATTTTATTTTTTTAACTTTAAATTCAATATTTTGTTATAACTTACCTTGGTTGGATAGGTACATCTGGAGTCTCAGTGATGGTAGATGATGTGTGTCCCGTATACGTACATTATGACGTAGTAATGTAGATTTACGATAGCAGTCGAATTTAGGTAATTTAATTGTTGACTTTTTTCCTTGGATTACATTTTCAATAAATTACGTTTCAGAATTATGTTCCAATATTTTTCAGTAATCCGGCAAAGTTATGGGGACTACTGAGATAATATATCAATCGAACAGATCTACTGACATCTACCAGGTAAGAAGGTAAATAAATACACACATAAATCGATAGTTTGGTAACATCAAACAAGTACAGAGTGACCGAGTCTACACTGCACAGTGAACAAGGTCCGAATGGACATTCTCAATCGGAATCTGTACATTTATAGTCAATAGTATGATGACATCTTAAAGCGTTTCTATAAATGTCATCTTGTTCATGAATAGTGAAGTGTCAGTTCAGTGAGACCAGCTGAATATTTGGGAACAAAGTTGTTTGGTTTTTCATTATTATCTGCGAAACAATTTGGATGAAATTCAAACCACAAATTTGACATTACATTTAGCAGACAGTTTTATCCAAAGCAACTTACAATTATTCAAGCACCGACGGACGCAGCCATCAGGAGCAATTAGGGGTTAGGTGTCTTGCTCAAGGACACTACAGCGTGCTAGCAGGAGGAGCCTGGGATGGAACCAGCAACCTTTAGATTACTAGACGACCAGCTCTACCTCCTGAGCTACCATACCGTAGATTCTGTCATTATTGTTTTCCAGATACTTTTAGCCAGGTTGGATTGCATTTGACCGCGTATGTGATATCTGTCAAATTTGGTCGGTTTTTCGCTAATTTCTGCTTCGTATGTGGATCGATTTGGATGAAACTTTAACCACTAGGTGTTTTTGATAGCGCGGTTCAAACGAGATGTAACCGTGTTTGTAGGTTCTGCCGATGTTGTGTTCCAGATATTTTTCCGAGAAATTTAAATAACAATATCAATTAGGGGTATAATATAATAATAATATATATAATAATATATATAATAATAATCATAATAATAATAATAATAATAATAATAACAATAATAAGCACAGTTTTACATGTTTTACGACTTTTTGAGCGGTTAACAGAATACTGGTGTAGTGCTGTGGGACTATTTCATTGTCAAAGGTGTTGCCATGGCCGAAGACAGGTTGGAAAGCACTTGTGGTAGAGGATGGACATCAGGGAATTTCAATTGGTAATAATGAGTGAGTCACGTGCGCAGAAGGGCCCTGGCCTCATATGTTATAAGATAACAGTGTGGTTTCTAGCACTGCCGAGGTTGGCTGCTATGGCGAAACAAAAGCGTTACAAGGCCTAGCAGAGGTTCAGGATCCCAGGGTGGAGGTTTATTTCCCACTATGCCTGGAAAGGCAAGGAAGAAGTTGACAAGTTGACAAGTTTAATCAAGCTGTGTGAAGCCTGACAAGTGCAAGGAGGGAAGCGGGGATCACGCATGTTTATGTAGGAAGCTCAGGGGAGTAGATCATTCATCTTGGCTGGGATTCAGTCCGCATTTAAGCTCAGGGTGGATTCTTCAAAAGGTTCTTCTAGTCCTGACCCAGCGTCCTTTGAAAACAAACTCCCACTGCTGGTCTGGTGTCAAAATGGGTGTATGAAGTGGAAATATAACGTTTCATAGGTTTGTCCGTTTTTTCGTTTGTTCGTTTGTTCATTGGTTTGTTCATTCGTTCGTTCGTTCGTTCGTTCGTTTGTTCCTCTTGCCAAAGCAGATTTGACTCGTTTTTGAGAAGACCTGACAAAACAGCTATTGCAGAAAATGGAATAGCTCAACCCACCGTTTCTGTTGGGCAAAAAAAAAAAAGCTGAAACAGCATGTTCTGACATCTTTATATTTATGGGGAAAAGGTTCTTCTCTGAGGGCAGTTTATCTCTTTAGCCCTTAACAGTTAGGGTACAATCATGATTATGTCTCTTTGTGTGCCTTTGTCTTTCTTTGAAACAGTAATTGTCTCCTTCCATCTGGCTTTAACAAACCCAACCCAAATTTCGCAGTTGATTTATTATAAATCCCAGATAAGGAGTTCTGGAAAGAGGAATAAATGTTACAAATATCATTCCTTCTTGAAAAATGATGGGTACGTTACGACTGTCGATCGAGGACCAAAGAGGATGTCATCCTCCTCATTTCCCAACCCAATTAAGGATTGTTAAGTTGAGAGGCTGTAGGGGGTGGTCTGCCATGTGTTCAAATACTGTTTCTCCTGTTTTGTTACTTAGGGGGCAAAGTTCAACAATGTAATTTGGTTTATCTACCTATCTATATGCCTTGGTTTTGGTTGAAGGACTGGCTTGCCCCTACCAAACTGAAATTGAATTTAAGGTTCATCACCTCATTTTACACCTTAGCCTTAACCTTAGACAGGGAGGCTAAGGCTAATCTATCTACGGTTCTAATTTGCTTATCTCTGTTCTAGATAGATGCATTAAGTTGAATTGACAATGGTCAGTAGCAACAAACTCTTTGTTCGAGGTTCGAGGAACATTGTACATTTTAAGAAATTAGTAGTTTCTGTCAACTGATGTTGTTATATCTGTCTGAAACATCCCTAGAACACCATATCAGAAGCACAAAAATGCATGATACTATATTGTAGTTTATGAATGAGTTACCCTGAACCCTATCCAAACTGAGGTAGATCATAGCCTTTATATACTAGCCAAAATGGATCCTAGATGTGAACGTTTTGTACTTTGTCTAATTCATTAATTCTGCTTCCATCTCCCTTTCCAATGGTATTATTATCTACAAAAAGAAGAATTTTGTCCTGTCGGTAATTACTGTCCATTTGATGTAATGCCTCTGACAGTGTAATCTGTTTCATCTTTACAGACTCTCAAATCATTTCACAGGGTTGTTTTTGGATGACATTTCACCAAATTGGAGCCTAACTTTCTTTCTCCGGCTGAAAATATCATATCAGCCACAGAAGAGAAAGGTACCCATCTATATTGAGAAATTAAATTTTTTTGAAACCTTCATTCCACAGAATTATTTTGTCGCCTCAGAAGATGTTTTTTTGTGTTTTACATACCGGCCTGTGCATGTTTTCCCAATATGGACTCTTCACGGATATCGGAAGCCTTCATGTTCTTTGTGCACAGATGCTGTGGATGTATAAATATAGACCCAAAAATCACAAAGCTTTTTGTATTTTTTTTTTGGCTCTGGGCTGGAGGGGCCAGAAGGTACCTCTGGATGTCAGAGTTTATTTCTGCCTGTGGAGAGCTCACCAGTAAAACTGCTCTATTGACAAAGTGCCTGGAGGAGGCTCCATTTGGACTCCTCTCCCTGAAGAGGGCATTTTATCTGGCACTGAGGGGACATGATGGGTGAAATACTGACACATGTACGCCTGTGACACGTGTCCGACTTACCAAGCAGCATCCTCTCACATAACACATTATTTGTTTTGCTTTGTTAGACTCTGAGGCCAAGGAATCCACCTGCTGTTCATCATCCACAAATAACAAATATATATTCACCATAGCAGCATATTTAAAAGTACTATCCTCACACGTTATTGCAACCGCTGCACTGTCGCTATTGACCATTTGTTATTTACATTAAGTGTATCCTCTACCTGCTTGTATTGGGCTTCTTACTACTCCCTGAACCCCCTTAACAGTGCACATATGTTTTATTTCATTTGTATTTCTATATTTTCTCTCTATTGTTATCTTATCTCATCTCTGTAAAGTTATCTTATCTGGTTTCTTCTTTCTCGTGGTATGTTATCCTATCTTATCTCACCTCCCTAATGTTGTGCTATGGTATGTTATCTCATCTTATCTTTTCTAATATCTCTAAGTTTCACCTCCTTGTACCACTAACTGTTAAAATCCGTATTCTTCCTGTTTTGGCTACCGACCCCTCTCTGCGGCGTGTGTGACGGCTCCTGTTTGGCTTGAGATCAGGGATAAGGTCACGAGGGAAGGCAGAGCGTCATGTCACCAGCTGCTCAGCGGCGACGCGGGCTGTGCACTGGCGGCGGCGTGTCGGGAACACAGAGATGCGTCCATCATGCCGCTCAACTCAGTGACGATATTTCACAAAAAAAACGACTGAAGGACCCAAACCCGAAGACAGGAGAGTGTCATCATAGGATAGAAAAAAAATGACTGACAGGCCGTGACAGATAGATGTTCTGGTGGAGCATCACAGCTCCCCTTGTCAGAGCGTTTTAACCATCACCTTCTCCCTGACTGACCCTCAACCCTCAACCCCGTCGCCTTTGTTGTGTTTCCCAAGGTTCCTCGGGCTCCAAGCCAAACCGAGCCAAGCCAAGCCAAGCCAAGCTGAGTTGTTCCTTATTCCGTCCCAGATCCCGTGGGTCCTGCGAGGCCCCACGGTGCAGGAACGGTTATGGTGATGGCGAACCAAACCCTAGGTGTGACCAGGGCAGATGGAGGCAGCAGTTGGAGTCAGCGGCGCAGGGGGAACAGAAAGTGAAGTGACCATCATAATTAATCCATCCCAGACGGCTTCCATCCCTTCTATCCTCTAAATATGAAAGCCTCCTGGGGAGAGTGTACACTGAAGGGCACAAGTACACCCAAAAATCCATTTGTCTCCAGTCTTGAGGGACTGGGTGACAAGAGAGAGAGACCAAGAGGGAGGCAAAGGGTTGCGATTCTCTTAGGGAAGGAGGAGGAAATCGGGGAGTCTGTGATAAATTGAGGTCACTGAATTAGAATTAAAAAAATGCGGGACATTCAAAACATTTTATAATTCTCGGGTCAAACCGAGGTCTTCCCCTACGTAGCAATCAACTTAGACTGTCATGCATAAAATATGTGGGAGATTGGCGAGAGGTTGGGAAGGGGCTAATCTTCTTAGGGAGGGTATTTGAATATTGGATGTCTTTGATGGATGAAGAGGCTTTCCACTATTCCTCCATCTTGTTTCTTTTTTATGCATTAAGAGAGATGAAGACGAAATGTAAAAAAATCAATAAATAAATAAAAAATCATGTCCACAGCTAAGGCTAACGCCTAGCTTTCCTAGGTCATGCTAATTCTTGTTTTTTTTTTGTTTTTTTTACCTGTAGCTGAAAAAAAATAGGTGGAGAATATCACATTTCTCATTCCTCAACCTCACGGCTATATCCATTTAGAGATCTGCTCAGATCTGCAAGATTAAAGGGACATTTCCATTTTGTTGCATCATGATATAACACATGGGATCAAAGGGAGGAAATTGTTCCTGAAGCTGGTTCTGCAGATCAACAATGAACAAAGATCGTGGAGCTCAACCTCATGCTGCAGAGGCCAGGTGAGGACTAATTCTAATTCTAAGAGGACTCTTGTAATTTATCATTAAGTATTTCAATTTTTTTGACACAATACAAACACATAAAGTTCAATAACGAAAAAAAAAGTTCGTTTGAAATCGCATTATTAGTAATGCTGCTTATTTTTAATTCACCTCTAAATTATATATATATATATATATATATATATATATATATATATATATATATATATATATACACACATACAGTGGGGCAAAAAAGTATTTAGTCAGCCACCAATTGTGCAAGTTCTCCCACTTAAAAAGATGAGAGAGGCCTGTTATTTTCATCATAGGTACACTTCGACTATGAGAGACAGAATGAATGAATGAATTAATTGGTAAATTCCTCGGTAAAATAAGTATTTGGTCACCTACAAACAAGCAAGATTTCTGGCTTTCACAGACCTGTAACTTTTTCTTTAAGAGGCTCCTCTGTCCTCCACTCCTTACCTGTATTAATGGCACCTCTTTGAACTCGTTATCAGTATAAAAGACACCTGTCCACAACCTCAAACAGTCACACTCCAAACTCCACTATGGCCAAGACCAAAGAGCTGTCAAAGGACACCAGAAACAAAATTGTAGACCTGCACCAGGCTGGGAAGACTGAATCTGCAATAGGTAAGCAGCTTGTTGTGAAGAAATCAACTGTGGGAGCAATTATTAGAAAATGGAAGACATACAAGACCACTGATAATCTCCCTCGATCTGGGGCTCCACGCAAGATCTCACCCCGTGGGGTCAAAATGATCACAAGAACGGTGAGCAAACATCCCAGAACCACACGGGGGGACCTAGTGAATGACCTGCAGAGAGCTGGGACTAAAGTAACAAAGGCTACCATCAGTAACACACTACGCCGCCAGGGACTCAAATCCTGCAGTGCCAAACGTGTCCCCCTGCTTAAGCCAGGCCTATGTCCAGGCCCGTCTAAAGTTTGCTAGAGAGCATTTGGATGATCCAGAAGAGGATTGGAATGTCATATGGTCAGATGAAACCAAAATAGAACTTTTTGGTAAAAACTCAACTTGTCGTGTTTGGAGGAGAAAGAAAGCTGAGTTGCATCCAAAAAACACCATACCTACTGTGAAGCATGGGGGTGGAAACATCATGCTTTGGGGCTGTTTTTCTGCAAAGGGACCAGGACGACTAATCCATGTAAAGGAAAGAATGAATGGGGCCATGAATCGTGAGATTTTGAGTGAAAACCTCCTTCCATCAGCAAGGGCATTGAAGATGAAACGTGGCTGGGTCTTTCAGCATCACAATGATCCCAAACACACCGCCCGGGCAACGAAGGAGTGGCTTCGTAAGAAGCATTTCAAGGTCCTGGAGTGGCCTAGCCAGTCTCCAGATCTCAACCCCATAGAAAATCTTTGGAGGAAGTTGAAAGTCCGTGTTGCCCAGAGACAGCCCCAAAACATCACTGCTCTAGAGGAGATCTGCATGGAGGAATGGGCCAAAATACCAGCAACAGTGTGTGAAAACCTTGTGAAGACTTACAGAAAACATTTGACCTCTGTCATTGCAAACAAAGGGTATATAACAAAGAATTGAGATGAACTTTTGTTGTTGACCAAATACTTATTTTCCACCATAATTTGAAAAAAAATCCTTTAAAAATCAGACAATGTGATTTTCTGGATTTTTTTTTCTCATTTTGCCTCTCATAGTTGAGGTGAACCTATGATGAAAATAACAGGCCTCTCTCATCTTTTTAAGTGGGAGAACTTGCACAATTGGTGGCTGACTAAATACTTTTTTGC
This sequence comes from Zeus faber, assembly GCF_960531495.2. NCBI lineage: Eukaryota > Metazoa > Chordata > Actinopteri > Zeiformes > Zeidae > Zeus > Zeus faber. Next base: position 48,925,206 of record NC_137193.1, read on the forward strand.
CCCACTGTACATATACGTGTATATATACTGTCTATATATATATTTATGTATGTGTGTGACATGTATGTGTCTGATTGATATATATATACATCATTATATCACTTATATAATATTACAGATTATTAAATATGATTATCTTTTCTTTCGGCTGCTCCCATTAGGGGTCGCCACAGCGGATCATCTGCCTCCAATACCTTCTGTTCTGCGTATCTCCCTCCCTTACACCAACCGCCTGCATATCCTCCCTAACCACATCCATCCACCAATCTTAACATTCTCAACTCTGCCACCTCCAGTTCAGCCACCTGCCCTTTTGTCAGTGCCACCGCCTCTTAAGCGTACAACAAAGCTGGTCTCACTACCGTCCTGTAGAGCTTCCCCTTCACTCTTGCTGGAACCCTTCTGTCACAGATCACTCCGGACACTCTTCTCCACCCACTCCACCCTGCCTGTACTCTCTCTTCACCTCTTTCCCGCAGTCTCCTCTGCTTTGGATGGTCGACCCCAAGTACTTGAACTCCTCCGCCTTCTGCACCTCCACTCCTTGCATTCTCAGATTTTCGCCGCCCTCCCTCCCATTCAGGCACATGTATTCTGTCTTACTCCTGCTGACTTTCATTCCTCTTCTCTCTAATGCATGCCTCCACTTCTCCAGGCTCTCCTCAACCAGCTCCCTACTCTTGCTATAGATCACAATGTCATCCGCGAACATCATAGTCCATGGAGACTCCTGCCTGATTTCATCTGTTAACCTGTCCATCACCACTGCAAACAAGAAAGGGCTCAGAGCTGATTCTTGATGCAATCCCACCTCCACTTTCAATGCCTTCGTCACGCCTACTGCACAACTTACTACTGTCTGACTGCCCTCATACATATCCTGTACCACTCTTATGTACTTCTCTGCCACCCCCGACTTCCTCATGCAATACCACACTTCCTCTCTTGGCACCCTATCATATGCTTTCTCTAAATCCACAAAGACGCAGTGCAACTCCCTCTGGCCTTCCCTGTCCTTTTCCATCAGCAATCTTAAAGCAAACATTGCATCTGTAGTACTCTTTCCTGGCATGAAACCATACTGCTGCTCGCTTATCCCCACCTCTCCTCTTAACCTAGCCTCCACTACCCTTTCCCATGGCTTCATGCTGTGGCTGAAGAACTTTATTCCCCTGTAGGAACTACAGTTCTGTACGTCTCCCTTATTCTTGAAGATGGGTACTAGTACACTTCTTCTCCACTCCTCCGGCATCCTCTCCCTTTCCAGGATGATGTTAAACAGTCTCGTTAGGAATGCCACTGCCATCTCACCTAAACATTTCCATGCTTCCCCAGGTATGTCATCTGGGCCAACTGCCTTTCCACTCTTCCATCTTCTTTAATGCTCTTCTCACCTCATTCTTGCTCACTTCTTGATCCACCATCCCCACATCATCCACTCTTCTCTCACTCTCATTTTCTTCATTCATCAACTCCTCAAAGTACTCCTTCCACCTCCTCAACACACTCTCCTCACTAGTTAGCACATTCCCATCATTATCCTTCATCACCCTAACCTGCTGTACATCCTTCCCAGCTTGGTCCCTTTGTCTTGTCAATCGTTACAAGTCCCTTTCTCCTTCCTTACTGTCCAACCTCTCATACAACTCGTCGTATGCCTTTTCCTTTGCCTTTGCCACTTCACTATTTGCCTTGCACCGCATCAACTTGTACTCCTGTCTACTTTCTTCATCTCTCTGACTATCCCATTTCTTCTTTGTCAACCTTTTCTGCTCTATGCTCTCCTGTAATCCCTCATTCCACCTCCAAAAGTCCTTGTCTTCCTTCCTCTACCTGCATGATACACCGAGTACCTTCTTGGCCGTCTCCCTCACCACTTCTGCAGTTGTTTCCCAGTCATCTGGTAACCATTCATTCCCACCTATTGCCTGCCTTACCTCTCTCCTAAAATGCATGCAACACTCCTCCTTTTTCAACTTCCATCATTTTATCTTTGGCGCTTCTTTAACTCTCTGCTTCTTCTTGGCCTCCAGAGTCATCCTACAGACCACCATCCGATACTGCCTAGCGACACACTCCCCTACCACCAATTTGCAGTCACCAATCTCTTTCAGATTGCCCCTCCTGCATAAGATATAGTCCACTAGTGTGCAGCTTCCTCCTCTCTTGTATGTCACCCTGTGTTCCTCCCTCTTCATGAAATACGTATTCACAAAAGCCAATTACATCCTTTTGGTAAAATCCACCACCATCTGTCCTTCCACATTCCTCTCCTTGACACCATACCTCCCCATCACCTTCTCGTCACCTATGTCTCTGATCCCTTGGCCAACATACCCATTGAGATCTGCTCCAACAACCACCCTCTCTCCCTTGGAGACGTTCTCCACCACTACATCCAACTCACTAAAGAATTCTTCTTTCTCTTCCATCTCACACCCAACTTGGGGAGCATTTGCACTGACTACATTCATTATCACCCCATCAATTTTCCGCTTCATACTCATCACTCTGTCCGACACTCTCGTCACTTCCAAAACATTTTTGACATATTCTTCCTTCAAGACTATCCCTACCCCATTTCTCCTGCCATCCACTCCATGGTAGAACAGTTTGTACCTGGCTCCGATACTCCTGGCCTTACTCCCCTTCCACCTGGTCTCTTGTACACATAGTACATCTACCTTCCTTCTCTCCATCATGTCAGCCAGCTCTCTCTCTTGACCCTTCATAGTGCCAACATAAAAAGTTCCTACTCTCAACTCTACTCTCCTACCGTTCTCCTTCTCCTGCTGTCTCCGGACACGCCTTCCCCTTGTTCTTCTTCGGCCAACAGTAGCACAATTTCCACTGGCACCCTGTTGGCTAAAGGCACCAGTGGCGGTCGTTGTTAACCAGGGCCTCGACTGATCCGGTATGGAAATCAGATTTGTTGTCCTCATGTTTGATTTGGCATGGTTTTTACACTGGATGCCCTTCCTGACACAACCCTCTCTATTCATCCGGGCCTGTGACCGGCACTGATGATACACTGGCTTGTGCACCCCCAGTGGTTAGATTATATTAAATATGATTTTAATCTATATTATTTACACAATAATGTAGTATATTATTTATTTATTTAAATGATATTATATAATATTATTATAAAACATTATATTAGATAATGTTTTATTTGAAATCAAATGTGATAAAATTACCCATTGAATACCCGTGTTTGCTTTACTATTAACCAACAATTGTAGAAGTTAATGACAGGCTTTGTGTGGGTGACACCTCTTTACACTTTCCGATTGGTCACCTCTATGTTTTCCTGTTATTTGGGACATCAGATTTCAACAAGGTGCTTATTGTTGTTGATATTGATAATTCCGCCATTTTGCAGACAATAGATTTACCCTGTTTTGTTTGAAGATTATTCTGTTCCTTGCCCTCTTTCTCTCTTTATTACATTTCACTGCATATATGTATGAAAGTATGTATATGTATATGACAAATAAAAAAAAAAAAAAATCTTGAATCTCTAGTTGCCTCTGTCCCTATCTAGCTCCCTCTGTTTCTCTCTCTAGTTCCCTCTGTTTCTCTCTCTAGCTCCCTCTTTTTCTCTCTCTAGCTCCCTCTGTTTCTTTCTCTAGCTCCCTCTGTTTCTCTGTCTTGCCCACTCTCTCTGTCTGTCTCTCTCTCTCTCTCTCGCTCTCTCTCGCTCTCTCTCTCTCTCATTCTGAGCAGTTGGGGCCGTGAGTGAGTGGAGAGTGTGACCATTTAGAGTCAGTGACTTTCTTTCTACTTTTCAATCTTTCTGTGTGTTTTGAAATATTTTTTGGTGACGGGTGTTAGTTTTTGTTTGGTTTTGTTGTGGTGTGTGCCCACAGCGGGTGGTGGTGGTGGTGTGGGTCCACAGCGATGGTGTTAAGGTCTCCGCTGCTTTCCCGTGTTTTGTGGAGGAGTGTGCGCTCGCTGTGATGCAGGTTGTCAGTCCTGGCAGCGTCGTGTCCGCAGCCAGGATGAAAAAAGCAGTTGTTATTTTATAGACTTTTTAGAGAAGATGAACAAGGTGGTCTAACGGGGCGTCATAGTGAACGATGCGTTCGTTTCAGTGTCGCCTCTCTCAACCACAGCAAAAAGGGTGACACTGTCCAATGTTCCATTGTTTATTAGTGACAAGATTCTGATAAGGGAATTGTCAAGACATGGAAAAATAGTCTCAACAATAAAAAAAATGTTATCTGGATGTAAAGCACCTGAGTTGAAAAATGTGGTGTCTCACAGGAGACAGCTGCAGATGATCCTCAACAAACAGAACGAGCATCTAAACGTGTGTTTTAAAGTTAGAGTTGATGCTTTGACTACATACATACTACATTTGAGGACATACTCAGGTCCTCAAGCCTAAAAAAGATGCGCTAGTGGACCTACTTGGCACTAAAGTGCAGGGGGCGCTGGTCAGGTCACGTTTTCTGTCCGAGAACTTAATGGACAAACCCTCCAAGTTCTTCTTCAGTTTGGAGAAGAAGAAAGGACAAAGCAGACTCATCCACACTTTGCACTCTGCCAGTGGACAGGAGCTTAGGGATACAAGAGAGATATGTGGCAGGGCTATGCAGTTCTACACTGAGCTGTACAGCAGTGACTATGTTTAGGACCAAGAGTTGTTAAACTCATTCTGCGACAACCTGCCCCAGGTCTCTGAGGAGACTAACATGGAGGTGGAGGAGCCACTAGCTCCAGAAGAGCTGCACATAAACCCTTTTACCAAAAAAAGGCAACCTCCAAGATGTAAAGAACTAGTGCCCAGTATCTCTGCTCTGCACCGACTACAAGCTCTGGCAAAAAGACAGAGGAAGGTAATGGTAGAGGTCATTCATCAGGACCATACGTACTGCTTGCTTGGTAGGTCTATCCTGGACAATATTTCACTGATTCGGGACATTTTGGACGTCTCTAGTTCATTGGGTCGATCTACTGGTTTAATTTCCTTGGACCAGCAAAAGGCATTTGATAGGGTTGAGCATCAATACTTGTGGAAAACTTTGGAAAAGTTTGGTTACAGCCCAGGTCTTACTGCGAAGATCAAATATGTATCAGGGCATTGAGAGTGTACTGAATATCAATGGGGGTCTGAGTCGGCCTTTTAATGTGCACAGGGGGATGCGACATGGTTGCTCACTATCTGGCATTTTGTATTATTGTATAAAGATCCTTTAAACAAGAGAGCAGGTGATCTCCAGTAGAGGATATTACATGGCTCTCTTGGAGTCAACTCCTTTGTCAACGTTTTCAACCCAACTGTCCCAGTGTCCGATCTGTGAATCAACGGAAACTATCGCAAACTTTGTCGTGCTAAAATAACTGTTTTTTGCTTTGAGTGAGAAATTTTCCTATGTTGCTTTTATTTTTGATGCAGATTACAAAAAAACAACTGCTACTGAATGGAAACTGCTGATTTTTTTGCAGTGGATAGCAAAGCTGTCAATCTTCAAGAGTAGAAAGATGATGGTGGAGAGCAGATTAGACACGGGAGCAGCCATCCTCTTTGTGGCTCAAGTGAGGGCCCATGTCTGGATGGACTATAAGTTACTCAAACTGATGAATAGCCTGGATGAGTTCACACAAGAGTGGTGCTACTCCAACGTCATCTGTTCTGTAGTGGAGGGAAATCTTTTCTTTAGCCCCATTCTTAAGCAACACTCATAATCATGTGTCGTCAGCAGCCTGCAGATTCCGCCGGCTCCTCCGGCTCCCACAGCCCCCCATGCTCCTCCGACTTCGAACAGGAGTCCACAGAGACCTACATCCGCGACTCCCTTGCCATTTGCCCCTCGTCATCTCCGCTGGGTGTGGGGTTCTTTTTTATTGCCAAGGAAGACAAGACCCTCCGTCCCTGCATTGACTTCAGGGGACTCAATGACATCACGGTATCCTCTGCCTCTGATGGACTCAGTCTTCGTTCCCATCTGGGGTGCCACCCACTTCACCAAACTTGACCTCCGCAACGCGTACCACCTGGTCCGCATTCGTGACGGGGACGAATGGAAGACTGCCTTCAACACCCCGCTTGGACACTTTGAATATCTGGTAATGCCTTTTGGTCTGTCAAATGCCCCAGCGGTCTTCCAGGCCCTGATTAAAAATGTCCTCCAGGACATGCTCAATTCATTTGTCTTTGTGTACCTCTGACATCCTGATCTTTTCCCTCTCCGACCACAAGAGATGTGTACGCCTGGTGCTGCAGTGGCTCCTGCAGCGTCTGTTCATCAAGGCTGAGAAATGTATCTTTCATGTTCTGTCTGTTTCCTTCCTAGGGTTCATCATTGGCCGAGGGAGGATGGGAATGGACCTCAAAAAGGTGGCCGCTGTGATGGAGTGGCCAACCCGAAACATTAGGAAGCAACTCCAATGCTTCCTCAGTTTTGCAAACTTCTACCGGCGGTTCAGTCGCATCGCCGGTCCCCTCTCAGCCCTTACCTCCACTGCAGTAAGTTTCAAATGGACCCCCGAGGCCGCATTCCTCGACCTCAAAAGTCGCTTTTCGTCGGCCCCTGTCTTGGCCCAGCCCGACGCCAACCTCCAGTTCATGGTGGAGGTGGATGCATCGGACACGGGGGTGGGAGCGGTACTATCCCAGCACTCTCCAACCGATGGTAAGCTCAACCCCTGTGCCTTTCTCTCCTGCAGGATCACCCCACCTGAACGCAACTATGACGTGGGCGGACCGGGAACTCCTGGCAGTTAAACTAGAACTGGAGGAGTGGCGTCACTGGCTTGAGAGAGCGAACCACCCCTTCGTCATCTGGACAAATCATAAGAACCCGGCCTATATCCGGACGGCGAAGCGAGGGAGGCAAGGGAGATCGCATACCTGCTCATGGCCGAGGTGTTCCGCCGTCACGGCATCCCGGCGAACGTGGTCTCAGACAGAGGTCCCTAATTCACCTCCCAGGTCTGGCGCGCCCTCTGCTCGGCCCTGGGGCACAGGTCAGTCTCTCCTCCGGTTTCCACCCCCAGACCAATGGCCAGGCGGAGCGGGCAAACCAGGAGGTGGAGGCCATGCTCCGCTGCCTTACAACCACCAACCCCTTCTCCTGGAGCAACCAGCTACCATGGGCCGAATACACCCACAACACCCTGGTCAACGCCTCCTCCGGCATGTCGCCCTTCCACTGCTCTCTGGGCTACCAACCCCGATGTTCCCTGCCCAGGAGGCTGAGATCACCGTACCCTCCGTCCAGCCCCACATCCATCAATGCCGGAGGACATGGAAGAGGGCCTGCTCTGCCCTACTCCAGGCATCCACCAGGTCCCAGCGGCAGGCCAACAGGTACCGGCACCCACGTACATCCCCGGACAGAAGGTGTGGCTCTCAACCAAGGACTTGCCCCTCAAGGTGGACTCCCTTCCCCATTGTATCCATCATCCCCTGTGCCGTACGTCTCTGCCTCCCTCGCTCCCTCCGTGTCCACCCAACCTTTCATGTGTCCCTGCCTAATCTGGTGGTTTCCAGCCCCCTCTCCCTCCTCGCCAAGGCCGACCACCCCCCTGCACCATCGACGATCACCCGGCCTACACAGTGCGGCGCCTGCTCGACGTACGGCGCTGGGGGAGGGGCCTTCAGTACCTTGTAGACTAGGAGGGGTATGGTCCTGGGATCAATTACCTTCGTCACCCACAAAGTATTTATTCTCCAGTTTGCCAGTCACTCATTGCCAGACCGTCAACTAGCTTACCCAAGTTGTACTGCTACTGGTGAGTTCCAAGCTCTTAGTCCCTATCTCTTTGTTCCTAGTTGATGTCTCCTTGTTTTGTCTTGCCCTAACCTGTTTGTCTCTACTCCTCAACCAAGCCTGTCCGTCCCCATCCATCCAGCCCGGCTCGCCGTCTCTCCACCCGGATCCTGGACCCCGGACCGTTCCTGCCCGGTCATCATCCCTGCCTTGCCCTGCTCCATCCATACCTGACTGGATCCCTCCGGCCAGCTCCACGGTGTTGTCTAATAAACATCCTTTGTCTAACCCCCTGTCTGCCTCCCATCTCGGTGTTGTGTGTCTGGGTCCCTCCTAGCGCCGGTCTTAACACTCTCTAGCTCCCTCTGTCATTCTCTCTATCTCCCTGTAATTCTCTCTAACCCCCTCTAACTCTGTCTGTTTCTCTTTCTAGCTCCATGTTTCTCTCTAGCTCCCTCTTTTTCTCTTAACCTGCTGTTTCTCTTAATCCCCTCTCTCGCGAGCTCCCCCTCTCTCTAGCTCCCTCTTTCTCGAGGGCCCTCTATCTGTTACTCTGGTTCTGAACACCTGACCCCATTCAGCAATCAAGCCAGTTGTCTTCCCCTTCCTTGTCATTCCACCTCCATATAACCTGTTTCCCGTTCGCTCAGTCCTTGTCAGATGGTCGTTGCTTGTATCCACTATGTTGAAAGTACTGCAGTGATTCTACGACCAGGTTCCTGTAACTTCCGGCGGAACGGCTGTCTGATCTTCTAGACTGGATTCTCTGCCTGTTTCCCTGAGCCGTGGTTCCCTTCCAATTTCCTGCTGGCTTAGTTTGGTGTCTCTGACTGATCTTCTTGTTTAATCCCCGGCCTGTTTTCTTGCAATAAAACCTTTGCACCTACTCATAAGCCTCTGCCCTGCATTTGGATTCACCAGATAGCACTTGTGACAGATGTTTTTACCACTTTTTTCCGCTGAGGTCCTCCCTAGGGCTCTGTGACCGGCTTGACTTGAAGATTAAGACATTGCCTCCAAATTAATTTACAACTCAGACTTGTCATTATGGGTGGGGTCTCACTGCAATTACATGTTTGAGGAAAATGCACTTTACTTTATTATGATCCATCAGTGGAGGAAACAAAATCCCATGACACCTTCATTTCAGTTATCTTGCCAATTTAATATATTTTTCAAAGAAGCTTAACATGAACACATTTCTAGATAATCACAGGTTTTCTTATTCTTACATGCGCATTGCTTTTGTATAGTCATATGGTTGTTGGTACTTTAAAGGGGTACTCTAGGTTTTTGGGTAAAAAATTCACAGGAGTCCAGGCTAGTTAATCCCATCTGCAGCCATGCATTGAGCTAACAGAATAAGAATACAGCCCGTTGCTATCTCAGTACTAGAAAGACGGTGATGAAAATGGTGTTTAACTTGTCTGTATCTGGATAAGAGGCAACAACTGAAATATCTCTATAAGGCCTAAAGGTGTTTCTCTAAACTAAAGTTCATCGCTAGACTTTGCTAGACAAATTTAATCAAAGGACTGATCTGCGTTAATAGAGGGTTAAATGGGCCTAAAAAATCCACATCAGGGGCAGGGCCCAGGGCAGGGCCCGGAAAAAACGGTCGCCCCAGGCAACCAGATCTTTGGCTATTATCAACCGTCAGATTGATCACTCAATGATTCAAATTCGGCAACCATTTCTCAGTTTTAGCAACCCACAGCTGATATGTACTTGGCAACCACTTGTAAAGGTTATTGCATGTTATTTATGTAAATCAGACCTGGATCTCATGTGGTTTGAAGCCAGTCGATTTAACGGACACCTCATTATTTTAACAACAAACAACCACCTGGCGTCCTTGTGGAATAAATGCATCACTGGTGGAGGACAAACAAAACAGGATGATCTCATCAAAACAAAGACAACTGTGGAGTCTGTTTCTGGAACGGTGTGTTATTATTTTGACTCTTCTCTGCTTGGTTGCTTACATCCAGAATACCAGAAAATACTATGGTATTTCTCTTTTGTGCTCTCAGTAAAATGGGAAAACTAACACTGCAGAAACATAAAAACTTAATGCAATTTAAGTACACAGCAACTATTTATCACACCGCATATGAATAATTAATCTATCCTGTGTATAGAGTCGCGTTTTGTATATCCTTTATATATGGCTAGAATATAGCCGAAAAACAAAAGAAAAGTGTTTTGTATTTTTCAGCTATTTGTGAATATTATATATTATCCGTGCAATGGTAAATCCTCACAGAAATACAAAGTTTTTCGTATTTTGTGGAAACTCAACGTATTGAAAATGTAATTCAAATGCTATTCAAGAAAAAAGGCACCACTAAAATGATGTTACTCTGACTACTAACGTAAATCTCCGTCAATACGTAAACCTACTTAAATACATCATAATTGATGCACACGAGACACAACGTCATCTACCATCACTGAGACTGCACTAGTACTTACATACAACAAGGTAATCTATAACAATGACAAAGTTTGGTATAAAGTCCAAAATAAAAGGTTGTTTTGAAGAAACGCCATGTGTAAACAGTTTCTGACAGCTATACGTAGCAAACTTAAATGAAAAGGCAAAAGGTGTTAAGTATTGACAACTTCTTCCATAATAATTCTAATGCCATTAGAATCCTGGTGCCTCCCAGTGCCAAAACTCATACTCAGTACATACACCACATAATTGGCCTAGGGTTTGCAGGACGCGTGGCGGGGGGGAGTCTGAGCTACGTGGGTAGGGATGTAGCAGGCGGCTGCGATCCTCCCCCAATGTGCTTCTCTTCGGTCCTGAAATTTTAATACCATTCATATTACTTTAGAACACAAACACTCGCACATAAATCTCACTCCAAACACTCCACCAGACCAGGGTCTGCGGGGCAGGACTGGTGCAAGTGATTCAGGTTTGACTTGATTGGAGGACCCTCACACCCCGCAATTTTAACTGCAATTGCCAAAAGCACATATTGAGCACTGAGGTTTTCTGGGGTGGCAGGGCACTGGTGGGTTGGTGTAGAGGTGTGGTAGGCCAGGGGACGGCCAGGTCCTGGCCGTCCCCTGGCCACAACCCCCTTCTGGTTACATTCCTTTCCTTTTCTCCCTCATTTACTGCCATAACTATCACAGGAAGAGGCCACGTGCCAAATTGATGTTCCAGTTTTCCTGGACTTAATTAACTTTGTTTTGTCTATACATGTTGTCGTCTGATGTTTCTATGTTTATGTTTTTCCATGTTCATGTTGTTGCTTGGTTCTATGTTTATTTGTTTTACCCATGGTGATTCTCTCCCTCTTGGAGTAGTGATTAGTAGTTTAAACTGCCAGGATCCTGCCCTGCTAGTGCTTGTTATCTGTCTTTCTCTGTCTCAGACCATTCCTTTCTGGCTCCCTCTGTCTGCCTCTAGATTCCTCTGACCCTCTTTGGCTCCCCCTGTCTGTCTCCGGTTTCACATCCCTGCCACTGCACACCTGCCCCCAATCAGAAATCTCACCACCTGTCTTCTCCTTCCCATCACTCTTCTTGTATTTAACCTGTTCCCCACTGACTCTGTCCCCGTCAGATTGTTGTGCCTGAGTGTGTCTTGAATTCTCGGTCCTCATGACGACCCGGCTCTTCTGCCTGTTCCTTGGACCCTGATCCTCTGCCTATTCCTATGGACCCTGGTTCCCTGCCGATAAGTTTTCCTGTTGACTGTTCCCCTGGTTTTGAAACCTGCCTGATCTACATTAAACTTTGCATCTACTCCTGAGACTTTGTTGTGTCCTGCATTTGGGTTCACCAGACTGTTTCTGTAGCAAACATGGTAAGATAGTTCTCCAAGAGGGGGATTGGTGGTGGTTTTGTGAAACAAAAAGCTGTGCTCTTGTCATCCTATACAGTAGGAGCCACTTGGAGAGGACAGCTGGATCGTGACAGAGCGCAGGCAGATAACTGATTGGTGCAAGGCTGACCCATGCAAGAACCGTGACAGGATTGCGCTCGGACCCTGGCTGTAATTATATCCCCCTCGATGAAGTAATTTTGTGCGGGTGCCTGGAAACGCCACCAGGCTGCATTTGTGGAAAAGCAATTGCAATGCTTTATTTACATTTACATTTACATTTAGTCATTTGGCAGACGCTTTTATCCAAAGCGACTTACAAGGGAGAATAACATTCAGCTACATTGCGACAGAGATTAGTGTAACAACAACATTGGTGTAACAATAAATACTGCAAGGTGGTGCAAAGTAATTGTAGATTAGGACTGGAGGTACTCACTGAAGAGCTGGGTCTTCAGGTGCTTCTTAAAGACAGAGAGGGAGGTCCCCGCTCTGGTCATTTTTGGCAGCTCGTTCCACCAACGTGGAACTACAAATGAGAATAGCCTGGATTGCCGTGGCTGTATGGCCGGCAGAGCCAGGCGACGCTCATTTGACGAGCGCAGCATCCGGGGGGCAACATGTGCTCTTACAAGAGCATTTAAGTAGGCGGGAGCATTCCCAACAATCACTCTGTAGGCCAGCATAAGAGACTTGAACTTGATGCGGGCGGCTACAGGTAACCAGTGGAGCTCGATGAGCAGCGGAGTGACATGTGCCCTCTTTGGCTGGTTGAACACCAGTCGCGCCGCCGCATTCTGTATCAGGATACATATTTGTCTACCAATGGTTCAAAACTTGAGTGTACAGGATATTTCTGTGTTTATTTAATGAAAAATATACTTGTTTTGGAACAGCAGGCTGACCCTTCACTGATGGATGTGCCGTCGATAGGACAAATAATAAAAATAATATTTTTATTGTCAATGTATTTTATTTTACAAATTGAATGAAATAGAAAATCTCCCAGCGAGCCTGTGCTTTACAAAAGTGGGAACAACGTTTTTATTGACATCTTGTATCCATCCATCCATCCATCCATCCATACTGTGCTTGTATAAAATAAACACAAAACTTTCAGGTAAAACATTCCTCTGTGTTCTCTGTGATTGAATGAGCTTGAGACAATGAATGACATAAAAACAACAACAAATAGCAGGGCTGGCATTGACATGATAATGTACATAATAGCCGTGTAAGCTTTATAAAATAAGGTAATTCATGTATTTGAGTTACCATATTTCCTCAAATATAAACAATTACTCAAATAAAAGCTGGGCCTCTAATAAATGCCAGTGTTGTGGTCATAACAAACAAAGTCCTGAACCCTACCTCAGATTAAAACCAGGGTAAGGGGGAAAATCCATGGATGAACTACTGATGTCTGTTACACAGCATGTGTACAGTATGCCGGTAAAGCATAATGTACATTTCAGCTGCTTTACTGTAAATTGATAAATTCATGAATACAATCATGCTATCTTCAACACTTTTGTGTCTTCACCTCATTGTGTGAGAGGTGAACATAACTCTCAGAATTGGAGCGGTTCTTTTTTTGGTCCTACAGTATGCTGTGTGCGCACCTTATAAGTTATTATCAGTTATTACTACTACTCTATGGAAATACTTATTTGAAGTATATAATTAGTATCTATCAATCCCTGTTGCTTTTCATAACGACAGCTCATGCACACAGACAAATGTGATTGACCATCTGTGCATTATGACTATTGATTGTATGAGATCATTTTTTGCTGTATTGCTGCATCACCCTTTGTTTATCACATGTTTTACCTATTGCTTCCTTTCAGGGTTTTTTTTAATAATCATGTGTGTCATAGCCTTCAAGTCTACAACATTTACACAAGGGTACAGAACTTGTCTCTAATTGCTGCAGTACACATTTTTGAGTGACTATGAAGCAGACCGCAGAAAAGGCCTTGTGCCATCTCTTTGTTTCCTCTTAATGGCCAGTCATTGTGTCACCCAACAGGTCTGTAAGCCATAACACCTAACCCATACATATGCAAACACAGACCCATTGACCAAAACCTCCACACTCCAATGGAGCAATTTTATTGTGCCATTGCTGTTTTTTGGAATTTGAAAAGTCAATCTATTAGAATGGAGGGGGGTGGGTGATGGGGGACCATTTCTCCGACAGAGAGGCTCAAATGCAGAAATTTGTTGTGATATTTCACAATTATTTGAAGTAACATAACAATTAGATACTTCAAAAACCTTCATTTTGAAATCAAAAAGCCAAAGACTAAAACCTATAAATGCACACGCTTGGCCACACCAAAAAAAGGCTCGTAAAACTTTAAATCTAGTCACTTTAATTTATCAAGTATTGCATATTTCATGGTGGTGCAATCACGATTAACACGCCGCTCCCCTGTGGCCGCCTGAGTGGGCGCTGCATGTCGACTACACACATTTTAGTATTTTTTTCCGTTTTCATCAGCATTTTTGCCAAAAAAGTCCTCTGCAGTGATCTCCTACAGCCACAGTGCACTCGTGGATACAAAAATTTCCCTGAAAGAACAACTTTGGGACTTTTTATTCGCAGGTCCTTCGTGGCCGCCAGAGATTTTACACGCCAACCCTCGCCAACTCTCATCAACAACAGCAACAACAACAACAATGGAGCCACTGTTCCACCGGTGTGCCCATGAAGGAAGCACCGTGGTGAGCGAGGCTGCATTGTGGTCAGAATGAGGACACAACCTTACTGTCCATCTCTGCCAAGCATCGTTCTTGTCAATGTCCAGTCCCTGAAAAACAAGATGGATGACCTTCGAGCGAAGATAAAATGTGTCCTCTACCTGACGGAGACATGGTTGAACCTGCTGGTGCTGGACCATGCCATACATGCAGCAGAGTCCTTCTCCATGTTCCGCGGCGACAGGTCGGAGGAGTAAGGGAAATCCAGGGGGTGGAGGCATCTGCCTCATGATAAACAGCTGCTGGTGTAACCCCAACAACACCAAGACCACCAAACTCTCTCCCGCTCCTGCTCGCCGAACCAGGAACAGCTGACCATCTCATGCTGTCCATTCTACCTCCCCAGGGAATTCAGCACGGTCATCATTGCAGCCATTTATATTCCACCACAATCGGACACCAACACAGCACTATCGGACCTATATGATGTGTTGTGCAGACTTCAGAATGAACATCCTGACGTGGCTCTGGTGGTGGCTGGGGACTTTAACAGGGTAAACCTTGGGAATCCAGGCAAATGGCAACCGGCTGGGAAGTGCATGGTGGTTGGCTGGAAACTAGCTGGAGCTTGGCTGCAATTCGGTTGTCAGCTGCCTGGAAGAGGCCACTTCAAGTGGCTCCTACTGTAGGTCAAGACCGTCTCACTCCCTGCTTTTGGGAAATCAGATCACACTGGTTCCTGTTTACAAGCAGTGCATCGGGCGTGAACCGGTAGTGACAAGGGATGTAAAGCGGTGGTCAGACCAATCAGAGGCCGTGCTTCAGAATGCTCTTACTGACGTAGACTGGGACATTTTCCAATCAAGTTCCAGTGACATCAGTGAGTTTATGGAAGTAGCTGTGAGTTTCATAGCTATGTTAGCGGACAGCATCGTTCCCATGGTGAAAGTTTGGATATTTCAAACCAGCAACCGTGGGTCGATAAATGCATCCACAGCGCTCTGAATGATTGCATGGCCGCTGACAATGACAGTTTTGTATCCGGAAACATGAACAATTACAAAGCAGCGTCGTACAACATGCGGAGGGGAGTGAAGGATGCCAAATGTGGAGCTACAGATGGAGGAACGGGACACCAGACGCTTGTGGCAGGGGCTGCGGACTATTACTAACTACAAGAGCAGCCCCTCCCAGCCACGTTGGACATCTCCCTAGCCAACAAATTGAACTCCTTTTATATGCGGTTTGAGTCTGGCAACAACACCACTAGCTTGCCGGCTAATTGGAGTTACATTGCTGGGGATGAGTGCACACTCTCAGTGTCTGAACATGACGTCAGGAGGGCCCTGATGCATGTGAACACCAGGAGAGTTGCGTGCCCAGATGGCATATCTGGACAAGTACTGAAGACCTGTGCAAACCAGCTAGCCTCGGTGGTCATGAAGTGTTTTGAGAGGCTGGTTTTAGGATGACATCTGCATCTCCCTCTCCCTCACCTTGGACCCGCTGCAGTTGCCATACTGGCAGAACAGATCCACAGATGACGCGGTCTCCCAGGTAGTGCACACCACCCTCACGCACCTTGATGGCCGGAAGGGGCCTATGTGAGACTGCTGTTCATCGATTATAGTTCAACTTTCAACACCATAATCCCCACCAGACTGGCTGTCAAGCTGCGGGAGCTAGGACTGAACACTTCGCTGTGTGCCTGGATCCTGGACTTCCTCGCAGCCCGGCCCCAGGTGGTTAGGGTGGGGAAGCACATGTCCAGCTCCCTCACTCTGAACACAGGATCCCTCAGGGCTGCGTCCTCAGCCCCCTACTGTACTTCCTGTACACACATGACCGTGTGTCCAGGTCCAGCTTGGACACCATCATCAAGTTTGCTGACGACATCGTCGTGGTGGGCCTGATCACTGACAACGATGAGAAGGCCTACCGCAAGGAGATGGCTGACCTGTCACTCTGGTGCCAGGACAACAGCCTCCACCTGAACTTCAGCAAAACTAAGCAGCTGATTGTGGACTTTAGCAGAGGATTACAACTGTAGACGCATGCACTGCTGGTGATGAATGGGACTTTTGTTGACAGGATGAGCAGCTTCAAGTACCTGGGAGTCCACATCATGGAGGATTTTACATGGACTATACACACAGACACTCTGGTGAGAAAGGCAAGGCAGCATCTTTACCACCTCTCGGTGAGGATCCCCAAGTCTTTCTACTCTGGAGCAGTGGAGAGCATCCTGAGTACACAAGGAGGTGTAGTAGCAGAGCCGCAGGATCATGAAGGATCCTCACCACCCCAACAACGGACTGTTCCAGCTGCTGTGGCTGGGGAATTGCCTCCGCAGTCACACAGCGAGGACAGAAAAACTGAGACAGAGTTTCTTCCCGCAAGCCATAAGAACTGTCAATGCTGAACTCACCAGGGGTCCTCACTGCACTGTATGTAGCATACTGTACTGCATACTGTATCACTGTTCTGGGTAACTGCATACTGCACTGTATTGCTGTTCTGTTCGGTGATACTGTATTGCTGCGCCGTACTGTTGTATACTGTACTGTATATCATCCCACACACACTACCTCACTTTATTCACATTCCACTTTAATGCACATACAGTAACTGTATATACAGTACAAAATAGCCTATCCCATATACATAAGTCTATTCCCTTTAATTATATTTTGTACCCCCACTCTGTATTATTTTTGAGTTATTTTATCTTATTTTATTTTATATTATTCTATATTATTCTATTTACTTACAGCATTACATTTTAGGAGTCAGTTAGTTTCAGTTAGTCAGCCAAGTAGAAATTAGGTAGCTATTGTGTTCAGTCTAGAACATATTGTGCATAATCACTAGGTGCGTTGCATTGACATTTCACTGCCTATATGTATTGAAGTATGTTTATGGATGTGATGAATAAACCTCTTGAATCTTGAATACCTCTTTTGTCTTACCTCTTAGTAGTATATCACCAGTGTTTGTCTTACAACACTGTCTATCTTACCATTCAAAATGACACTGCATTGTTGTGGCCCACAGATATTTAAGTCCACTATCAAGTTGACTCACTGTCATTGTTGTCTGCATTTTATTTTGTCTATCTTTCAGATAAATACTTTAATATTACTTATACTTCACTACTTCTTTCCATTTTAGATTAAGATTTTTAGTTTATAAATATTGTTTTATTTTAATCAATACTATTCCCATTTTGTACGTATTTTGTAAAGTTGAGTTGGCTCTGAGACTGAGAATCTCATTACTGGTAATGATGCTTGCATTGTTATCAAGAATTTGACAATAAACTTGAAACTATTATTACATATACCTAGTATATGTTCATACCTTGAGTGCTCTCTTTACAAAGCTATTGAACTTGGTAATGATAATTTAAAAAATGTAAAAAAAAAATCAGCTCCCATTTTGAAATTAAACAGCTCTGCAGATTAAAATAAATCATTAATACCTGTTCTAATTCATATGACAAAAAAACAATTTAACTTTGAAAGATGACCTCTGGTCAGGGTTCAAAGGATAGTATCTGAGGTAATTACTCAGGGTTAGGGGTGAAAATCTGAAATCTCTCCCTGGAAGGTGACAAACTGCAATTGAAAAAAATGGGCATGTTTACAGTCGGAATTGAACACGCCCTGTCAGGAGACATGAGAAGGAGGGGGGAATCCAGGCAAATGGCAACCGGATGGGAAGTGCATGGAGGTTGGCTGGAAACTAGCTGGAGCTTGGCTGCAATTCGGTTGTCAGCTGCCTGGAAGAGGCCACTTCAAGTGGCTCCTACTGTAGGTCATACACAGGACAGAGTTATTGCAGCAGTTCTTGATGATTAAAGACTTGCATTGCAGGTTAAGAATTTGAACTCCGTTTGCAGACTAACTCTGTCGTAGATGCAATGGCATACAAATACTGTGTGTTGTATGCCCAGTATGCTGACAGCGCAGATTAAAAAAATAAATAATGGTAATAAATTCAAATGCCAAATTAATGTTCCATAAAGTTGTCTCCATTACAATATAGACAAGTAATCTATTAAACAGTATTTTTAAATTGTACATTATTAACAGGAAAAAATACAATGAAGTAGTATTTACAATTACAATTATTTAGTATTGTTATACAAAATAATTACAAAGTGTGTTTTTGTTATTGTTCCGGATGGCAAAAAATAGCTGAAAGTCGAAGACAGTAGAGAAGCAATTAAAAAATCCAGTCCTTGAGGTCCGTCCAGGTTGAATGGTCCAGAAGTCCACGATGTTTATAACTTTTGTAACTTGTGATGGGGTTCACAGAAACCAAAAAACTGTGAAACGTACCTAAAACAAATAAACTGGACCCAGTGTATTGCTGCCTGCAGCTATATTTGACTATTTTTATTGTACATTTTATTCTATTTTATTTTACTGTTCTTTATTACATTTCAAGCTATTCCTTTACACTAACTGTCAGTAGAGAAACGCACCAATCATCAATATGACAAATTCTTCAAATATGCAACTGTACTTGGTGGAATAAACTCATTCTGATTCTTAATCCGAATGAAAACTCGCTTCCTTTGTGCGCCCAACTCTATTTCAACATTAAACAATTGCACCATTTTGACTCAGGGGCCTAAAAAACAACTTGTCAAAGCGACTGGTGACACATTTATTTCGGACATTTACAGCCTTGAAATGTTTTCCTAAGCTCCAACCTAATAACTTGTGATGGGACCTTAGGAAAGTCGACTTGTCAAGTTCCAACCAGATTACATAGCATGTCAAAAAATGTTGCGGTGTGATCCAAAAATGAAAGGAATTTCACATTTAAGAACCCATGTGGTGACACTAAAATTTCCTACGCCTCTCCTCTGTAGCAGAGGTGTTGCGAAAGGAGATGACTGCTGAGAGACATGTGTGGCTTCAAATTCTGGAACAAAAATAAGGTTACTATGAAAGAGAATTATATCACAGCTGCTCTATCAATTAAAATCGTTGATGTTTACGGGTACAATTAAGTCAATATACAAGAGCGCTGTTAAGCAGAAAAAATACAATGTTCCATTTCACATGGCCAATCAGCCAACCAGAGCACAAAAATAATGTTTAATTATTCAAATGGTTTTGATCATGATTTAATGGTTTACTGATGTAATTCATTTGACCATCCTGACACCTTAATTAACCATTATATCACTTCTTATAAATAAATTCTTGGCGCTGTGTTCGCAGTTTGAGATATGCTTTTACATAAAAATGTTACATCACAGTTAATCAGAAACAACTTGAAAAATTAATATATATATATCAATTTGTGATTTTATATTGAATATGAGTTCAACTTGACTCAGATTAATTTGTTTTTGTGTTATATAAAATGATTTGAATAAATATCAGTATATACTGTGTATATATACACTGTAGATAGGTATACTCATATTCAACTCTCATATAAAGTTTATAAATTGTACAAAGAATGTTTTTAATGACATGCTTCGTTATTGCATGGCCCTGAAGTCAGAATCCAACCCCACCCAGCTCCACCCCTTCGGGATCCACCCTAGCTTCATCACATCACATGTGGGATGTACCATTTGTCACCACAGGGTCCGAATAATGTGTTGCTGTTGGATTGCCTCATCCTCCTCCACTTCCTTCTGTGAGCTCCTGCTGTCCTCACGCCGGCCCAGAGCGTCCAGAGGTTTTGGGCACAGAGTGATAGGGGAGGGGCATCCAGGGACCCTGCTAGCCCCAGCAGCGTGTCTGCTTTCATGCCTCATTCATTCACTTTATCACCTCATTACAGGAAGGTGGAGGAGTGAGCCGGTCACCTTAGAGACACACAGGGAGGGAGCATCCGCTGTCATGCTGCCGCCACGAGCGCCGTCTAGTGAACCCAAATGCAGGACACAACGGAGGCTCAGGAAAAGGTGCAAAAGATCAAGGGTTCATTGCAGGGAGACCAGGGGGGAAAGGAGATTACACAGCGGGGCAGGAAGATCAGGGCAGGAAGGTAACACACGACAGGAAGGAAGGAAGGTCGAGTAGGGCAGGTAGTCTGTAGTGGTAGATTCGACACAGTAGTAATGACACAGTGGATACAACGACGGTCTGACAAGGACTGAAGGAATGGGGAACAGGTCATATACAGGTGGAGTGATGAGGAAGGTGAAGACAGCTGGCTTGATTGCTGAATGGGGTCAGGTGTGTTTTTTTTGTTTTTCATTTTTGGCTATTTTCTTTGTATATTTGTACATTTTATTTTTGGCTCTTTTGTTGATTTTGGCACTGGAGATTGAATGTCTGACTATGACAGCATCCAGGAAAATGAGGAACAGCATGAAATTGCAGCATTCTGTGTGTGCCTGTCAATGTGTATTTCCATATACGTGCACTACTTGCCCATAGATCTCTGCAAGCTAGCTCAATCGAGTTGTGTGGATGACACAGAGTTGATGCTTTGCACCTGCTCACTGCTTCACCAGGGAACACTGGTCAGAGCTGCCCTCAAAACACATCCCATAATAAAACAGAAAGCACACACACACACACACACACACACACACACACACACACACACACACACACACACACACACACACACACACACACAATGTTCTGCAACCTTCCATGTTAACAATGGGAGTCAGCAGCTCTCATATCTCATGTTTTTATTTATTTATTTATTTTATATCTCATCTTCTTATGTTGTCATATGTTGTCGTATGTTGTCATTTATTGGCAGGGCCAATCCTGTGTTCAGAGTGAGGGAGCTGGACATGTGCCACATCATATATTGTTGTCATATATATCGTATGTCATCGTTTGCTGTTATCATGTCTTACGGTATTTTATCATGTCTTATGTTATCGTATATTATTGCATGTTGTCATACAGTATGTTATCGTATCTTGTTGTATGTTATCGTATGTTATGTTACTGTGTGTTATGTTGTTTTATGTTATTATACTGTATATAATTGTATGTTGTCGTTTGTTATCATCTGCTATGTTATTGTGTGTTATGTTGTCATATATCATCATATGTTGTCGTGTGTTATCATATGTAATGTTATTGTGTGTTATGCTGTCACATGATATCGTACAGTATGGTAGCAAGCTAGGGCTTCTTCAAGCAAGCAAGAGATTTGACTTCTCAACCAAGAGCGCTCTTTATTACTTTATATAAAGTGCTTAGCATTTATTCACCACTGTTGTCACGGCTGGCACGTTACTAACGGCAGACACACTCTCACTCCTGGTGCAACAATCTTAAAACATAAACGTAATAACAATCTATCATCACACATGTAACATGGCTAACTAACACTAACAATGGCATAACAATTAACATTACTGTAACTAAGAACACATAAAACAATCCCCTTCCCCGACAACCCTAAAACACACAATAAACAAAGCATGCTGGGAAATATCCGCCCCACCTCTATTCCCCAATACGCTACATTGCCCCACCTGGCTTGTTAGCAAAATCCTCCCCTTGGGCGCGTTGGTCATAAGCCCTATTCTGACGGGACCCAGCGTCGGTGAGAGCCTGCATGGTCAGTTCATGCACCGCCAAGAGCCGCTCCCGAAGGTGGTGAAAATAGTCCATGCCCGGCTCCCCGGCCACCTCTGGTTCGGGGGGAGGGCCGAACACCAAGTCAAGATTCAAGATTCAAGAGGTTTATTCGTCACATACATATACATACTTCCATACATATATGCAGTGAAATGTAATGCAACGCACCCGGTGATAGCACACAATATGTCCTAGGAAAAAATAAAAAATAAAATAAAATAACAACTAGAAAATTCCTTTCTAATAGACCGACTAACTTACTCCTGAAACGTAATACAGTAAGTGGAATACTTACTGTAACGTCTGTAAAGTCCACAGGGGTGCGGAGCTCGCATCCAAACATGAGGGCTGCGGAGTGCACTTATTGGATTCTTGCACCGCTGTCCGATATGCCCAAAGGACCAAGGGCAAATGAAGATCCCAATCTCGCTGTTGGTGGCTCATCAGATTAGCAAGTTGGGTCGCCACGGTGAGGTTGAAACGTTCGACCAATCCGTCACTCTGTGGGTGCAGTGAGGTAGTCCAGGTCTTTTTAACGCCCACCCGGTGGCAGAGCTCTGCAAACACCTGAGCCTCGAAGTTCCGACCCTGGTCGCTGTGCAGCTCCTCCGGCACCCCGCACCGACAGTACATCTCGTTCACGAGGCGCGTGGCAGTGGTGGCGGCACTCTGGTTGGGAACAGCACAGGCTTCGGGCCATTTGGTAAAGTAGTCCATGGCTACTAGGATGTAGCGGTTGCCCCGTTCTGTGGCCAGAAAGGGGCCCTAGATGCCCACGGCCACCCGCTCCATAGGCGCCCCCACTTTGTACTGCTACAGAGGGGCGTGAGAAGGTTGAGTCGGCCCTTACTGAGCGGTGCAGGTGTCACACTGGTGGACGTGGAGATCCACGTCTTGACGACACCCTGGCCAGTAAAAGCGGGACCGGAGGCGATAAAGCGCCTTGGTGACGGACGAGCTGGAATACTCTGGAACATAGCTGGCGGAGAACCAGGAGCTGGAAGACGTCGCGGGAGTCTGCCAGAAGCGATGCAGGAGCCCGTCACAGCTGATGAGGTTGGCCCACTGCAATAGGGGGCCTTCGTCTCCGTGTCCAATGCTGAGACCGCTGGCCAGTCTGGTCGGTGGCCTGCCCTCACCCACTTTTGAACCCGGGAGAGGACAGGGTCTTGGCTCTCCTTGTACTGGAGTTGGTCTGGGTCAATGTTCCGCTGTGGTTGTCGCTTGTGCTTGGGGACTCTCGGGAACCATCATCGTCCGCACGGCGGCCTCGTAGCGCCGCCACCTTTAACGTTGCTGCATCCTGTCCCTCGACGTGTTGACAGTGCTGGCACTCTGCCTCCTGACAGGGCCATCGCGACAGCGCATCGGCGTTGGCATGGAGACGGCCAGCCCGTTGGCGAATCTCAAAGTTGTAGTCCTGTAGTGTCTCTAGCCACCCGGCTTGCTGTACCTCTGTTTTTTTGAAGTTGAGGTTCCAGGTGAGCGATGCGTAATCGGTACGCAGAAGGAACCTCTGCACGTAGAGGTATAGTTGGAAATGGCAAATGCCCTGGATGACGGCCAGCAGCTCCCGACGGGTCACACAATAGTTTCTCTTAGGCCGGCTGAGGGAGCGGCTGAAGTAGGTGATGACCTGTTCACCTTGTTCACCTTCCTAGGACAGCACTGCTCTGAGACCAACGTCGCTAGTGTCAGTGTCAACGATGAAAGGACGCCACAGGTCTGGAAAGGCCAGCACAGGGGCCTCGATGAGTGCTGACCGCAGCTTTGTGAAGGCACAGAAACAGTCCTCCCCCCAGTGGAACCCTTCTGTGTCAGCTGGTGTAGAGTGCTGGCAATGGTGGCAAAGTCTTTCACGAACCGTCTGTAGTAGGAAGCCAGCCCCAGGAATCTTTGTAGCTCTTTGACGTTGCGAGGAACAGGCCAATCTTTCACCGCCGCTACCTTAGCTGGGTCGGTCGAAACTCCAGCCGCACTGACGACATGGTCCAGGAACAACGTGTCCTGTCAAAACAGCTGGCACTTCTTTGGATGAATTTGGAGCCCGGCCTGGCGGATGGCTTGGAAGACGTCCCTCAGATTGGTCAGCATGCTCTTGAAGTCTGCAGCATGGGCAAGGGGGTCATCCAGATAGACGGCACAGCGGTCCTGGGGGATTCTGTACAGGACCCTCTCCATCAGGCGCTCGAAGGTGGCTGGACAATGCAAAGACAGAATGGCATTACTTTGAACTGCCACAGTCCCTGGCCGATGGAAAGGGGCATCCCTCTGTTCGATGATGCCGGCTTCCACAATCTCTTTGATCTTCTGCTCCGCTGCAGCTCGCTTGGTGAATAGCAGGCGGCAAGGGCGGAGGCGGATGGGGCGTGTGTTGCCGGTCTCGATTTCATACTGTACAAAGTTGGTGTGCGTTAAGTCCTCGTCTCTGGCCGCAAAGATGTCAGCAGACAGGTCCAGCAACTCTTTCAGCTGACCTCTCTGGCCTGCATCAAGTCCTTCACAGCTTCTGTGGTACAGATTGAGGCGACGGGGCCCTTTCCATTGAGGGCGCTGCAACAGGTCTGCTGGGTGGTGTGTTTTTCTCCACCTCTTGCAGCGACGAGATAGGCTCCCGGGCGACCAGCAAACCAAAGTGACATGTAGTCCATCCTCACCAATGGTGTGGAGCGCTATGGCTTCAGTACCCAAGTAGAATGTGGCTCTGGACACATCTACCACAGCCTCACAACTTGATCAGCAACTCCAGCCCGATAATGCAGGCGTCTTGTGTGTTGGCAAACCAGAACTCTTGGTCAACATCACGGTTAGCAACAGTCACTTGAAGGGCTTTCTTTCCCCGCATTCCGGTGCGTTGTCTGGTAACTGTCGTGATGCAGCGCCTGGTTGGCTCCCAGCCTTGCGGTCTCGGTTGGTTGTGCCTGGCAGTGTCCCGGGGCAGACAATGGAAATGGTGGACCCAGTGTCCACCAGGGCTCTGCATAGCATACCATTCAGGTTACAGTCCAGGTACAGCCCCTGAGCCCGACCCAGACGTCCGAGCCTCAGGTGTGCTCTGGTAGAGGAGGAGCTTCATACAGGTGGCAGTTCCTCCGCTGTGCCACCCCGTTCTCACGCTGGCTGTGATGCTGGGCTCTTCGGCGCTGGTGCTGGACAATACCGTGCGATGTGGCCCGGCTCTCCACATTGGTAGCAGCCCCCCGTTGGCCACCTGGCAGTCCTCGTTGTTGCGGGGGTGCACTGTGGACCACCCAGACTGCCTCGTCATTGTCGCTCTCGACACTGTCTGCTTGGCGCACTGCTTAATGCTGGGGGAAATGATCACTCGTAACCAGCACGTGTTCAACCAGTTCAGCTTTTGCTAGCGCCTCGACCATGATCTCGGGGTGTGCAAGCGGATGTGTTCTCTGAGCCGCTCTGGCCGGAGCCCCCGAACGAAAGCCGGAAGCGCAAGCTCTTCCTGCGCCTCGCCGTCAAATGTTGTGGTCAAAGGTCTGTGATGTAGGCACCCAGGCTCGCTTTCTCTTTCCTTTGACGATTGACCGTAGATGCGGCGGCCAAACTGATGCTGTATCGCTCTTTGGTTGTTGAGGTTGTTGTCTGCAGGGCTTTTCCTTTCAGAGCGAGGCTGACTTGCACAGCGGTTTCTTGCACAGTCCAATTATGAACTGTGCTGCCAGCTGCATTTGGATGAGGTCGGTCCCCAGTGACATCTCTCCATTGTAGCAAGGTAGCTTCATGGAAGGGGCGTTGTTGCCGGCTGCTAGGTGAGCGGGGGCGGCACAAGTATGTTGTTGTATGCTTTCGTATCTAATGTAATCGTATCTTATCATATGTTGTCATATGTTATCGTATATTATCTTATGTTATCTTATGTTATTGTATGTTGTCATATGTTTTCATATCTTAAGTTACCGTATCTTGTTGAATCTTATCGTATATTATCGTATGTTGCCGTATCTTATGTTATCTTATGTTATCATATGTTGTATGTCTTGTTATGTTATAGTACAGTGTGTTATCGTATGTTGTCATATGTTATCTTATATTGTCGTATCTTATCAATCTTATCGTGTGTTGCCATGTCTTATCATATGTTATGTTATCCTATGTTATGTAATTGTAATTGTATGTGTTTGTATGTAATTGTATGTTATCGTATGTAATTGTATGTTATTGTATCTTATGTTATGTTATCATATGTTATTTTATGTTATCGTACAGTGTGTTATCTTATGCTGTCGTATGCTGTTGTATCTTATGTCATGTCTTATTGTATGGTATGTTATTGTATGTTATCATATGTTGTCGTATGTTATCGTACAGTATGGTATTGTATGTTGGCGTATATTGTCAAATGTTGTCGTAGGTTATGTTATTGCATGTTGTCTTATGTTATCTTATGTTATTGTATGTTGTCGTATGTTATTGTATCTTTTCCTATCTCATGTTATCGTATCTTGTTCTATGTTGTATATTGTTTCTTGATGTGTGTTGTTGTATCATATGTTGTCATATCTTATGTAATGCATGTAATCAAACTGGTATCTGGTCTCTTACAGTATGTTATCGCATATTGTCATATGTTATTGTATCTTATCATATGTTATAGCATCTTATCGTATGGTATATACTGTTGTATGTTATCGTACAGTACATTATCATATGTTGTTGTATGGTATCGTATGTTGTCGTATCTTCTGTTATCGTATGTTGTCGTATGTTATCTTATCTTATGTATGTTATCGTACAGTATGTTATCGTATGTCATATCTTATGTTATCATATGCTATCATATTTTGTCGTATGTTATCGTATCATATCTTTGCGTATCGTATGTTATTCTATCTTATATAATCTTATGTATCGTATGTTATCGTATTTTATGTTATCTTATCTCACATTATCTTTACGGCACAACATAATCTAGTTCCCAAACCCATTCTAATGATTATGCTATAATAAACTTATAGTTAAAAATATATTAAAATGTTTTCAAACAATTCACTGTTCATGGTCGTGTGAGAGGAAAAGAAATGCACTTGACAAAAATATATATCATATTACGTAATCATACCTCCACTGGTAATCTACATCGATTTAGGTCATTTGAAAGGACTAAACCATCGGTGATTCCTGTGTGGAATATGAATGG
The DNA here is from genome assembly GCF_960531495.2 of Zeus faber. Taxonomy (NCBI): domain Eukaryota; kingdom Metazoa; phylum Chordata; class Actinopteri; order Zeiformes; family Zeidae; genus Zeus; species Zeus faber. The sequence continues at coordinate 48,952,218 of NC_137193.1, forward strand.
CCGTTTTAATTTTCAAACAGTGTTTCAGGAGACTTCAGCGGAGGGAGCACAGGAAGCAGCGTGGCCATTTTTAAAGAGGGTGTTCAGCCTTTTCTATTGATTTTCCAGTGGCCTCTGTGACTCCTGTATCACTCCGCTATAAATTGCTCTAATATCACTGGTACCTGGCCACCATGCTTGCTTAGGACAAATATTTTTTTTGTTTTGCCTAAAAGTAAAGATCAAGCAGTGCTGATGTGATTCACTTTTTTATTTTGTTGTATTTTCTGTCTTGGAACGACGTGCACTTTTATTTTGATGAATCCACCATTACGAGTTGTGACTCGACATAATGGCTCCTGATATTTGAAGATAATTCACTTTGGGTGATGTTAGTTAGATAGATAGTATAAAAAAATTACAATAATATAGTGATGGTGGATTCTGTTATGCTCCTACTTGGACTACCTCACCTCCTGAAGTACCATAGGACCCACATTGTACTTTAGGGTCATTTGGTGGCTTTTTAATTTTTTGAAAGTTCATTTGAAAGTGGAGAATCATAGCTTCCAAACAAGGTGCCACTTGTGCAAATCAAGCAAATATTTTTTAAGCCATGACTTTTTAATGACAAGGGTGTGGCAAACCGTGTTTATGAGATAATTACCTCTAAAGTTTTACCCACACCAGGTTCATTCAGCCAGCTCCCAGAATGCAAATAGGGTTGGCGGACAAACAAAGTCTCATGGCTAATTAACATACTGCTGAATGGGCCAATCACGAACAGCGTCAACAACACAACTAATTTTGTTTATTAAAAAGCTTTTATTTAACAGTAATAATATACATGTTTTATAAAAGTGGAATTATTTTGGAGTTTAAAAGTACGGACAACACAACAAAATGTAGAGTCTATCAATATTATGAGTCTCAGAAAATCTGAAATCTGAAAATCTGTCACCAACCTCAACGGAGTTCGTCACATCATCAACTTCTCCCGTTGTAACAACAGCGCACGTATCGTCGGTCTCAACCAGTGGTTCTTGAAAATATTCCGTTTCATCTGTTTGAAATGTTCTCCAAGTCGGGAGTAATATCAGATTCAGCAGTGCTGTCGTTCTTCGCGTTGCTGTCGAAGAACTGGCTATCATCGCAGAAAATTAAGTCCAGTGCTAACACTGACTTGGATCTATCGCACTGGTCAGATTAAGGTCCGAAATATGATTGAGAGCCTCCACCACCCGCTTCGCTTATTCCATAACGATACAGAGAAGAAAGTTTTCACAGACATGTGAGACCGAAACACCCAAAACTGCGCTTTAACTGTCTGTATAGGGAAGTGGCTCCGTGTGTGTAAAAGCAGTACGATTTAAAGGTTGAATTCTATCAAAACAGTTTCACATTGTGACTTCACTACTCATGGAATATGGATGAAAGATCTTCACCTGGACGGTCACTTTACAGGAAACCATTGATCGGCGTTGTTCTGTGCTGACAGAGTCTCGGTAAGTGAACTGAGTTTCCCCATGTAATCTAACGGGAATATTTAACTCCACGTTTTAACATTTTTCTACTATTTATAAATCAAACTCGGTTTTGAAAAATCGTTGAGAGATAAAAAAAAAACATGAAGGAACACGAATCTGGAAAAATCTCATTTTCCTTCAAGAAAGGTTTTTTCAACTTATTTGGCTGCTCATGGTGATTTAAGAAATGCGCAATGCCAATGCTCTCTGTGTTATCATTGTATCGATGGTTTTTCACCCAAGAAAACCATCAATACAAATGACGGAAAAATAAAAGGTCATTCCTCCTTATTCAAAACCCAGAAGCGGTGCATATTACTCTAAATATGTATTCCAGCCGTGTGATTAGAAGCCATTATTTCTGTCTCATGGATGGATAAATGTGGGTGGTGTCTCTAACATGCCTCAAAGAGTTCAAACATATCTATCAAAATTGTAAATTATGTTATAATGAGGGGAAAAAAGGTTTCCAATTAAACAAGGAACAGGTCCAATTAAAGATTTACTTGCCGCGGGAAACAAAGGTCTGACGTGAACGAGAGAAAAAGTCAAAATGATGGCAGCAAGAAAGTGTACTTAGATCAGGACAGTAGCAGAAGCTTAAGAATAGAAATCTAAATAAGATCCTTAATTTTTCCCAGAATACAGTTATTTTAAAATAAAACTCTTGATGAAACATTTAAATTTCCAATGTACTGAGGTGTCTTGGAATGTGTGGCGTCCCAAACAGCCCCGTCGTATAAGAAAATTACTAAGAGACAGTGCCAGGGGTCCCGAGAGAGAGAGCACATCACCAGGGGTCCTGGTGATAAGGGAGGTGAAATGTGACCTGCGACCAATGTAGGGGAACCAAATGGTAAATGTTGTCTTTGGGCCAGTATAAAAGACTCGCCTGAGTTGCAATCGACAGAGAATCCTTCCGGCTTGGTTCTCTCCTGGACTTCCTAGGCAAAGTCTGGTCTGATGCTGTTCTTTTGTAATAAATCTATTATTTTACTCAAGTCAGCGTCAGCGGTCTCTCCTTCTTCATCAACACATCAAATTCATCAAGAAACTACAAAGTAGCGTCACGAACAGGGCCTGCTGGGCCTCACGTGCCGATGCTGCCTGCTCCAGCAAATTACCACTGAGTAATGTGAGGTAACATTCACTGAGTGAGTGTTACCTCACAAATTAAGCTGTGTGTGGTTTTTGAAGTGGTAGTATTTTAGGCAGATACGCTGCACTGACAAGAGCAAAACTGTGCGGAGATGGAGATGATGTGTTGATGTGTGAAGTGAGTTTCCGTCTAAATTGGGGTTTATTAAGTTGTAAAAGACGTAAATAAGGGGAATAAGAGAATAATGAACGAAGAAAGAGAGAATTAAGTTGAAATAGAGAATAGAGACGAGAGAAATAAAAGATGAAGTTAAAAGTAAAAGATAAAGGCTTAAAGATGTGGAAAAAATAGAAATAAAAAGTAATTGTAGAATGGCAGAACTAGTAGCCACAAGGTATTTAAAAAACCATGCAAGATTAATGGATACAGGGCCCGTAACGCCTTAAAAAGTAAGACATGTGTACATTAAATGCTGCGTGAAACTTGGCCGAATGAAAATATTATATAGTCAAATCTAGGTAGGAAAAACAGAGGAAATAACCCTGGCCAGGGGAATTGACTCAAAATAAAATTATATGAATGAAATGAAAAAGGATGAAAAGTGAAAAAGAGATAAAAGTTAAAGGTCTAAAGTAAGATGAAAAGTGAAAAAGAGATAAAAGTTTAAAGCCTAAAGTAAGATGAAAAAGATGAAAAGTGAAGTAAAAAAAAATTAAAGGCTGAAAGGATGAAAAATAAAGTTTGAGGAAAAAATGGGGAAAAGCAGGGCTAAACTAGCCTAAGAGAATAAATGCATGCTGAAAGAATCTGATTAAAAGGATAATTTGTTAAAAGTTTGGCCAAAGTGAAAATGTAAAAGTATGGCCAAAGTGAAAATCTTGATGAAATTAGAAAAGTCTACATGCGTCAACGTTAAAGTATAAAGTCAAGCGCTGTTGAAGTTTTTGGAGAATTTGATGTAGTGCTGGTCAGATATGTCTTTTTCCTGTTGAGGTGTGAGTGTGCCTGTGTGTGTGTGTGTGTGTGTGTGTGTGTGTGTGTGTGTGTGTGTGTGCCACGGCTAAAGAGATGTGAAGAGCTTTGTGTATTGTTCGTGTATATGTGTAAATGATATATAGAATACATGGGTTATTAAATAGATATACATATGTGGTGAGCAGTTAAATAATATATAAAATAAACATTTCTTGCCCCTTTAGTGATAAATATACATGAGCCTGTTTATGGACTTTGTAAAGCTGATAATAAATATATATGAGCCTTTTTCTTTAAAGGACGTTTGATAAATATATATGAGCCTTTTTCTTTAAAGGACGTTTGATAAATATATATGAGCCTTCTTCTTTACATTTGATAAAGGATATGAACCTTCACAGGACTTTATATATTTGATAAACATAATGAACCTTCTTGAGAGAAGGACTAGAATCACCTGAAACAGTCTGCCTACACATGCAAGTACACATTCAGAAAAGAAAAGAGAATCTCCTGCTCTGAATTACGGGTAGGATTTGTGGATTGTTTGGTTGGTGTGTGAGTTTTTTCTCTTTGTGTTGGGAGTGTGTGGCAGTGCTTGCTGTGGGTTCTGTTGGTTGAGGGAGCAGATATTCTTGGTGAAATGGAAAGGAACAGTTGGGTTTTTTGATGCAAGAGAAGAGGTGTTTGTGTTTCGGCTGCTGATTGTAAGGAATCAGCGTTGATTTATGACTCTGTGCATGGCCGCATTGGGCTGGGCTGTTCCGACGGGGAGCTGAAACAGGATGTTTGTTTGCTGACGACCAGTGCAAACTGGAAGCTGTGACTAAATTTAAGAGGTGGAGCAAGGGGTGGTGCTTAGTAGACTCCCCCTGACGAGAGGGGGTTGAGAAGAAGCTCCCTTCTCTCTCTCTCCTTTCTTAGTATGATAGAAGAAAATAAAATAAAATAAAATAAATAGAAATAAAATTAAATCAAATCAAAATAATGAATTAGAGGTGATATTATATTGACTAATATACTCTTTGGATTTAAATGCGTCATATGAATAAAAGTAAAACATTGCTTTATTTCAAATGTGCGAGACATAAAAAAGCTGATAATGTATGTCTCATTGAATTGTATTATAGTATGTATAAGAATTTAGAGTGGTCTTAAGACACTAAACTCTTGTGTTGTTCTTTTTGTTTTAATTAATCCACAAGGGCATGCGCCCTTGTGGATAAATGGGACTTCTGTTGATAGGGTGAGCAGCTTCAGATATCTGGGAGTCCACATCACAGAGGACTTTACATGGACTGTTCACACAGACACTCTGGTGAGAAAGGCGAGGCAGCGTCTCTACCACCTCAGGCAGCTGAGGAAATTCCGGGTCTCGGTGAGGATCCTCAAGTCCTTCTACTGTGGAGCAGTGGAGAGCATCCTGACAGGCAACATCACTGCCTGGTTTGGGAACTGTACTGCCCAGGACAGGCGGGCCCTGCAGAGGGTGGTGCGTTCAGCTGAACGTACCACTGGAACTACCCTCCCCCCCTTGCAGGAGTTATACACCAGGAGGTGTAGTAGCAGAGCCCGTAGGATCATGAAGGATCCTCATCACCCCAACAACGGACTGTTCCAGCTGCTGCGGTCAGGCAAGCGCCTCCGCAGTCACACAGCGAGAACAGAGAGACTGAGACGGAGTTTTTTCCCGCACGCCATTAGAACTGTCAACGCTGACCTCACCAGGGGTCCTAACTGAGCCATGCACGGTGTGCAACGGTGGCGCAGTGCATTGCACTGCTGCCTCACAGCAAGAAGGTCCTGGGTTCAATTCCCGCCTGGGGCGCTGTTGGCACAGTGCTCCGGCGGGTTATCTTCCAAAAACAGGAGCCTTTCTGTGTGGAGTTTGCATGTTCTCCCCGTGTTCACATGGGGTTTCCTCCACCTCACGTCAGTAAGGACCCCCACCAAAAACATGCACCCATCATCGTCTGACCAGCGATGGACACTTATCACCTGGTCCCCGGGCGCGTCCACGTATGCTGCCCACTGCTCCTGGCTGTGCCCCCGGAGGAAGGACAAGCCAGGATGGGTCAAAAGCAGAGGAGCCATTTCACCGGCCACCATCAAGCATGTGCATGTATGTGGTGTGGAGTGTCGTGTGACAATTAAAGACTCTTTCTTTCACTAGGCTCCACTACCTACTGTACTGTATGTAGCATACTGTACCGCATACTGTATCACTGTTCAGGGTTGTTCATGATGCCGTATTGCTGCGCCGTACTGTTGTATACTGTGCTGTATTATCCCAACACTACTCCCTCTATTCACATTCACATGCCACTTTAATTCACATGCCACTTTAAATGCACATATCTGTATATACATAGGCATATTCCTTCTATCTATTCCATTTTATTTAAATTCATTTTTATTGTATTTTATTCTATATATTTTTATCTCATTCTATAAGTATTCCACTTACTGTATTACGTTTTAGGAGTCAGTTAGACGGTCTATTAGAAAGGAATTTTCTACTTTTTATTTTATTTTCTATTTTTTCCTAGGACATATTGTGTGCTATCACCGGGGCGTTGCATTACATTTCACTGCATATATGTATGGAAGTATGTATATGTATGTGACAAATAAAAAATCTTGAATCTTGAATCTTGAACAAGTGAAGTTGCTTTCATAAGTGGGAAGCTATTGGTCTCCTTTGGGGTTGGTAAATTCAGTTGTTTTTGGTTGAGTGTGATTACACGGTGCTTTATAAATAATTTTTCAATAAATCAATTTGATTTACAATAAAAGAAATGGATACAAGAATTACAAAAGTAATCACTCCCATTGATGTAGTGCGAAAGAATAATCCTCTTATTAAAGATATTACAAAAATATCAGGAAAATGGAGCAAGTGGTGGCCTGACATTGAACAACCATGGCCAGCTGAAGGAACTCTTAACCCGGATGTGATTAAAACAATGCAGGTGCTTGTGTCCACATATAAAGTAAATCAAAAGGAAGGAAAAAGAGGAAAGAGACACACCGAGAAAAGACAAACAGAACTTGGCATTCTGCAGCTTTTCATAAAGGAGGGACAGACATGGTTCGAAGCTGCAAAAGAAAAAAGAGAACAAAGTAGACAAGAAATAAAGAAAAATGAAAAGGAAGCAGAAAATTGATGGAGAAGATTAACGCACCCTTCTCACATACAGCATCTGTAAAGAACCCCCTGCCTTATGAGAAGGAGGTGAAGTTCACTGATGTTTATCCTCAGCTCCCATTGATGACAACGGAGGGCAGCTATCTCTTCAAAGATGAGGATGAGCAAATAATAGAGATGGGTAAGGCTACAACAACCATAAAGATGTATGCAAGCTCCAACAATACCAAGAGAAGGAACCGTTTGGGAAGCAGACAACAAGTCAGAAGCCTGGAAATAGGAGAAGAGAGTGTGAGTGACCCGGACGAAGCTATTGGAGGATACGACCCTGCAGTCAGACGGATGCCGGCAAAAGCGGAGAAAAAAGGAGACCGACCAGTGAGGAAAATGGCTCCGGGAATAGACGACACGGATGAGTGGACAGGCTGAAAGTGATGAAAAATCGGAGAAAGAAGGTCCTTCCTGTTTTCAACCGTTAGCAACCAGCACAGGTGTAGGAGATGACAGACGTATGGTTTTAAGAGAGATTGAGAGAAGTATAGACAGATGCCTCGAGGACATAAGTGACACCAGCCGTCCAGAAGTTCAACAAATATTGGAAAAACAATTACACAAATTGCAAATAACGGAGAAGAAATTACAGAAGAAAAAGCCTCAAAAGCCAGACACTTTGAGGTATGGACTACGGCTAAGAAAAAGAAAGAGACCCAACAAAATGTGTCCAGTCATAATTCGAGGACCAAATGTAGAGAACAAGCCTTGGCAGAATAGGGGCATGTCTAACATACTTGAAAAGTTACCCCGTCTTCAAGATGGAGCACAACCGTGGATCTCAAAGCTGGAAGAGGTTTTGGTGGGAACACAGCCTGCCATGGGAGATATTAAGTGACTTCTGGCTAGCCTTTTTGGAGTCCCAGCGATGGAGGAGATCCTGCAGGCGGCAGGCCTTAACAGATATGTGGCAACTGCAGTGTATGACCCAGAATTGTTTGCTGCAAGCAGAGGTCGAATGTGGAGAGCATTGAGAGATGCATTTCCAACAAACGTACACCCGGACAACATCTTTGTTGAGTCATTGGGCCCACAAGAAAACCCAAGAGCTTATGTGTCAAGGGTTTATCAAGTGTGGAGAAATATCACAGGAAATGATCCAGATTTTAATCAAATGGAGAAATCAATTCTCCAAGCCAAAATACAGAAGGGGCTGCCTCTTCAAGTGAGGAGCAAATTGGCAGAAGTGGTTGGTCTTGGAAGCTTGACCAAAGGTGTTTATACAGATCACATAGCACATCAAGTGGAGCTATATTGGAAAAAGGAGCATGACCAGAAGGAACAAGACCAGGAGACTCTCAAAAAACTCAACCAAATACAGTTGGTGGATAAGAATAATGAAGATAAGAAGGCCAAAGAGAAGGTTTATAGTTGTGCAGAACAGAGGGTATTGTAGGTAGATAATGCACTGCGGCACCCCTAAGGGGAACAGCCGAAAGGAGAGGATTCTTGGTGGTGGAGTGAGGAAGTAAAGGAGCAGCTATGAAGATAAACACTGATGATTATCTTGATAAAGAGTGTGACATTAAGAAAAGTGTGCCACATATGACTTTAATGGTAGCTGAAGGATTTGAGCAGAAGCATATAGGAGAAATGATGGAAGAGGCTGTGTACGTCAAGGGTTACTCAAGGTAACAAAGCAGCGAATGAGGCTGCCAAAGCAGTTACAGGAGCAAACAAAGCAGGAAAAGTTTTTCTTGTCACCCATGAAGTGGACTTGGAAGATAAAATCACGCTCAGAGATGTGATCTCGATGCAAGAAGCGGCGTCAGCCATAGATAAACAATTATGGTTGGACCGAGGGTCCAAACAAGAGTCTACTGGTCTGTGGAGAAATCATGAAGGACTAATGGTAGCACCCCCCGACCTATTAGGTCTGATGATTCAGGAAGCACATGGGTTAGCCCATGTTGCAAGGGGGGAGGTAAGAAGGAAAATCACAAAAGAGTATGGTTTTTGGGCACCGTACTTGCTTGAGCAAATTGATTATGTCAGAGGCAGATGCACAATCTGTCTTAAAAACAATGTTCGGAGGGGTGTCATGAGTCCACCCGGTCACATTCCAACTCCGACAGGTCCCATGGTGAGTTGGTGGTGGATTTCGTTGACATGATAAGACCAGTAGGAGGTTAAAAGATACATGTTAGCGGTCGTGGATAGATTTTCACGGTGGACTGAAGCATGTCCAACAAAGCGTAATTATGCTCAGTCAGTTGCCAAGCCAAGTTCTTGTGTCGTGAGGTCATAAGAAAGTGGGGACTTCCAGATCGCATATCTTCAGATAATAGGAAAGAGTTTGTGGATAAAACAGTAAAATTAATTCAGCAAAAATTGGGAATTAAACAACGTCTAGGAGCTGTTTATCATCTGCAAAGCCAAGGTGTTTGTGAAAAATTGAATGGTGTGCTGAAAAATCGCATTGTTAAAATCTGTCAGCATACAGGTCTGAATTGGGTAGAGGTGTGTATTTAGGAGCTAACACTAGTAGAGAAATATCTATACTGAATATCTGATTCCGTCATAGACTCAATAGTATTTTTGAAGGAGAAAATGCATGGACAAAGGGGGGAAAAGGAAAATGTTAATCATATATTGGAATAATGTTAAAGCGTAATGCAAAAGCGAAATTATTATAGGTTCGATGGGTCGACCAGTCTGACTTTGGACAAAATTTTTGATTTATTTCTGAGGTTCTGAATGTATGCATTTATATGTAACATCCTGTACAGTTGTCTAAACCCTTCTTCTTTGCGGTTAATTGATTTGGAGTGCAATAGGTGGTTGCCTGGGGCAGAGGAACCGTGAGAGAATTTTCCTGTCTTGATTGTTTGTTGAAAGAACTAAGAAAGGAAGCTGCCAGATGGGTTTTTCGCTCTCACACTCCACAAATTTATTGTATTGCTACGACTAAGCATGTTCAGAAGGGTATAATATGATCAGTTTGTTTGTTAGTGGATGAGTTCTATTAGGCCATTTAAAGTCATAACTTCAATGACTCTTATTTTTGTCGAGACTTTGTGTAGTCTCGAAGGGGGGAAATATGAGGTGTCTTGGAAAGTGTGGCGTCCCAAGACAGCCCCATCGTATAAGGTAATTACTAAGAGACAGTGCCAGGGGTCCCGAGAGAGAGAGCACATCACCAGGGGTCCTGGTGATAAGGGAGGTGAAATGTGACCTGTGACCTATGTAGGGGAACCAAATGGTAAATGTTGTCTTTGGGCCAGTATAAAAGACTCGCCCGAGTTGCATTCGACAGAGAATCCTTCCGGCTTGGTTCTCTCCTGGACTTCCTCGGCAAAGTCTGGTCTGATGCTGGTCTTTTGTAATAAATCTATTATTTTACTCAAGTCAGCGTCAGCAGTCACTCCTTCTTCATCAACACATCAAATTCATCAAGAAACTACAGTACTATTTAGAATTTTGATTTGATGAAAGTTACTTTGTGGCTTTAACTATTAAATACAAATTGATAAAAAACTAAATATTTGATACTTCTTGAGGCTGTAATTGGCAAAAAAACATATCAAAGAAAAGATCCATCATATCTTATATTTTTAGATAACGATATATGAACTCAGATTAACCAATGAACTGTCATTATTTACAAAATGTAATGAATAATCCATGATGAGTTTTGCAGTTTTTCCGCCGATAACTTTCTTCGACACTTAATTTGCTATCCACATGTCTTTTGAATTCATTGCATCATGAAAAACATGGAGAAATGGTCAAAAACCATCTATCTATCTATCTATCTATCTATCTATCTATCTATCTATCTATCTGTCTGTCTGTCTGTCTGGCTGTCTGGCTGTCTGTCTCTATATATATCTCACAAGTAACAGTATTTATAATAATAATAAGAACAATAGGGTTTCAGCCCTACGGACCTGATAATCCCTGATAATAATAAATAATATTCACCAACCTCGCAATGTCTCCTAGCGGATCCAGATAATGCTAGACAGGAAAATGTAAAATTCTATTCCAGAAGTCCAGAAAGTTTCCATGTTTTTGCTCCAGCCATGCACTGTTCCAGCTGGTTCCTCTCAGAATCTCTGGGTTGATACTAATCAACAAATCCACATGGTTGACTCAAAATCCCGGAGTGGATTTTTTTACTCACTGAACCCTGATTCTGACCTCTGATTCTAGCCAACTTAAGCTAAAGGCTTTCCAAACATGGTGGATCTCCCAAACTGGCTGAAGATATAAATACTACACAATTCAAGATAAACAATGCTAGCTAGCGTGACCTTTTGTGTGGCTAGGCCTACGTTTTTACATTATCTGTAAATTGTATTCTTTTCAAGTCAAGTCAGCTTTATTGTCATCCCAACTCTACACAGCATGGTAAACCAAAATTGTATTTCTCCCAAAAGCTACAAATTAGGCATTTGGCGAATAAAAAAAGAGTGTTTGAGAGAGGACAGTACATATTTGTATGACAAACAAGACAAATAACAATAATATGGCTGCAAGCATCAATACACTGGGTCCAGTTTAATTGTGTGAGGCGGGAAGCGGGAGGACAATTTACATAATTTAAGTGGTGACACCTTTCTGTGGATTACATTTCGTTAGGTTACGTTTCCATGAAATCCAAAACCTGTTGACGTCTTTCTGTGAGTAATGACAATTTAACGGGATATAGTTTTCTGACGCGTTCCGAGTACATGAATGCATCATTGATTCCCACAGTTGGGTGGACTAGACTCAAACTGGTCCCGAGTTTCTGTGGATTAATGTTTTTTTGTTTTTTCACGAATCTGCCAAAGTAAGGAGAACCACAATGCCAAATCTGACATGGGGTTATATCGGAATACAATGTCTTCATTTACAAAAAGACCAAAGAGACAAAATATCAATCGAACAGCCCTGAAACATCAACCAGGTAAGAAGGTACATAAACACACACACACACACACGCACGCACACACACACCTCGTTTGTAATATCTAACCACTACAAGGCAAGTCTATATCACGCATGACACCCGACACAAATAGACGTTCAGAACCACAACCTGCCGATTTAAAGTACATTGGATGAGGATGTCACAAAGCATCTTACTCTTCAACTCTTCTCGTTCTATTCGTTTTCGAACATTGTTGTGTTGGTGAAGCATGAATGTTCGGCTACTTTGGACCAAATTTAGTCAGCTTTTCAGTAATTTCTGCCTCGTATGTGGATTGATATGGATGAAACTTTAACAACGGGATATTTTCTATACCCCGGTTCGATTGACACCTCAACCATGTCCGTAGCTTCTGCAGTTGTTCCGTTCCAGACAGTTTTATCCCAAAAAATTCAGAGGAAAATAAAAAAATCCCACTGATAACAATTGGGTTCCAGCCCTGCAGGCTGAGATAAGTGGATGAGGGCAGCAGTGAGTTCACAGCCTGGTAGTCCGTGTACGGATGTTTCTGTACCTCCTGTCGGATGACTGAGGGACAAAGAGCATGTGTGACGGATGGGAGAAGTCCTTCACGATTCCAAGGTTCCAAGGCCTTCCAAACAGAGAACATGTGGAAAATGTCTTGGATGGAGGGGAGACAGACACTGATGATTTGCTGAGCTGTCTGCATAACCATCTGTAGAGCCTTTGCGATCAGTGGCGTGGAAGGTCCTGTACCAGACGGTAATACAGCTGTTGAGGACGCTCTCAATAGTTCCTATGGAGAGGGTGGTGGGATGGGTGGGGGTAGGTTCACTTTCTTCAGCCGGCGTAGGAAATGTAGTCACTGCCAGGATTTCTTGGCCAGGGAGCTGGTGTTGGTGGTCCAGGAGAGGTAATCCCTGATGTGTACACCAAGAAGCTTGTTGCACTTTACCCTTTCCACTGTAGAGCTGTTGATGTTCAGTGGGCAGCAGCCATGGGAGGACCTTCTAAAGTCATCAAAATCCTTTCTGAGCATACAGCCCTGCGGTGCGCCAGTGTTGGCTCACAGAGGTGTTAAGGATGGCTGTCAGGACATATGTCACCTGCTTCACGCAGTCTCTGAGCACACGCCCTGGTACATTGTCGAGTCCTGCAGCCTTACATGGGTTGACTCTGAAAAGCATCTTCCTCACGCTTGTTGGGGACATACAGAGCACCTGGTCGTTTGTCCGAGGGGTGGCTTTTTCGGCTGGCTCAGTGTTCAGTGCCTCAAACCATGCATTAAAGTTGTTGAGTGCATCTGGAAGTGAGGCATCAGTGTCGCAGGCATGCAGAGGGGTCTTACAATCTGTGATGGCCTGTATATCCTGCCACATGCACTGTCTCTTGTGTTGGTGAAGTGGTTATTGATTTTTTGGGTGTGTCCTCTTAGCCGGCTTAATGCCACGGGACAGGTTTGATCTTGTTGTCTTGAGTGCTGCTTCTTCACCTACTTGGAAAGCTGCGTTTTGGGCTTTCAGCAGCTTGTAACCTTCCCCTGTGAACCATGGCTTTTGGTTGGCTTGAATTGTGATGGTGTCCAGTGCACATCACTTTGTCCTCAGTGCACTTGTGGATGTATCAAATCAATGTAGCAGCATATTCCTCAATGTCTACATAATGACCGTTTGTTGCCGCCTCTCTGAAGATTCTGTAGTCTGTGCACTCGAAGCAGTCCTGCAGAACTGAGGTGGTTCCCTCTGGCCAAACTCTGATTTGTTTTGTGTCTGGTTGAGCTCTCCTCAGCAGTGGTTTGTATGCTGGAGTGAGCATGACCGAAATATGATCAGAGAGTCCAAAGTGGGGGCGATGTGTGGCTTTGTATCTGAGTCTTTGTTGTTTGTGTAGACAAAATCCAGTATGTTTTCTCCTCTGGTAGCAAACTTCTCATGCGGGTACAGTTTTGGTAATACAGTTTTTCGATTTGCATGCTTAAAATCTTCAGCAACAATAAAAAAAATCCTTCGGGTTATGCAGATTGCAGTTCACTGAAGGCACCATACAGTTCATTCAGCGCGCCCTTTGCATTTGCATTGCATCGGGTGTACAACAGCCCCAATAACAATGACAGTGAATTCCCGCGGCAGATAGTAAGGTCTGCATTTAAATGAAATGAATTCCACTAGCGTTGGGCAATGTTTTGAGATAAGCAAATTGTTCGCGCACCATTCTGTGATGTGATGTACACACACAAGCCACCACCTTGCATTTTACCGGACACAGTTTCCTTGTCCGCTCTGAAGCCAGTTAGCCCATCGAGCTGAATGGCCGCCTCTGTGGTGTTGTTCAGCCATGTTTCTGTTAATATGTAAACGCAGCAGTCACTCCTCTTTTGCTATCATTTTCATTGCCATTATGAATTCCACATGTGTAAGGCGATTAGAATGCAGGAACCAGAATGTTCACATGCTGGCAGCTCATCTCAATAACACTGAACCTGCTTCACTAGCAGTCAAATAGCACAGATTACACCACTAATATTCAAGGGAAACATTACATTATGGGCCCGATCTTGCTAACAACCTAGCACAGGAGAATTCTTTGAGCACGTTAATAGAGAACAGAGATAAAGCTGTTCCCCCGTTATAGCTGTTCTGCTATCTGAATGTAAACTACACCTCACCCACCCCATCACAATCGAGTATTCATTATGTCCAGAGATTTATATTTTTATTTCATTATGTATATACATATACAGAATATGTATTTGAACATAGTTTTCGGATTTTTGGCAGTGTAAATTGTTGATACAGAGGTAATTATTCTATTTCCGCTATCATCCCTTTATTATTATTGCCTGTTGTTTTGATGTGAGCTGCCTGTTACACCACAATTTCCCTCCGGGGATGAATAAGGTGTCTGTCTGTCTGTCTGTCTGTCTGTCTGTCTGTCTGTCTGTCTGTCTGTCTGTCTTCCATCCTAACAATATAGTTCTCTCAGACTTTAATAATATAATATCAAAATGACTTAAAATGAATTCATTCTGACCCAGCAGTAAAAAAAACATTTAGAATATTCCTTCCTGAATATTATTCTTTTTTTCATGTTGTTGTTTAGCTTGTGTCTGCCTGATGAATTCTGGGGAAGAAAGAAATAAAAAATATAAAAGCTATAATAACAATTGTCTCAACAGGAATGAAGCAATGAAATGAACTCAGTGATGATCTCAGTGATTTTACAAGCTCATTAAATCCCAGAGCCATTCCACTCGGTGGCTGGCGTCCATGTTGGAAGCGACGTCTTGGTCCCATTCTTCATGGATTAGATTAGATGGATTACCAGCGTGTTAATGATCGCAGATTAACGCATTTATCGTTTTCTTCAATTACCCACCAGGATTTAGTATGTGGATGGATCAGTCCAGATGGGGAGTAGGATCTGACAAATCGTTCACTTCACTTATATTACAATATATGTTTGAAGAATACCAAAACTCCATACTAATTTGATTATATTTTGGTGATGGCTATTGGTGTGTTTGTAAGGTTTACGTGCGATAAAATATTTGCAAGACATTTGTTGGAGATAGAATGTAGATATTATGACCAAGCAGGTAGGTGCACTGAAAGTCCAAATGGAGGAAAAAGGCTGACAACTAGAAATGTTTTTTCAAAAACACCAAAAGTGTTGGAACTGCCCCTAATACACATCGCATTCGTTGTGTCAGTGGGTTCGTCGGCTCCTTGACACCTATAAAGTTCTTATGTCAGCTACATCTGCAGGTGCCACCATCTTGGTGAGATCCTGATTCTTGACCAATCGCTAGACTGCAATGATATCACGTGGCCCATGTGTGGCGTCATTTGCATTGCAACGACAATGATAAAAAACACAGTTTTAAACTAAATTATTCCACAATAATGGACCGATCTGGATGGTGGCATGTCGAAACTGCACTGAATACACATTTTATACATCTAGTCTGTGATGTGGATCCATGACATCCATACATACACCACTGATGTCAGTTTTTCATTAACAAAAACAATATGGCTCCCGCCCCTTGGGGTTTGGACCCCTGAATAAAAAGTAATTACAATCTAAATAAATAAGCTTTCAAATGAAGCATTTCGGAGGTCTGAGTGGCCAGAACAATTAATTATTGTGTGACATATAGGAGGCGCAAAAACTGTAGACAAATTTTCCACAATCTGTTCTCAGAGGAGCTACAAAATTTTTTTTTTTTTTGGGGGGGGGGGGGGGGGGACTTGCTTTTGTGTAGGCTTTGTAAGGTTTTGAACAAATCATATCCTTTATAAATATAACAGCTTTCATACACAATTTCTAACTAATAAAAATAAGAATAATAAAAAAATAATAATAATAATGATGATATATATAGCTAGCTATATTATACAATGCAGAGTCATAGTGATCTACACCAATGCAGCAAGTAAACGGGTCAGCATACGTTATTTGGAATGTTGTATTAAACATAATTTGTCTTGTTGGCAATTCTGTTATTGCAATATCATCTCTTCCTGGAACATTATAATTTATTATACCAGACCTTTTCATATCCTGATAAAGATTATTTCCTTTGATCAATACATCATCTAGGTCATTTTGTGTCCATGTATTTTTAAGAACTACTGTTAAACTCATAGCTGCACACTGTTTATTTTTGGAGTCTCCATATTGTAAATCATCCTGTGAAATGAGCCTCTTAACACTTCTGGGGAATCATCACTTACATTGAAAGTGTATCCATTTGTGTTTTTTTCACAGTATTATTCTTCAGTAACTTTTTTTTATATTGTGACTGACCTTGACAACTAAATTTTTGGACAATGGCTTCTTTATTGACTTTGATTTTCAGCATCATTAACAATGGCAAAAACAACTTTTGAAATTACTTTTCATAAAAATAATAATAAAAACATTTCATTTTAGAAATGTATAAATACAATTTCAGTTCTAATTACTACTTAATTGTATTTTTTCTGTTTATCTACAACTGGAAAATTCAGTTTAACAGATTACTTGTCTATATTGTAATGCAGACAAGATTTAGAGAAACATTAACATTAATTTGTCATTAGACTCAGTGACATTGTGTCTTTTCTACATCAATTATGACATAGTCATGTAAATTTACGACAGCAGTCAAATTAACGTAATTTAATTGTTAATTTTTTTCCTGGATTACATTTTCAATAAATTTTGTTTCCATGAAATACCAACAACATTGTGGTATTTCTGTCACTAATTACCATTGCACAGCTTCTATTTTTTCGACACCTTGCTGGATCTTGAACACATCACTCAGTCACACATTTCAGTGGATTCGTGGATTAAGTGGTTTTATCATGAATCCAGCAAAGTAATGAGGACTATGTGGATAATATATCAATCTAACAGATCTAGAGAAATCTACATGGTAAGAAGGTACATAAATACACACGTAAATCAATAGTTATTAACGTAGAAACACCAAAGTGATGGACTCTACACCGCAGAGTGGACACGGTCAGAATGGACATTCTCAATCGGAATCTGTACATTTTAATAAATATTATGATTACGTCATAAAGCATTTTATGGTAAATCTCATCTTGTTCATTTTGTTGACCAATAGTAAAGTATCATTTAAGCAAGGCCAGCTGAATATTTGGGATCAAAGTTGTTTGGTTTTTCATTAACCGCTCTGTTTATGGATCGATTTGGATGAAATTTAAACCACGAGATCCTTGCGACATACTGGTTTAAACAAAACCTTAACTGTGTTCTTAGCTGATGCCGTAATGGTGATCCAGATACTTTTAGCTGGGTTGCACATATTTTGGTGTGAAATGCATCGGTCTGTGATATCAATCAAATTTGGTTGGTTTGTCTATAATTTCTGCTCTATATGTGGATTGATTTGGATAAAACTTCAACAACGAGGTGTTGATACATACCGGTTAAAACAAGATGAAAACCATGTTCGTAGATTCTGCCGATTTTATGTTCCAGACAGTTTTGGATTTCAAAATTCTCATAATTGTATAAATAATAACAATAATAATAACAATAATAATTATTATTATTATTATTATAATTATTATTATTATTATTATTATTATGATTACTACTACTAATATTACTATTACTATTATTACTATCATTATGATAATATTTAATAATATAATAATATAATAATAATTCTCCAACTCTACTAATGCTGTTCATTCCTATCAAACGTTTTACTGGCTGTGACTTTGATAAGCAGTTGGTTTGACTAATACCAATAAAATATATTAATATATGTATACTGTTTATCTATGTTTATAAAAATATATACTATTTGTTAGTCTCTTTGGACAAAAGCTCTCATATCACAATATAATATCACAATATTATAACGATTTATTACAATGTGGCTCTCTACTCAACTCTTATTAGTCGTTAGTGGTCAGTGGGCAGTGATTTCTGCATAATGGTAACCACCAACTTCTAAACCTGGTTTTACAGTATTTTTCTCATTTCATGTAGCCTACATGCGACTGCTGCATAGAAACTACAGTGGAAGATTGATGTCCAATTTCACATTATTAATAGTAGTATGGTCTTGCTCTGAAGGGCGTTATTTGGTGATAATGACCCACTGGCTGTGCATTATCAAGTAAATGGTTTAACATTGGTGGAATCTCAAACCTAGCTGTGATTGCTGCAGTGTTATTTTTATTTTTCCTCAAGTGCCAGGCCCTCGTTGAGCCGGGACCTCCCCCAGGACACAGGAGCATTTCATTTCACCCCAACATGTTCACCTCTCTATCCACAATCCCACTGGGGGGGCCTGGCGAGTTTGTCGCCCGTGGGGGAAATGAAAGGAGGACAACACAAGCATCTGTCTGAGTCAAAACAACATGAAAACTACCTTTGGTGACCGCAGAGCAAAACAGGGGCTTCTAGCAAAATGTCCCCAAAAAGCTGTTTGTGTTGTTGTATGTCGTGTGTTTTGCTGTAAAAATATTGAAGATATTGTATCACCACTTGAGTTTGAGTAAAGGGTAAAAACATGGTTATAAAAGAGTTTGGTTTTATAACAGGAAATAAAAGAGGCGTGGCTTTCTCAACACCTTTAGAATTCAAATATTCAGCCATCCATTTTCAATTTTCTTTCCAGCTTATACCTGTTGGGATCTGTGATTTTAACTTGACTCAATTCGGAAACGGATACGGATAAAAATGTTATCTACAACAAAAACACATTGTATCTGTTTTGTTTGGAGAAACAGGGAACGGTGTAACAGGTGTGGTTAGGACCCAATGCAGCACAAAGACAGGCGGGGATATTTGGTAATGTCTTTTATTTGTAGAGCGGACGGAAGACAGGCTGGGGGCAGGCAGGATACGTCGTCGGGGACAGGCAGGTTCGATAACGAGGAGTGCAGACAGAAGACAGGCGGGGGGCAGGCAGGATACGTGGTTGGAGCGAGGCAGAGTCGGTAGCGGGTAATCAATCCGGAGAACGCTGGAGAGTCTGGTGCAAGCATCGAAGACAATCTGGCAATGGATGACTGGTGAGAGAGGCTATATATAGTGGCTTGATTGCTGATCAGGAACAGCCGTGTGCGCAGGTGAATGGAGTTGGGCTAATGAGACAGGTAAGGAGAGGGAGGGAAGGTTGATGAAAGCGGAGATCATGACAGAACCCCCCCCTCAAGGGACGGCTCCTGACGTCCCAAACACAAAACAAAAAATACAAATAAAACCAAAAGTCCATGCAGGGCGGGAGGAGGGGGTCCGGAGCAGGGCTAGTACTCGTCTGAGACCCCATCCATCTCCTCGTCCTCCGCTAAATGGGCCCCGTCATCCTCATCGGAGTACTCGTCGGAGACCTCGTCCATCGCCTCGTCCTCTGCTTAAGGGGCCACGTCATCCTCATCGGAGGAGGGACCCCCATGGTCGACATCGTCCACCTTTGAACCATTGCTGGAGGGTACAGACGAGAGAGGTGGTGGGGTCTGCGGTCGGGAGGGTTGACCCGGTCTGGAGGGCTGGTCAGGATGGCGCTGATGGAAACTCCTGATGAGGGTGTGGTCCAGAATGTGCCTCGCAGAGACCCAGGACCTCTCCTCCAGACCGTAACCCTCCCAATCCACTAGGTACTGCAGGCCTCTCCCACGCCGGCGGGAACGTAGGAGATGGCGGACAGAAAAGGCAGGACCCCTGTCAATGAAGCGTGGAGGAGGCGGGGGAGGCGCCAAGGGGAGCAGGGCACTCTCGCGGACCGGCTTGACTTTGGACACATGGAAGATGGGATGGACGCGCATGGACCTGGGGAGCTTGAGCCGCACTGCCACCGGGTTGACGACCTTCTCGATCTCGAACGGGCCGATGAACCGAGGGGCCAGCTTCTTAGATTCCACCTTCAGGGGGAGGTCCCGGGTGGAGAGCCAGACCTTCTGGCCCGGCTGGTACTCCGGGGCCTGGGAGCGGCGACGGTTTGCGGCAGAGGCGTTGCGGCCAGCGGCTCGGAGAAGGGCGGCCCGGGCCCGGGTCCAGGTCCTGCGACAGCGGCGAATGAAGGCCTGGACGGACGGGCAAGAAGCCTCCCTCTCGAGGGCTGGGAACAGAGGCGGTTGGAAGCTGTAGGCGCACTGGAAGGGCGAGAGGCCTGTGGCTGAACTGGTCAGGGTGTTGTGGGCATATTCCACCCACAACAGCTGCTCAGACCAGGACGACGAGTGTTGTGACGTAATGCAGCGAAGGGCCGTCTCTATCTCCTGGTTCTTCCGCTCTGTTTGGCCGTTGGACTGGGGGTGTTACCCTGAGGACAGGCTGACGCTGGCCCCCAGGAGCGCACAGAACTCCCTCCAAAAGACAGAGGCGAACTGGGGAACCCGGTCGGATACCACATCTACCGGGATGCCATGGAGGCAGACGACGTGGTTCAACAATAGCTCAGCGGTGCCCTTGGCCGACGGGAGCTTCGGTAGAGGCACGAAGTGAGCCATCTTGCTGGACCGGTCCACCACAGTCAGGATGGTAGTGTTGCCGCTAGACAGTGGCAGACCGGTGACCAAGTCCACGGAGATGTGAGACCAGGGGCGATGAGGAACCGGCAGTGGGTGTAGAAGACCGGCAGGAGCAAGAAGAGAGGGTTTTTGCTGGTTACAGGTTGGGCTGGCATTGACGAACCCTCGGACGTCCTCACCCAGGGAGGGCCACCAGAAGCGACACTGAACGACCTCCTTCGTCCGCTGGATCCCCGGGTGGCAGGTGAGTCGGGAATTGTGGGCCCACTGGAGAACCTCAGACCGGAGGTCAGGCAGAATGAACAGACGGTCGGCCGGACATTCGCTGGGTCTGGGTTGGTCCTGGGCGGCGGCTCTGACTCTCTCTTCCACCTCCCAGGTGAGTGTGGCGACTAGACAGGAGGACGGCAGAATGGTGTCGGGGTCAGCAGCGTCTTCCTCCTCCTCCTGGAACTGCCGGGACAGGGTGTCAGGTTTGACATTGCGTGACCCCGGCCGATAGGAGAGGGAGAAATTGAATCTGGTGAGGAAGAGCGCCCAACAAGCCTGACGGGAGTTCATCCTCCTGGCGGACTGGATATACTCCAGATTCTTGTGGTCAGTCCACACCAGAAACGGCAGCTGGGTTCCCTCTAGCCAGTGTCGCCACTCCTCCAGGGCCAATTTGACGGCGAGAAGCTCCCTATTCCCGATGTCGTAGTTCCTCTCGGCCGGGGTCAAACGGAGAAAGAAGGCGCAGGGATGAAGTTTCTGGTCGGAGGCGGTTCTCTGGGACAGAACAGCTCCGACTCCCACATCGGAGGCGTCCACTTCAACCACAAACTACCATTCGGGGTCAGGCAATACCAGAATGGGGGCTGAAGTGAACCGTGCCTTCAGGGCCAGGAAGGCATCGTTGGCAGTGGCGGACCACAGAAACGGCACCTTGGAGGAGGTTAGGGCTGTGAGAGGGGCAGCCACCATGCTGTAGCCTTGGATGAACCTCCGATAGAAGTTGGCAAAACCGAGGAAGCGCTGGAGTTGTTTGCAGGAGTCTGGGGCAGCCCAGGTGGTGACGGTGGGGACCTTGGTGGAGTCCATCTGGATGGTTCCCCTTCCTACGACGTACCCCAGGAAGGAGACAGACGGGGCATGAAACTCACACTTCTCTGCCTTCACAAAGAGTGAGTTCTCCAGGAGGCGCTGCAGGACCGTCTGGACGTGGTGGACGTGATCAGCTTGGGATCAGGAGATCAGGATGTCGTCGAGGTACACAAAGACGAATTTGTTGAGCATGTCCCGGAGCACGTCATTGACCAGGGCCTGGAAGACGGCAGGGGCGTTGGTGAGGCCGAAGGGCATCATCAGATATTCGTAGTGACCGGAGGGAGTGTTGAACGCCGTCTTCCATTCGTCCCCCTCTCGAACCCGGACCAGAGCGGAGCTTGGTGAACACCGTGGCCACCTCCAGGAGTTCGAAGGCTGATGAGATGAGGGGCAGGGGATAGCGGTTCTTGACCGTCATGTCGTTGAGACCACGATAGTCAATACAGGGGCGAAGCGACTTGTCCTTCTTCTCCACGAAGGCGAAGCCAGCCCCCGCCGTGGACAAGGAGAGACGGATGATGCCCACCGCCAGAGCGTCGTAAATATAGGTGTCCATGGCCTCTCTCTCCGGGGCAGACAGAAAGTACAGGCGGCCTCGGGGGTGCCGGGCTGGAGGTTGATGGCAATATCGTATGGCCTGTGCGGGGGAAGGGATGTCCCCTTGGCCTTGCTGAAGACCTCCCTGAAGTCGAGGTACTCGGCGGGGACCCCCAACATGTCGGGGGCTGAGCTGGAGCTGGTGGATGGCTGAGGTGCGGCAGGCGTAGGTTGGAGGAGGGTTTGGAGGTGTGGCTCACCAGGACCTCCTCCCTCACTGGCGAGCCCGGCCTTTTACCGGACACCCGGAGATGTATTGTCCAGCTAGACCGCAGTAGAGACAAAGGTTCCCCACCCGGCGTCTCTCCTTCTCCTCCGGGGTGAGGCTGGCCCGGCCAACCAGCATGGGAGAGGCCTCACTCGTTGGTTGACGGGCCGGAAGAGCTGGCAGCCCGGAGGAACCTGGAAGACGAGTTGCTGGGCGGCGCTCCACTTGCCTCTGACGCCTCTCTCGCTGTGGGGCCTGGATGCCTCGGTCGATACGGCAAGCTCAACGATGCCATCGAGAGAGGTGGGCAGATCATGGGAAACTAGCTCATCCTTCATGTACTCTGCTTATCCCATCAGGAACCCGTCAATCTGGGCTGCCGGGTTCCACTCGCTCAGTCGAGCCTGGGTGCGGAAGTCGATCGCGTAATTTATTACGGAGCAGGAACCTTGACTGAGACTCAGGAGACCACCAGCAGCATCGGGACCTCGTGATGTCACCCTGAACACCTTACGGAGCTCGCGGGCAAAGGCGTGGAAGGAGGAGCAGGCTGGTGTGCGTCGTTCCCACTCGGCCATTCCCCACAGCCGAGCGCGGCCCGTCAGGTGATTTACGGTGAACACCACCCTGGCATCCTCGGAGGCAAAGGTATGGGGCTGCAGAGCGAAGAGGATGGAACAGTTTGTGATGAAAGGACTACAGCCGTCCGCGTCTCCGCCGGAGCGTTCTGGAACCCCCACCCGGGGCTCCAGGGAGTACCCAGGCTGGGCCGGTGCTGGTGCTGGTGGAGGTGGGTCCGGGGAAGCAGGTGGCGGGATGAACTGAACGAGAGCGATGGCGAGCTGCTGGACCTGGGTGGCTAGCGTGGCGAGCCCTTGCTCCTGGCTAGCCGCTGCTAGCCGAACGTCCACTGAGGTGGAGGCTAGGACAGGTATGACAACGGGGAGCGCAGACAGAAGACAGGCGGGGGGCAGGCAGGATACGTGGTCGGAGCGAGGCAGAGTCAGTAGCGGGTAATCAATCCGGAGAACGCTGGAGAGTCTGGTACAAGCATCAAGACAATCTGGCAATGGTTGACTGGTGAGAGAGGCTATATATAGTGGCTTGATTGCTGATCGGGAACAGCCGTGTGAGCAGGTGAATGGAGTTGGGCTAATGAGACAGGTAAGGGGGGGGGGGGGGGGGGGTAGATGAAAGCGGAGCTCATGACAAACGGGGACGTACAGCAGAGCGGAGATCGCTTCTGAACTTTTGACACACGTTTAACTTTTAATTGGGTGGGAAAATCTGCTGCGTGTGGGCCCCCTACCAGTTGGGTTCATCATGCCCCTAGTGCCTGGTGGTTCTGGCCTGTTGCCATCTGGCTGGGCATAGAGGCTGCTCACCGTACTGGGTGTGGGGAGCCTCGCTCCCGCTGCGTGGCTTCTCTGCAGCGGGTGCCCAGGGCTGTAGCTTCCTGGGGTGCTTCTTCAGGGGCTTGGGGGGTCTGCTGTTGCTGCAGGGCATCGTCCTGTGGTCATGGAGTGTCTATACGGCTGTGGGACTCAGGGGTGGCTCGGGGGCATTTTCTGCTGCTTGGAAGTGCGACGATATAATTCCGAACTCATGCACCAGAACCAATTGGGACAAGTTCCCTGCACTCACTGGTGGACTCATCACAGGCACACACACACCACCAGCGCCTGCTTCTAACACACCCCCGAATACCCTTCCGATTGAGGACGAGGCCACATGTTAAATTGCTGACTTAATTAATTATGTTTTGTCAAAACATGTTGTTGTCTTGTGTTTCTATGTTAATGTTCTTCCAGGTACTTGTGGTTGTTTGTTTATATGTTTATTCGTCCCATCCGTGGTGATTCTCCCCCACTCTGAGAAGTAATGAGGATTAGTTGTTTAAAGACCAAAACATGGTTATATAGTTCTCCAAAGGGGGATTGGTGGCGGTTCTGTGTCACAAAAAGCTATGACCTGTCATCCCACAGGTTGTGTACAGGACAGAGTTATTGCAAAAGTTCTCGTTGATTAAAGAGTTGCATTGTAGGTTGAGAAGTTGAACTCCATTTACAGATTAACTCTGTCCTAGATGCAATGGCGTACAAATACACAGGTTTAAAAAAATAATCATAATAAAAAATAAAATAAAACATATTTCATTACATCTCTGTTTGTCTGGCAGTAAAGTGCACATAATTGGCGGGGGCTGATCTGAGAAGTTTGGTTTCATAGGCTGGGAAACACTTAAAGCCTTGCGTGTGAATGTAAATTATAAGGCTAATCCTAATCAACCCCGCCCTCTGCATATCCAAACTGAGCATTAATTAAAACAGGTAGCACATATTTCCTTGTCTTTCCACATCGACAGTGATGTCTTTCTCAGGTTTATTTTTTTGAGAATTCAAGACAGAAAGCGCGCCAGTGTCATCATTTATTCACATTTGGTGGTAAGGAAATGCAAGGGTAGGAGACGCGGGGGTCCCGTGGGGATACCTATTACTTCAATTCACTCCTCAGGGGGCTTGTATAAGCCAGACTGGAGTTTCCATTAACATTAGAACCTCTAATTACCTGACTGGGAAGGTTTTTGTTGGCGCCACTACACTGCTGTTAATCCCAATGTCTCTGATGTCAACCCAACCAGCGTTTTCCCACTTTGCTACCGGCTACATACATCAGCACTGTGAGATTTTATGCCAACAGTTTAAATTGCAGCTACAGATGTAAGAATTATCTGACGGTTCTGACGATTTGATGTGTTGATTTGTATTTTTTTAAGCTCATACTGTAAGGAAATGGTGTATCTTTGCCTTTTCGTCAACATTCATGTTTTAGAAAAAATAATTTTCAAGTGGGGGGCACAGGGGGAAACAACAGTTAAATTGGAATTGAACAAATTTTAAGGCTGCCCGATCTCTCTCTTCAAATTTACAGTATACTACTAAGTGGAAACAATTACTTGTCTTGACTTGTACAGTTACACAGTGTATTTTTGTCTTCATTGTGTTTATGTTGGATACATCAACTATTTTAGCTTGTGAGGAAGGTACATATGACCTTTTCATTTTGCACTGTCAGCATAAAAATTCTAATGGAATGTCCCCTTGTTTATGATATCCTCATCAACAATGTAAGCTCACCAACAGTCTAAGGCAGATTAAGTGGGTGCAATGATTTGCGCAAGAACAACACTATTTAGAGTACTGTCACTTTTCACATATTGCAATATTTATTACAGTTATTTTTAATAATGATAATCACTGCTCTTCAGCGCTCTAATAAACCCAAATTCCTACATAATAAGCAGCACTCACTCGCAGCATGATGATGTCACGGCCACGAAAAAAAATGAAAATGGTCATCCCTATATGAGAGTTTGCAGTTTCCAATTAAGGGCCGTGTGTGCCGGTTCCCGCACTTTCATTTCCGGTGTTGTTATTTTAGATCAACTTGTTTCCGTAACTGTCTGTTACAACTTGTATAAAACAAATGTTGGTAAACACAACCGAGTTAAGGGACTGTCCCGATCTCTGCGTTATGGAATGAACTTAACAAAAAATCGGTTTGTTCCGTGCCGCGGCCGTCTCCCCATTGCTATGGGACTGAATTGAATAAAAACTGGATTTTTTTTTTGTGTCAATACTTTACTTGTAAATAATAAATCCTGAACATCCGGATTTCCCAGACAGAGCGTGGAAATGAGTATGTACTTCCGCTTACGCAAGGGACCTCAGTTGAGTAGGGGGTCCTTCAATGTGGCCCAGGACACATTCACACTGCTAAAAGAATGTGGCCCAGAACACCTCCACCTGGCATTAATATGCGTCTTTGCAGATTGGATCACCAAAGACGCATGTTCATGTCACGTGTAAAAGGGGGTCTCAGAGCCCATCACATCACAAGGGTGGCAGGTGCCCCCCGTGCACCCATGGAAGATTCACGCATCAGTAAATTACTCCCCCTGTTGTGAGGTTGTACGAGATGGTTGATGAAAAGTCAGTTCTGGCCAAAATAATCCAGCAGAGGGGTTTTGCAAGCCACATGGGCATTCATTTACAAATATCCCCAAAAAATAAAGAAAAAATTACATATTTAATTAAAGTCTTGCTTGCTTTGCATCAGCATAACAAATAAAAAAAAACCCTCAAAAACAAGTGGCTCAGGTTCTGCTCTCTGACTTGTCTCCACCCTGTTCTCTCCACACATGTCATGTCTCACTCCTTCCCCCTTCCGTCAGCCATCTTGGCTGCTTATGTAACTGTTGCCCAGCCTCCAGCAATCCAAGGGGACAGTTAGGTCAGGGCTTTGTAACTGGCTCCAACAGGTTGCGACAGGGAACACTACTATATCTGTATATCATATTCAATACACTTTATATAAGTCTGCTACACGTTGAAATGCACACCTTTGTTCTGTCAAAGAGTCTATGAGAGAGTGCTTCATCACACCCCCTACAGAAAAAAACTGCCCCACATACAGTATAACAACTGTTGGTGAAATGAGAAATTGGTTGTAATGGTATTCATGTCTTTAAGCCCTCCATTGTAGCTTCTATGTAGTGTCACAAGATGTCGCCACTAGCTAGTGTTACCATTAGCATGTAGGCGTTGTGAAAAACGAAAGACGAAAACCAGGCGAGGGAAGTGGTTTCCCGTGACAATGGTCATTGACAGATCAGCGGTGGCGAAACAGAATGGATACTTTCACATAACGAGAGTTAAAATAAGACTCGGGATGTTCATCCCTTTGACAAAATTCAGGTGTCACAGCAGCCAAACTGAGGAAATCAAGAAAGGGATGAGAAGTGAGATGGAAATTTAAATGAAAAACAAATTATCAACAAAGTTCACACTACGTAGCCCTATCCTAACTAATGAGCCCAATGTATAAATGCATTTAAGAGCAAATGAATGCACCACAATAAATGCCTAGTTAACAATAGTCATAAAAGGCCTAGAAAATAAACTAATGAGGAGCCACTGCGGTGTCCTTCTTGGTATGCATGGGGGATTTGAGGTGGTTACAGCGCGGGCGGTAGGTAATGTGTTTCCTCTGAGCCAGAAGGTCAGGCGGATTAGACGCCACGATGCAAATCCCACTTTTTTTTGACAGTTGACTGCAGGGGTGCCAGGCAGCTCGGAAAGAGGGGAACTCTCACTGAGATGTAAAAATTAACGTCCTTCCTATTCCTACCGGTCTGAAGGTCAGTCCGGCTGGTTCTGAAGAATGAATTTCTCAGGATCTACATAAACAAAATGGGTTTGTCTTTAAACCCAGAATGGCTCAGCTTCCTGTTTCACAAAAAAAAAAAAAACAGCATTCATTTTGCATTTGCAACCATCGTGAGTGTGACCTGTAGTGATGCAAGACTCGTAAATGATTTGTTAATATGGAACAAATCTTTTGAATGACTCAGCAGTCGGGTGTGACTGACAAAAGAGTAAACGAAAAGAGAGACATGCCCGAACAAATTCCTTAAACGTCCATTCAGTGAGTGGGCAAACGAAAGAATCTTAACCTCGAAAACTGAAAACTATTACAGGACTAAAGGACAAAATAAATGTGCGGGAAAAAGCCTAAGCATTTGGCCTTATTCATGTGACTGATGTACACTTTGGATTGCACCAAAAGTGATACTTTTGACAGAGTTTTTTGGTGATTAACATCTTGCATTTCTCTGCTCAAATACAAAATTTTGAGATAATTAGGCTAAGATTTTTGAGATCCACACTTTGCATCCTTACGCTTAAATCAAGAATTTTTACATTGTTTGAGGATTCATGTGGGATTTCTGTTCACAATTCAGAGCCAATACCATTGTCAACATTCCATGTACATGCTAGGAATGCCAAACAGTCGTAATGGGTTAAATTCATATAAAAAAATAGCAATTCATATTTATATTAATAAAAAAGGCAAAGGTAACAAACAAATGGTAACATATACTACGAACTGAAATTGTATGTAAGGTCTGTGAGTTCAGACATTTGTGTATAATAATAGATACAGAAGATAAAGATTTATAAGGAAAGCATTTTGACATACAACATAATCATCAAGTATAATAAGTAAAAATAAAAAGGTGCTTTGTGATCAGTGGATGGGATATTCATAAATGGCATTGGTATTTATATGTCAAAATGAACAAGGAAAGTGAAATCTGTCTTAGGTTTGAGTTCACATGGAAGGAAAGATTGAATATTGAATATATGTAATACCCATATCCTCATTTTGTCAAAAGAAAGTAGATGCATACTGTTTATTTGGACAACAGTTTAAAAGTGAGGTAACATGTAATGCTCAACCTTCTGACCTACCAATCTACCAACCTACCTCCCTGTCCTCAAATAAAAAAAAATATTATGTACTTTTCAACTGGACCTCTGAAAAATCAAGATTGACCACATAAACGTAGGAAAGCAGGATAATTTATATGGCAACAATGTTGTAAATAATACTGTCACATTCAAAATGTCAAATTTAGGAAATCAGTCAAGAAAGAAGTGCGATCAATTGATGATCTGAGGGACAAACACACACAGATCCTATAAGATCAGACGGTTAAAAATGGAGTTAAAGACTAATGGAATCGAAAGCACTCATCACACTGGAAAAATGAAACAGAAGAGCAGCCGTGCAAAGCTTAACATATAAAGACAACAAACCAAATAGCTGAAGAACATTCTACGTTAACAAGGACTTCTCTGAACTGTGTAAAAGGTGACTCCTCTTAATCCCATTTTAATAAACATCCATGATATCATCCAAACCAACACCTTTCATCAGTCCCAAACATCTGATTCTGACTGGCTTCACTTCTCACTTCCCGTTCAGCTTCTCTTATAGCAAGCCAAAATTGAATTTAGGGATTAATCAACACAATTTATATAATAATAACCTTGGCAGTACTCTAACTGCTGCGCCCAATTCAAACAAGATTCTGGGAAATCTGATTAATACCCTGAAAATGATTTTAATTCCCTGTTAACCTAAGACTGAGGAGTGACTTTATGACTTCTAGTTCATCCTAAAATAAACTCTATAATATTAATATCATAAACTATGAGACAATGGAACTTCCGCTTACAATTATTATTTGTGTGTGGATCATTTCCAAATCTACATTCAAATACTGTGAAAATATAGGTGTGTATAGGTTTGGAGAAAAAAGAAAAAAAATTCCAAGACATCCATATATATATATATTGCAATTACACATCTAATTAATGAAATATGTAACACAATAGATTCAAAAGAAAACATTATCCTTGCATTTATCAAAGGAATTTTATGCGGTAAAAATCTTTTCCTTTTTTTTGTGTATATACTACACAAAATACTACACTATAATACTTTGTGGTGTACCACGTGTCTCAATCATTGGGACCTTGTTCTTTGATATGAGCTCTGCAATGGAGTAACTCTATTTTTAGATGACACAACTGTCTTTTATTCACATAAAGATCCCATCATTACTCAGATAGAATTCACCTCTTAACCCATTTTAATTCAAATATATTTCTCAAACTAATTTGCTTCCGCCGCAGTTGCTGCGGAGATCACTTTGGCAGCTGCAAAGGGAGACATAAGCGGTTATGCCTCTTGGAATCTTCTTTTTAAAGCTTAGATGCACATTTACATATTTTTACAAAATTTAGGTGGCAGTTTGTCTGCAGTGAAGTCATTCACAATACACTTGTTCCCATCATCACTGCTGAAAAATAAGGAAATCTCCTGATGTGTAAGTAATTGCAAACATTTTCACAAACCACTTTCATAAAAGTTATTACGGGAATTGCAAGTCACATTTACTCTGATGTAAAAATACCCATATTTACTTAACCCTCCTTATACTGTAGCTTCAAATATTCTTTCTTTCTATGTATAGTATATAAATAATCTGACAAAGGCTTACTTCAGGCACACAAACACAAAAGGAGTTTTTATTGAAATAAACTTTTTTACAATTAGAGCATGTGAAATAATAAAATTGTTCACCAGAGTCTTTCTTTATCACACGGTATAGTCAACTTGTTACACTATGTTTATATCTTCAGTCTGACATTTCCTCCACTCTAACCGATTTACATGGGGGAGTGGATTTTCCCTAACCAATCACTAGAGACCGACGTATCTAAACCTAACATCACATTAGGGCGACACTGATGCCAAGCCATGCCAACATACTGGTTTCGCCAGGGTTTAAAAAAAAAAAAAGTAAACCAGAGTGCTGCACGGATTTCAAAGTAATTTGTACTTCGAAATGATTTAGAACAGCCCTGATAGCAGCATAGCATCTTATCCGTCGCCTCTGTTGTTCTTAGTCGTCATTGGTTCCGGGTGGCACACAGCCCTGACACCACCGTTAGTCCCGCCCACGGCATTGATTGTTTAATCGTTAGTCCCTCCGTGGCGCTCATTGGACTGATTGTTTCTCATCCGAGAAAGCGCTGTTTCATGTCATGAGGCCAGAAGATGACCAGATGACCACAAGCATCAGTCAACTCGGTGGAGGGGGCGGATTCAAAGGTCTGGACCCAGGCAAGAGTCTTCCTCAAACATGGGTGGAAAGAGAATGGAATTCCAGTGACTGACTTACCTGCATTAAAGAACGATCTGTTGTGTATATTATTTAGGATTTGTTATAATTGATCATGCTAAATATTTCCAGAAGCCATGTTTTGCCCCTAAAATTGAGCGGCGTCCTTGAAAACAGGTGTTACTGCTTGGTCATATATTCATTTTACCTGCCAAACGTGTTTCCTTTCTCCTTAAAATGTATTTTAATCAATAATTTTCATAAATCAGGAGCTGCTTTTCTAAAATTAAAGTAAATACAATATATTATGTTTCATATGGTTTAAACATTTTACTTTAGTTGGCTTCTATTCCTTTATTTTATTTAATCATTATTATTTTGGATGAACAGTTATTTGTCATTTTGTTTGATACTTTTATATCTATATAAAGTATCAAATACATTTACAAATTATTAACAGAATCAATACAATTTCAAACTTATATGACAAACTGTGTTTTCAGCAGTTTTCTACCTTTTGTTGATGTTTCCTGTGACTTTGCCCTCGGTGCCAGATTTTTCATTTCTGCCGCCAGCTTTGTGGTTTACCATCTTGGCAAAAAACGCAGGGGGAATTTAGAGCGATGTGAGGCTGCCATTAGTCAGTCTGCTTTTACAGAGACACCTCATCTACTCACTGCTCACATTATCCAGTTCAGGTTAACAGTCTGAACACAAACTAAACATAAATACCTGCCTTCCTGCAGATCAATGTTCACTTTGCAAAGAATTCCACTCTTCAGTTTGAGCACTGCTTTGTCTGACCCCACACTTCTGAATTGTCAAGGACACGAAAAGAACAAAGAACCTGGAGGAAGATATGAAGCACTGCAAAACACAATTGTTTCTTTCTTCAGGCAGAGGGTATCTGTCCACACGGTGTGATAAGTGTAGTAGTTCTCGAGGTATTCAGCTCACATTCATACAGGTAAAGAAACACATACAGTACCATCTGTGGCCGAGGCAGAAAACTGGATATATTATACATTTAAATACTGTTAAACTGTTACAGTAACAGTGTTACACTGTTTTAGCAAACTGACATCCAGCTACATGAGTGTATCAGAAATGGCTGAGATCACTTCAAATTCAATTACCTAAACGCTATAGAGAGAGGAGACGGTTCGCTAAACCAACAGTATTTGTAGATGCCACACCCAATAGCACTCACCAATTTCAATAAACGCATTGGTTTGAATGAGACACAAATAAAAAAGCAGCCAATGGCATCCTTGTAAAGAAGCATTATTGAATAGGATTTACCTCCGGGACCTAACGATATGCTGTGAACCTATTTTTAAGTACTTTTTTGTCAAACATTCCTAACAAGGCTCCTTGTACGTTGGTCTTGTGAGGTTCCCTATTAGGAGCTGCGCCATAGTACTACTGTATGATCTACCTTGATAGAATCAGGAACATAAGACCACCAAGTCTTGCTTTTATATGATGTTGCCTCCTTTCTTAACTTTTTATATTTTTATTTTTATATTTTATTTATTTATTTGAATTGTCTCTTTATCAGCTTTTGAAATGTATTGAATGCATTTTATTCCTGTTTATTAATATTCCTTTGCCTTTTAAATTCATGAGCTAAGCACTCTGCTTTTATTTCAACTGTTAAAGCACTTGGTAAACTGTGTTTTTAAAGATGCCATATAATTAAAGCTATTATCATTATTATTATTATTATTTTTTTTTTTTATTATTATATATGATGATACCAAAAGAAGTTACACAGCCTGAAGAACATCACAAACATTGTTATAAGAAGATCAAGTTTTCCCGTGTAGCTAGAGATTTCCAGCTGCTCCTCTTCGAGCATGGATGTTCAGGGAGTGTTTCAAGTGTCTCATATTTGCAGAAAAATAACAACAAAATGAGTAAATATTCTTATCTTGTTACACAGACAACAAACAAGGAACAAACAAGGAACAAACAGGAGCGGCGGCTTCACCCTCAGCTGCCTTTTCACTAGAACACGCACAGGAAGTCTTGAGCACAGAAATGGCACTTCTCTGGCTCTTTTTCTTACACAAGCACGTTTTTGTGAAGTCTGTATTTCTATGAAAGCATTGAACTGATAAAAAAAATAATCAGAAAGTTGGAAATCCGTATTTTTGCCCTTGTGCCCTTTTGAATCTTTTAAATATCCACTTTGAAATCTGATATAATTAATTTAATTAGGTGCATTTTGTTTATACTGTGCAGAGCCACAGCTGAGAGAATATGGCAGTAAACTTAATTTTTCTTACACCAACACAATTTCGCGAAATATATATGGCCATCAACATGATACATTTTTCTCAGTTAGATTACAAAACTATCTGCAAGGTGGAAATGTGTTTTTTTTTAACATTTAAATTTTTCAAATATCAACTTTTAATCATATGCTCATTATGATACGCTCTCAGATCAAACATTAAACAAATTATATAGGATTTACATGGATAAATAAAGTACATATTTCATATCCATCTATTTAAATAGAATTCATAAAATTTGTTGAATTTGTTTTTATAGTACCAATATATCTGAGAACATGACAGTGTTCGTTTTTCCTAGACAAAAAACATGTTTGTATTATATTCCCAACAAATAATTGTCTTTATTGAAATACAAAAAAATAAATCTACAATGTGGAAATTCAATATTTTCCTTTTCAATCTTTGAAATATCAACAATCAATATTAAAATATACATTTCTTAGGTGGAAAAACGTACCTTTTCCCCTTTTTGAAATATCAACTTTTAAATCCAATAGAAAAGGCTTATTTTACTAATGTATTATTCTATTCATACTGTATCTGAGAGCTTATGATGCACTGTGTGAAAATGGACAGCTCAATGTCACAATGGTAATTGTTCTGGGAAAAGAAAAGAAAAATGGATTAGGTCTCATTATTATGTGGCCTAAAGCAAAGTCAGTCCAGTACAGAGGACCACCGAGTATCCAACGGTTGCAGACAGATGCTTCACTTTCAGGCAACAGAAAATTTTGGGAAATTTATGACCCAGCGTCTGTCTGCTGATTCGCAACAAATTTCTCGAGCCGTCAAGGTCTAACCTGCTGTGTTTCCATTCTGCTTCCATTCCTCAGTTATCAGCGTCTCAATTCCATTTTTTATGAATCAGAACGGTCTTCCTTTACCGAAATATCAGCCAAGTATGAAGTGTGGAGGATCTCCAGGGGGAGAGTACAAATCAGTTATGACTCATGAAAGCCTCAGGTTTGGTCCCACGTGGACCGCAACGAACGGCCCAAAAATAAATCATGGCTGCAGGGCTACATACATACATCACGCTTGGTTCCTCATTCAAAATGTGTTTCTTTTCCCCCACTTCATCTGTGTTATAAATGGGGCATTTGGACTTGGACAAGCGGGGTGCGGTTTGAAAAATGTATTGCATTACTCCGCTGCTCAGACAAGTTGGCAGTTTTTAAACTGTATCATAATGGGAAATGTCATAAATGAGGAATTTGGGGCTAAGGAAGGAAGGGGCAGGGCCAGTGTGGCAAGGTAACCTTGCTTTGTGATTCCCAACAAACCGGGTCAGTTTAGTATTTTAGATTTCAATGCAGAGAAAAAATTAAGCACAGGTTTCTGAACGCGTGACCCAAGACTCATAAACGAATCATTCATAACAAACAAATATTTTAACTGACTCAGGGGTTGTGAGTCATTGGGCCAAAAGACTCGTTAGGAACTTGGTAACATCAGTGAGTGAGTGAATCTTCTACTCAAACAGAAAATAATAACTGAGGATTTAATGAATGTGAAAGGGGCAGTTGACATAATTCATATTGAGTTTTACTGATTTACAGTTTGCATTCCACCAAAATAAATAATTGAGAGAATTAGAGGATTCCTGTGAGAGTTCCATCAAAAAATCTGAGCCGAACCGACTCTTGCTACACCAACCGAATAAAACCGAGGGTCTCTACTGCAGCTTAAAAAAAAAAAAAGGCTGATCATTACTGGGACATTATACAATAATTCCGCTTCTTCACCATATTTTTTTTGCTTTCGTAACCCTGCTTGGGTTACGTTTATCCATCTTTCCCCTCACAACTCCAGTCTACACAGTAATCTGGGTATAAAGTAGTACAAATAGAGTAGACAATGGTGGTGCTAGAGGGAGTTAACTATTGGTTCGTAGCGAACAAGTTTTTTAAATGACTCAGGAGTCAGAAGTTACTGGCAGTGAGTGTTGCATCAACTGAAACAAACTGAACAACTCTTTTTACTGAGTCACTCGTCAAGCGCAGAATCGGAAAAAAAAAAAAAGAAAAAGAAAGTCTCGCTATACATTAAAAGTGCCTGAATTCCACTTCACTTTATCTGTACAAACAGGTAGACAACCTTGAAAGACACACATTCTTGTATACACATTGTCTATCAAGTCCAAATCCTTTTAGAAGTGATGATGGCATCTGCCATTTAGCCGCTTAATCCTACACCTTGGTATGTTGCTGTTGGGTAGAGATGTAAAACACAGCTGTTAGGAGGTGAATCATGTGTGGAGTACACGGAGAAAAGGGAACAGACCAGAACGTTTACAAAGCTGTGATTGCTTAAAGAAAATAATAATAATAATAATAATAATAATAATAATAATAATAATAATAATAATACCCACAGCTATGGAACCGTAATGCATTCACTTGAGAAAACAAATGCCCTGTTCTCCAAATTAACAACATAAGTTTTCATGAAAAAAATAATCCGTTCTGTTTTTCGTTAAATCCGAAAAAGAGAGCAGAGCCACCAAACAGGACAGGATTGTGATCACATTGTCGCCACACAGGCACCGGCACCAATGCTGTCTTATCCATCCATCAGTCACCCGCACACGAGTCGCCGCTCTGAGCCTGGACTTCGTGCCCGGCCTCAACGGGTCCAAGCGAAGCTGCGTGAACGAGGAAATTGTCTATTACAGACGCGAGTACAGTATCTCCCAATGTTTCAAACCCAAAAATAATGAACCAAAATAAAAAGAGATTAAGATTAAACTAAAACAGATGAGACATGTTTGCGTTCATGAAATGGAGCCCGTAAGTAGGAACGAGAGCTTCTCGCAGGGGGTACTGCTCTGTTGGGTGGTTTCTGCTCTGCTTTTCCGAATTAATGAGATACGTATCTCGTTGAATCGGGAAAAACAGGGCAATTTTATTTTTCTCAAATGAGCGCATTGCTTCCATACACAGCCAAATTAATTGAAATATACCCTGGTCACAACCATTTAGTTAATCAGAGGGGCTGCTATCAAACAAAGCACATTTGCGATAAAGTCTGTTAGTTACATTAATTCTTTTTTTATCTTCAAGTTTACAATAACTACAAATAAAAGCTACAGCTTATCTAACTATAGCTGGTAAAGAAAATAAAAATCAAGAACAAAGTAAAAGAACCAAGTGCACCCCCCCTCCTCCAATCCCACTTGGTAGATTCCATACTGCCAACACCGGGGAGACAACGGTGCCTTCAAGAACCCTCGGCCTGGAAGTGAACCTCGGAGGACAACCATGGTTCGAATTATGGGGGGGAGGTTTGAAGAAAAAGGTAAAAACAACAGGTCGGGAGGTCCAAACATTCATGTATCCTTCTTACCTGTAATCGTAAACATTACAATATATTTTCCATATTCATGCATGGAAGAATCTGGTAATACGATTTCAGACACCCCTAAAGTGGACCATACCGTTACACTGAGCGTCAGGCTCCGCAGCTCAGATCAGAGTGATATTTTTTCCAAACAAAGCAATTAAAATTGTGTTTTTACTGTCGATTCATTTATTTTCCTCTAATTGAATGAGACAAAAACAACAAAAAAGCCCTGTGCTTAACGGGGATGCTTTCTCAGTCACTGTCTGAGGAAAACAAGGATTTAAAAGTAGAGGATATATGACAATACTTAAACAAAACTCCCAAATAAAGAAAATGTATTTAGCAACTATACTGGGTCCAACACTCCCGAGACCAATACCAAATATGTCCCATAATCGCTGCTGATGAAAGAGATGGATTTGTTCCAAAGTATGGGGATGATTTTGATGTTTGTATGTTTGATATATCTCTTGGATCCTGTCTTCCTCCCTAAAAATGGAAACGTGTGCTCTTCAGTTCATGGATATTGAGCAAAATAAAATCCCAAATTAATAATTCATCTCACCTTCAGATTTTCTGTTTTAAATGTAGGTTTTCATACATCCAACACTGATTCTAAATATTATGTTGACTTCCACACATCTCTACAAAACCAGAATAATAGCACGATCTGTGATGCCTTTTCAGATCCTATATAATAAACAAGAAAAATTTAATTCAAATCAGGAATGAAGGCTGCGTTTACTGTCGTAGGCTATATCTACAGCTCAAACCAAACGTAATAATTACTTTGAATTAATTTACACATGTTAGTCCATGGATGAACAAAGCATTAATCTGCTCAATTTGAGATATTCATATAGTTTTTTCAAAATACATTATTTCACAGAGTAAAAAAAAAAGCTTCCGGAGCTTTCACGTTACTGAATTAACTCCCTCTGTTTCTCTGTGGCGCCCTCTCTTCCTCTCTCTAGCTCCCCCTGTTTCTTTCTCTACTTCCCTCTGACTTTCTCTCTAACACCTCTGTCTCTCTCTAGCTCCCTCTTTTTCTCTCTCTAGCTCCCTCTGTTTCTCTGTCTGGCTCCCTCTGTTTCTCTCTCTACCTCCCTCTGTCTTTCTCTCTAACTCCCTGTCTCTCTCTAGCTCCCCTTGTTTCTCTCTCTAGGCCCTTCTGTCTTTCTCTCTAACTCCCTCTGTCTCTCTCTAGCTCTCCTTGTTTCTCTCTCTAGGCCCTTCTGTCTTGCTCTCTAACTCCCTCTGTTTCTCTCTCTAGCTCCTTCTGTCTTTTTCTCTAACTCCCTCTGTCTCTCTCTAGCTCCCTGTTTATATTTCTGCCTCCCTCTGTCTCTTTCTAGCTCCCTCTGTCTTTCTCTCTATATCCCTGTGTTTCTCTCTCTTAACCCCCCTGTCTCTTGTCTAGCTCCCTTTGTTTCTCTATCTAGCTCCCTCTTTTTTTCTCTCTAGCTGGTTAAAGTCGGTCCCATCACAGAAAATGAACACGTTTCAACTGTTATTTACACAGTAATGGGTGGAGACAAATACACTACTCACAAAAAGTTAGGGATATTCAGCTTTCGGGTGAAATTTCAGGATGAACCTAAAATGCACTATAACCTTTACAGGTGAACTTAATTTGACCTTCTCTAAACTTTTGAATGCACATGTCCAACTGTTCAATGTTTCAGTACTTTTGGCACAACTTGCTGTTCTCTAACAAGGAGCTCAACGGCAAAATTCACAACAGGTGTTTGATCCATGAATCGACCAATAGATTTCCTGGTTCAATTAGAATTGGTATTTAAACAGTCCTCTTCATCATGCTGTTCACATTTTGACATCATGAGACCAAGACAACACCTAACAACTGATCAACAGTACCTCGCCATTGTGAGGCTTCAAACAGGATGTTCTCAGAGGGAAGTGGCCACTAAGCTTAGAGTGTCACAGAGTGTCATCAGCAGGTTGCAACAGAGATACAGAGAGACTGGAAGAGTGACAGAAAGGCAAAGAAGTCGACGTCCTTTGGTCACATCCCACACTGATGAGCGCTTCATTGTGAACAGTGCCCTGCGGAACCGGATGATGAATGCCACTCAACTCCAGGCACATTTAAGGGAGGTGAGAGGCATCCAAGTGTCACGTCAGACCATTTGAAACCATTTACATTGGCGTGGTCTACGTGCTAGACGACCTGCAAGGGTACCTGACCACACCACCAGGCACAGGCATCATCATCTTGCATGGGCCAGGGAGCATTGACGCTGGACGAGGGACCAGTGGCCTCAGTGCTGTTCTCTGATTAAAGTTGATTCACGTTGAGCAGAAATGATGGCCGCCAACCATGTTGGAGACATCAAGGAGAGCGCTATGCATCAGCCACTGTTGTCACCAAACAAGCCTTTGGTGGTGGTGCACTGTTGTTGGCTTTTGTTTCAATAAATTGTTTGAGATGAGGAAATCACCATTGCATGCTTCTACTTAAATGCCCTACTTTCATGATATAATATCACTGTCGCGTGAACTTTTTACATTTTCCATAATTTTCACCTGAAAGCCAAATATCCCTAACTTTTTGTGAGAAGTGTGTGTTTGATGCAATGTAATGTTAATGTGAGTGGGATTTAAAATTCAACCAAGGATCAATGAACATTCCATGATTCCATCTATAACTGAATTGGCCAATATGAGGTCATAAAAGATGGTTTACTTTGCTTTGAAAGATTTTTAACGTGGTAATTTGCATATTTGGTTTTTATTTGACTGTTTTTAATTTATTTAGCTATTTTCATTCGATATTTGGCAATGTTTTGTTTTTAATTTGAACATTTTCTTTGGATATTATTTTTTAGGGGGGGCTGTTTTCTGTGGATATTTGACCATTAGATTTATTTATTTTTTGGGCTATTTCCTTTGGATATTTGGCTATTTTTTGTACATTTGACTATTGCAATTTTTTTAATGGAAATTGTCTACTTGGTGAAATAAACAGATTCTGATTCTCAATCTGAAAAATATATGCAGAAAAATTATACTTTAACAGTGTAAAAAGATGCGTAAAACCAAGATCCAGAAAACCAAAAAGGGCTTTCAAATTTTAATCTTATGCCTTTTCACCCACTCCTATGAGCTTTCGCTTATTTAAGCTTACAGGCTTCATAACGATGAGGCTGTTTATTTCAAACTCTAGAGAAACGTTTGAGGTCACTGTGACTCAAAAGAGCTCTGTCATTGTAGTGAAACTCCAAACTCTCGAGTCTGATCTCTGGTAATTTTCTCTCCAGAATTCCTGGGGTTATTATCTTCTGAATATTACAGTCTGTCACTCTTCCACCCCCCTCTGGACAACGCTCTACAATTTAGACAGAATCATTATCATTACGGATTTCATGCACGGGAAGTATGTAACGTTATATATACAGCATATATATATATATTTTATCTTTTTTTGGGTTATTTGAAAGGCTCAAGAGGGAAAACCTGAGATGCTGTTAGAAAATGCTCCATGTTCCTTTACTCCTACACAACATACCTTGACTCTGGAATAACACTATAGCCTCAGCTATGGTTATTACATGACTTTTGATGTATTAAATAGAAAAAAAAAAAGGTCCAACTCAGAGACCTCATATATAAATATATATCCAAAATTGTCTTACGCATTCCAGGTTAGAAGATAAAACTGTACAAATATAATATTTTGTTTATTATACATAGGCCCTGTCTAAATCTGACTAAATAAAGTGAATTTCCACGCTGGTCCTTAAAGTTCATCACTTCTTGGGAGGTCCTCCATGTCACTGTATTTTGGGTAGACAACAAAACATTGATCCATATTTATTGGATTATTCTCATGAAATGTCATGAGGTCTACATCATGGCATGTCATCTATCCCCCTTGTTCAAAGATGTACAATTTGATTTCCACAGAATTTAGTTTGAATTTGATTGATTGAGATAAACAGTTCATTTATTTATACTGTACTTGTACTGTAATGTTGTGTAGTTTTGGAGATAAACAGCTATATATTTGTATAGGATTGCATATTTAAAATAAAACTGTTGTGTGTGATCCTAACTGACAATTGGCGATGCCCAGTATGACCTTATATTGAACCTCATTTCCATGTGGAAAATTTTTTACACCTATCATGACTATGAATACCAGTCCATTAGTTTATATATACAGTATATAGAATTTCAATTAATCAATTACAACTCAAATTTGAAAATTCACAGGAGATTCATGGGAGATTACCACTGTTGAGAAAATATAACAGGCATGGTATGGGGCGGGGGGCGGGTCACGGCAATATTAACATGTCACCTCAGATAAATGTGTGTCATCGCCATGGTTACGGCTGTGCTAACTCATGTGCTAAGCGTGCTTATGTAGGGTAAGTAAAGGGCTCAGAGTAGGACAATGTGAGCGGGGGCTGGGCAGCTGAGCAAACTTCAAAAGGCCTTTGTGCTCCTATGGAAAGTTTACATGTCTGCTGGAGTGGGATTCCAGCCACTTTGGAGAAGTCATTTTCTGCAACTAAAATAAAATAATAATGGGAAATTATGGGAAGTGGGAACTAAATATTTATAGCATTATGCAGGGTTTTTTAATTTTTTTAAATAAAATTACTACTACTATATCAAAGTTAAAAATCAGCATTGAATTTAAAATAGAAAAGATGGCTTCCATTTTATTTCCATATATATATATATATATATATATATATATATATATATATATATATATAAACAAACAAATAAATAAATAAATAATAATAATAAAAAAAAGTATATCATTTAATTAAACATATTTTGTTTAATATCTCAGCTAAACTGCAATTGATTAAGCTCATGCACTAATGGTACAGAAAT
Source organism: Zeus faber (assembly GCF_960531495.2). Taxonomy (NCBI): domain Eukaryota; kingdom Metazoa; phylum Chordata; class Actinopteri; order Zeiformes; family Zeidae; genus Zeus; species Zeus faber. Next base: position 48,993,824 of record NC_137193.1, read on the forward strand.
AAATAATAACAACATTTTTATATTTCAAGGGAACATTGAACGGGGGACGGTCGCTACAACTCCTTCCCCTAATACGTCACCACCATCCAGAAAGTTAGTCCGAACCCGCGGCGATAAACTCATCTCCGTGGCGTACGACGGGCATACACCGGACGGGACGTTTATCAACCGATCAGTCGCTCTCGGGTTGTTATTGCCGTCGTCACTGAACGCGGACGGACACACACTCACACACTCTCGGCCTGTTCTCCATCACCGGCAGCAGCCACTGGGAAGCGGGTTGCCCGGGAAACGGCCGCATGGCAACAGGATCAGCACCTGGGGGGTTGTGACTGCCTCTTCTCGGTCCGCTCCCGTTTTCCACGCGTCTCCTCCTCCTCACTAGATGGTGTGCGAGCCACTGGAGAGCGTACACACTTCCCCCGAACCTGCTGGGAAAGGGAGCGCTACACCACCACCACATACCCGGGCAGACGCACCGTTTCTCACTGGGCTTCATATTTTTAAGGAGAAGGAAAGTGTTTTGTTTTGTTTTTTTTCCTTTTGAGATTTTTTTTTTTGGGGGGGGGTGGGGGGGGGGAGCGGTTGTTGGATTTGAATTTGTAGTCGTCTTCCCACCGCTGTGATGGACATAATGGTCGCGGTGCAGGATGCGTGCGTCTCCGGCCAGTGGCTCACCGCCATCATCCTCAGCCTGTGCTGCTTCCTGCCGTCCTGCCTGCCCGCGGGACAAACCGTGGACTATTCCTCCGTGGAAAGTGTGGTGAGCCGACAGGGCGACACGGCTCTGCTGAGGTAAGGGACAACAAACGCGGGCAACTTTGCTCGCTCCACCTCCCTCCCTCCGTGCGTGCATCCCTCCGCAGACAAAGATAACGACAATGAGGGCACGGTGTTGGGGATTGGGGACGCGTGTCCCCGTTGTGTTGTTTTGAGGATTATATGCGAGATAAACACGCCACACACACACTTGGTTTGCCCTCCATCTTCCCTCTGAAAGCGGGGATCGCGAGCCTTACAACAACAACAACAACAACAGCAACAACAACACCAGCGCGCCTAACGTAGCTCAACGCCACTAACGGCGACTTCAACTGAAAAGTTTTGATTTCCATTTTTTTTTTTAAGTGCCAATAAAATAAACGATGCGTTGAAACACCCGCGCAGCTTTTGTGAATCGTCACCAACGTGACGTGGCACAAACACGCCGTGGTCGAGCGTTTTCCCCTCGGAAACGTCCGTCCCGCGGCCGCCCGCGCGGCCGGGGCTCTGCTCTCCCGGGGACGGACGCCTCGCAGCAGCCTGTAGTTCGGCCACCAACGTCGACTAAGCCAAAGTTTCGTGAGGGGTAAGAAAAAATAAAATAAAAAACACATCTAACGTAAGTTTTATTCCGTGCGCTATTATTTCGGCGGTGTTTGTTGTTGTTGTTTTTCTTTCGCCCGCCCCCCCACACAGACTCCACATCACTGCGGGGCTGATCCTGCTCACGCCTTCGTCACGACGGCTGGAATTTGCATAGGCTTCGTCATCCCGCCCCTATAGGACCTAACCCTCAGGGTATCAAACATAAGTGGAGGCCCGCCGAGGTGCCCAACCCGCCCCCTTCCTAGGATCTTTGGTGGAAATATGTAAAAAATAGACGTGTGTTGTCATTTGAATATTCACATTCCGTTATCATCGATATGCGTGCGGTTGCCATAGTAGCTACAGTTGAATCAGTTCAATTACAGTTTTGTTGAGGATGTACCACAAGATATTGGAATCAGTTGGAGTCAGTCTTGTTGGTCAAATGATAAAACAATGTAACAATACAAAATGAAACACATATAGTCGTAGCTCTTCTAGGATCTAACGCAAGCGCGTCAAACGTAAGGCCCTGGGGCAGGATTGGGGCCCGCCGGGGCATCCAATCTGGCCACGCGGGATGATTTGGGGAAAAATGTCATCATCAAAATGTTCACGTTCGGTTATTATCTATGTGCGTGTGATTGGTAGAGGTACAGCTGAATCAGGAGCAGTTTAGTTCAGGACGATAATATGTTACAGTCACTCTAGTTTGAGTGGAATTTGGAAAATGAAACATTTTGTAGTTGTAGTTCATACAGTAGGTAGCTCAGGGTTATAAAACATAAGGCCCGTGGGCTGGATTGGGGCCATCTGAGGGGTCCAATCTGGACTTTATCTACCCAATGTTATTCATTAAATGAAACAAAATAAAGAGAAGAAATGTGAGAGTAGGTTGCTTGATTCCAACTTTATTAACCTGAAAGAGCATTTAAGTGGGCTGACTTTAAAACCCCTGATCTAAATGGTCATAACCATGGCTAATGCTGGTCCTTATATTGTGTTGATTTATTATCATTTCAACAACACACACACATATGGAACAATAAAAAAAGTTTTACAAAAATAGTCTGAGGAGCACTTTCCAAGAGATTTGCAAACTTTATTTTCAGAGCTCTCTCACTACATGTAATCACATCAAATATTCACATAATACCATGGAATGTTTTTCCTGCAAAAAAAATAAAAATCCCAACATTTTGGATTACAATAAATAGCATAGAAACGGCAAAATCTCAAGAGACTTTGGGGGGGAAAAAAACCTCACAATTATATGAGCGGATGATGTAGAAGTTCTGGGTGTGTGATCACGGATTTGACAGATTTTGTTCAGTTGTCAAGAAAACCATCCCCTTATAGTTCTGAGCAAGAGGGGCTGAGGGTAGATGCCTGGCCTATTTGAATATGAATCCACTGGCTGCGAACTGAGAAGTACTGGGTGCTGACCCAAATACAGAGCAGATCTTTCTCTCCCAACTTCCATTTGGCATTTCTGCTTGTCTGTCGTGATGGCCTTTTATGTTCCAAAGGGTGAAGGGTCAACATTTTCTGGTTTGGTTTCCTGTCGTGGCCTGAGGACACCTCCGAATTTCTATATTCCGTTAAGTGTAGTATCGTCGGGGGTCTCCAGAAATGTAACGTGCTCAGCGCAGAATCACCTTAGCAACAGCCGCGAGGAGCCCACTATTTTTACCATATTTCCTCCGTGCCTGAGGGCCCTCCCCATCAGATCGACTCATGCTTCCTGCGGTCTCCCCGGAGAGGGACTCTAATTCTCTGGTGTCAATCTGGGTTGGCTATGATCAGCAGGAGGAGCTGTGGCTCATTCTGGACGGTTCATTGGGCCAGAGATTATTCTCGCGCTATAAATCAGCTCAACAAACGACAGTGTTGCCTTCGCTCACCCAAATCAGGCTCCACTCCTCTCACCCAGGTCAATGCCTCTAAAATGCATGGAGGTATTCATATCCATCATTATTGCGTGAAGCTCAATGGGTTAATGGGTTACAGTATTTGCCATTTCTGTTTCATGTTTTTACATGAGGAACATTGCTGTCTTTTTGGAAATTGTAAATTGTAAAGCCAGAGATGATATTGTACTATCATCTCTGGCTTACATATTCTCACATTTGCATGCATATATCTCTTGCATGTTAAGCCTCCACATTAACTCCTTTTCCATCAAACCATAATGCATCTTGGTTAACATAGGTACTTTCAAGTTTTAAAAAACAGGCATAAGAACACAAAAAAATGTTTTCTTCAGAAGCTGCAACCATAAAACTGTTAGTTTTGTGAGAGGCTATATTGTCAACCTCCCCTTGACGATTAAAGGCATTTCTTTTTACTATACCCCTCCAAAGCCAGTTGCAGGGAGAAAATGTGAGAATTTTGAAATAGTGACAACCCAGAAGTACGCAATTAGTCACTGCCTCTGGATTATGGAATAGCTCCCGAGAGGCACGTCCATTCTGTCATGTGCTCATTACTTTCCACCCCCCTCCATCACCACCACCTTTTCAATTCTTAATGCTGCAGGACTGGGCTCAATGTGTTCCTCCCGATGCCATATTATGTTGGACAGAGGGTCCTCATAAATTAAAAGAGATATATTCAGAGTTTGGCTTGTGTTTTGGCCATTTTTGGGAGGTTTTGGAAGGACAGGCATCGAGTAGGCAAGGCTTGGTGCAATGGTTTGTCTGTTAATCAGTTGAAAATATGCGATAAGGTGAGATAAAACAGGATACAATTGAGGATTAATCCCGGGATATAAACTGCCTCCTGTCCTGTCCCATAATGTACACATATCGCACATATGACATGCGTAGAGAAATTAGGTTTTATTTTAGACGCCGCTTAGTCATCATCTGGCTTTGTCACACAGCCATCACGTCTGGGTAAAACCACACAGTTCTCTAGCATTTCTATAGCTGAATATCAAATTCACCATGATTGATTAATACATTTTAGCCTACATTCACGAATGCATGCGAAGAAATGCATTGTTAATTGGATTGAAGTCAGAGCGATCTTTTTTCCAAACAAAGTATGTTTTCGTTGTAGATTTTTTTTTTTTTACTCTGTTTTATTTAATTGAATGAAACAAAAAAAACCCTGTGTGTAACCGTGCGTGATGGGGACACTTTCTCCTTCACGCCCCCCCACCCCAGGAAGAAAATGTGAGCATTTTGAATTAGCGACAAACCCAGTGAAACCCTGTGATTGAAGGGTTGTTTTTAACAGGGTTCCTATTGGGAAGGGTGCAGTGGCTACAGTGTATTACTGGCTACAGTAGGGTTAGGGGTTATGGCCTTACCCTCAGCCGTTCTCCCAGGAGGTCTTCGTCCACCACTATTCACAAATGAGTCATGGTTTATCTTTCCATTCCAAGATATCTTTCCTCGCTGCCAGTTCAGAAGCCTTTGAGCGGCTTAGTGGACTGCGTTTTGGCATTTCCAACAGCTCCATGCAGCACCTCTAGCTTCTTCTCCATCACGTACCATGGCGTGATGTCATTTGACTCAGACGGCTAATCTGTGACTCCACGGTAAATGACTCATCTGTCTCTGAATGTGAAGAGACAAGCCCGATGAGCAGACGTTTCCCTTCGCTGTCGAGAAACACAAGGTATCAGTAGCGGCCTCTTCCACATGGATAAACATCTGTAATCAACGGTGCAGTCAACTGAAATTCCTGCCTTGGTAGAGGGAAATCTGAGGCGCAGGGCTGGGTTTGCAATTGGAGTGTTTATTGCTTATTGTGGTCATGGGTATCTTTCTCTTTCGTTTTTTTTTGTAGTTTTACACTTAATACTACTAAAGTAGGAAAATGCATTAAAGGTTTTGCAGTACATGCCAAGAATAAGATGATTCAAGCGTATTTTTGTTATTCGGTTTGACAGTCAGCCCCGAAGCTGAAAAATAAGAGCCCCACTGGAGGCCTTATTCTCAATAATGGTGTAAAATTGACCTGTCACTACTCTCAAAGTCTGGGTTAGGGTTAGGGCAACATCGTTGCCTGATGTCAAGAGACCGATTGATGAAAATCTTTTCTGGCTGGATGCAATTTGAATTTGCGCTGTTTTCCACATTCATCGAGTCCATAAAACATGTAATGTATCATTTTAAGAAATGTGTTGTTATTATGGCCCCCCGAAAGGTCTTGACATTTACCATAAGCAGTTGTGCAAGAGACAACAACAAGCAGCTTAAATGCCTCGGCGTCCCCACCTCTGCACAGATTCCAGCCAAGACAAGAATAGGGGAATAATAACAGGATTGAAACTCCCGGGGAGACAATTTAAAGGATGAATTTTGCACTTTATCTCCAGGACACAGAGCATAAGAGATTCATGGCTGACAAACATCCTCTTCATATTCTGCATTTCAGCATGTTTTTAATTAGCCCACATCCAGTTTGCAGTAGAAGGTGCAGACTCTGCTATGGAAGAACTCGCTTGAAAAAGGATGGGAACTATCGGCTCTTCCCAAGCCATATGACAGCTGCTGTATAGGAACGGTCTATTTAGATGTGAATTAAAGGAAAAGCGGGTATACCCTGCATGACACATCTGGGGTACAGCGGAATTTGTGGCTGCTAATTAAATGCCAAGTTGGCTCGCATGTTATTCTGACAATGAGTTCAATGCGGTCAATGCTGGTGTCAACAACGGTAACAATGGTTATGATGTGAACAGGTGCTAATTATGTTGTGTGTCTTATAATCAAGAGATTTGCATTTCATTTGAATCTTTTTGACCCTGGTCTTAAATTTCTATGCTTGCACCATATTGTAAAAAATAAACCTAACAATAAACAAACAACAAAATAAACAATAAAAATTGGGAATATACAATAACCTTATGAAACCCACACTTAATATAAACCCAAAGATGAACATAAATCTATAAAGTAAATCTAAAAAATGAACAAGAAATATGAAAGCATTTGCAATAAATTATTAACTAACTACTTAGATGTAGCAGACACACTAACTACTAGCTACTAGCTACTTCAGCCTAGGACATATTGTGTGTAATCACCGGGTGCGTTGCATTGACATTTCACTGCATATATGTATGAAAGTATTACAGTATGTATATGTGTGTCACGAATAAACATCTTGAATCTCTAATCTTGAACTATTATTATTATTATTATAATTATAATTATTATTATTATTATTATTATTATTATGCTCTATCTGGGGATCAGTTAATTTTTTTTCGGACATTTGTTGGTTTAAGGTATGGGAACCCTGTTTCAGAGTCCAGTGTTTTAATTGTTTTAGGTATAGTAACCCTGGGTCAGAGTCTGTATTTTTTTTTATAGTAACCCTATGTCAGAGTCATTTTTTTTTTCCTGTTTGTTCTCGGCTTGGTGGGTGGGGGGTGTGAGGGGGTAGGCTTCGGCCTCAGTTTGGTGTTGGCGTTATGTGGTGTGGGGATGGTGTGGTTTGAGCAGCCACACCTGACCCGGATATCTAGGTAATTGGGGACCCAGGATCAGAGTGGCTGCATACCTGTTGCTCACTGGTTGGTCTAACAAGCAACAGGTTAAAACCTCCATCTCCACACACACCAAAGGGAGAGGAGCCCTGTCATGACCTGTGTCCATCTACTCCGGGGCTTTTTCTATCGAGCCCCCTCTCCACAATGAACTTGTGTTTTTTCTACAACCCCGTCTTCTGTGTCTCTGTGCCGGTTGGTCCCTGAACAGGCCACTTGGGTTGCACTCGGTTGGCGAAACTGCCACAGTTATTTATCTTATTTCTAAGGGTCTAGTAGGCATATGATTCATATTTTCCAATACTAATGATAGCATTGTGCTGACAAAGTGACTAAAGAGCAGTGCCAAACATGGCCTCCATGCCAGCTATCTTCATGGAGGTAAACCAACCTTTTGTCAACTGTCTCTAGTCTCCTCTTCTGACAGTTACCACTGAGGGGTACGGTCCAAACACTCCTACTGCTACATCCTATTTATGGTACGGTACAAACCCAGCTACTCTAATGTCCTATTTTGGGTATGGTACAAACCCCGCTACTTCTATGTCCTATTTGGGGTACGGTTCAAACCCCACTACTTCTATGGCCTGCTGTACGGTCCGCATCTGGCTACTGCTATTTCCTATATGGGGTATGGTATATACCCCGCAACTGTTACATCCTATTTGGGGTACGCTACTGCTTCCGCCTGTGGTACGGTCCAAACCCCGCTACTGCTAGTACTATTTGGGGTACGGTCCAAACCCCGCTACTGCTACGTCCTATTTGGGGTATGGTCCAAACCCTGCTATTGCTACGTCCAGTAGTAGCTGGGTAGCTGGGTTTGTCCAAACCCTGGTACTGCTATATCCTATTTGGGGTACGGTACAAACCCCGCTGCTGTTACGTCCTATTTGGGGTACGGTACAAACCCTGCTACTAATACGGCCTGGGGAACGGTCCGCACCCTGCTACTGCAAGGTTCTATTTGGGGTACGGTCAAAACCCTGCTACTGCTACGTCCTATTTGGGGTACGGTCCAAACCCCTCTACTGCTACGGCCTGGGGTACGGCCTGCACCCCGCTACTGTGAGGTTCTATTTGGGGTACGGTCCAAACCCCGCTACTGCTATGTCCTACTTGGGGTACAGTCCAAACCCCGCTTCTGCTATGTCCTCTTTGGGGTACGGTACAAACCCTTCTATTCTATGATACATATACCCAACGTCTTCTTTTGATGGAAGCTGTGAGTGCCCTAATCTTCTCCAGAAGATTATTTGACAAGTTGCGCAGATTCTCTTTGAGGAATCCAAATAACCAAGCTTTCGGCCTAACAGAGCCAATTTCAACATAAATGTGACTGGTTCGACAGAGGACAGAGTTGAATGACAACAAAATGACACATTTGTCCATCATGTCATTAGAATATTTTATCTGAAAAACAATGCACACCTTTCAGGCTGGAGCTTCAAAAGCTTTGTTTCCCATCAGTCCAGAAGGTAATTCGTTACTCGCTGGATAAATGACAAGCTTATTATCAGCCCGGCCATTAGGTCTAAGTGCACTTATCTTTTTTCAAAACACAATCATTGTTTGGAAGATTATTATTTATTATTTTATCTTTTACTATATACTCCATGCTCTACAGTTACCTCTTTTACTTATATTTGAAGTTACTTATGCTGCGAACCGTTTCCAAATAGTACACACAGTCAAAATTCATCAGTCAAGTCCATACATTGTTCTTTTTTAACATAATAAAGTGTTTCTACCTCTAATATATTTAAATTAGCTACAAATTGATTAAGTGCACCGGTGAATTAAGGCATGGAATGAAAATGCTTTTTCGATGTAAAGCCCTGAAAAGAAATAGATGCGTTACTGGGTTTTGAAAACCCTCCTGCTAATATGCTAATCACTTTTAATTAAAGAAAATATGAAAGATTGTTTGGAGTAAAAAAAAAAAGCTTATATTCAATCCCAGCTGCAATTATTCCACAATCGTTTATAAAAGGACTACTATGTTAATTTAAGGAAAAGCCATAAATTACTTGACAAATAACTTGTTAAATAGAGCAGAGACAATAGACTGAGATTGTTTCATATTGAAGTCGTTGCTTTTGTTTAAATATCGCTGTAATGGATTAGTGAGGGATGACTCTTGAGCGATTAACGAGTTGTACCCGTTCGCTATGAACGATTCATTCATAGCGAATAGAGGTGTCACGATTCTCCAAATCGATGATTAAATTTGACTTTCAATTTAACTTTTTTTTTCAGCACTGACGGCTTTGCCATTGTTAGACTATCGAGTCTTGTTTTGCAAAGTAAAATACTTGTCTCTCAATATGTAACTTTTATTTGAATAATAATTATAAATAATAACACAAATATGAGAATATTTAAACAACAAACCTAAACAGTTAAGAGCTTTCGTAAAACTAGACTTTAGAATAATAAACAATAAGTTACTTATTACAGTACTTTTAAGTTACCCACCGAAATAAATGCAGAAAAACATGCTATTTTTTCCAGAAGTAAAAGACAAATTACTACCTGCAGCTCAGCAGCTCCAACCAGAGCGATCTTTTCTCCAAACAAAGCATTCAAAAACTCTAGCTGTATGATTGGGAACCTCTGCACTAGAGGACATTCCCTCGATGATGGTTGGGTTTATTTCCCACTTTCATCGTGACATCTGTGGAATTACTGGACATTCTTGTCAAAGGCGCACTCTCCCTTATACACACTGTAAAACGCCGGAGGAGAGGAAAATGCGCCATGCGTCTCCGTTGACGCGACTTGGCACACAGTTACCGGGAATATTCCTCTCCCTCCCTCCCTCCCTTCGTGCGTTCACTGTGCAACGAACTGGATGAACTTATATTGAACTTTATTGTTATTTTTTTTGTAATATTCAAATTCCATTCGAATTTCATTCCTGCAGCCCTAGCGCCAGATGGGCGGTACAGCGTGGGTTAGGGGACCCTCTGGAGCCGACCGCAGCTCTCCAAATCCCGAAACCAAATTTCATGAAAGTCGGTTCGGAGCCGGGCGAGCCGCAGTCGACACCTCCCAGTGCACACCGCATTTGTTTACAGATCTTGACTGCACCAATATGGCGACCATGTCAGACAATATTACCCAGAAAAAGTACGTGGAGAATTGCGAACCGAAATGGAACGCTCGTTTTTCTTCTTGGAATCGGAATCACGGCACCCCTAATGGCGAACACATCTTTACACTCTTGATTTGCATAGAAAAGAGCCGAGACACGTGGTTGAAGGATGCTGAGGATTTGATTAATGTGAAAAAAAGGTGAAGGAATTTGGCACAAGTCATATTAAATGTAAACAATGTACACTCTGCATATCACCAGAATATATGGTTTTCACAGAATTAAATCATTCTTGTGAGAATTCTATTCACAACTCAGAGCCGAACAGACTCTTCTGACGCTCGTTACACCGAGTGAATCAAACAAACGAAGAGTTGGAAAATGCAATAAGTATTTTTTACCGAGTCACTCGTAAGGAGCTCAGTCTCAAAAAAGAGCCAAGCTTTTCGTCACTAAAATGGAGGGAGACTTTGTTTCTATGTCAAATATGTTTATTTTATAAATCTTCAGTGATAGGATGTGCAGAAGGCTCGGAAAGAAAGAGTTAAGCGATCCAAGACTCCAAGACTTAAAATACTTGTTGTGAATGGTTTTGTGGCCATTTTTGGCAGACATATTTACGAACACTGATACGGTAGCATTTGATTTGTGGGCTTTTATCACAGCAGACTAATTGATTCCTGAAAGGGCTTCAAGGAGATTCTTTAATCAATCACACGGCCGCTGCTGTTTCATGGAGATAGTTGCTCCACTCTGATGAAACATGTAAGCTTATCTCTGCCTTAAAATTAAAATCCTTGTCTTGAGGATTTTGAGTCTGGGTGTTTATGAAACCCATATAGAGATATAGAGTGCTGAAAAAATATTAACAGTACATCACAACATTTGTCTTTGTGCATTGATGATATAGTATATATACTATAATGTCTGCTTACACTGTATATTCCAAACCACATTTAAAGAATACAACTGAGGTTCAGCACATTCAGCTGTATGGAAACGTGCACTATGATATGACCATATCTTAATATTGAATAATTTTGTCATTATACCACACCACTTGAAGACAACACACAATAATATTGAATCACTCAGACATTTAATACAGGATTACATATTTTGTTAATTACATTTCAGTCTGTCTACAGAGAAAAACAATCTGCTTATGCAAGCTTATAATAATATTTAAGATATAGTAATTATAATAATACTAATTATAATAATAATATTTTTTATATAATGTAAAATACATGCAAATCTTTAACATCAAAAGATTGTAGTTAATGTTTGAATATGGCCAAGATAATCCAAAGGTTTACTGTAGTGTGTAGTATTTACGGAACAGACTTGGCAGAAATGGAATATAATATTCATAAGTATGTTTTAATTAGTGTATAATTGAATGAAAATTAGAATTGTTGTGTTGTGTTACCTGAGGAAGAGCCGTTTTTATCTACATAGGGAGCCTGTACGCGTCACGGAGGCCGCCATGTTGCACCGGCATGTTTCCTCTACAGTAACCCAGAACGGACAAACCAAACACTGGCTCTAGAGAAGGCCTTTCATGGTTTTCACGAGTTTCGTGGCCAAACTGTAACCTCAGCGCTAGATGCCACTAAATTCTACACATTTAAGACCATAGTAGAGAATGAATGCTATGAATGAATATCTCATTTCACCTCAATATGAGGTCATGGCTTCAGACTAGGAAAGGACTGTGTGGCGGTCCAGGGGGGCGTGTCCAAGCAGCCGCTGCAGACAGGCGGTGCAGGCGGTGCCATCCCGGGGCCGCTCAGCTGCTGTGGATCGGGCGAATCAACGGAGGGACTCCGCTGATTCTTCCGATCCCAAAACCAGGAAATTATATATGTTTTGTTGTCCCCGCAGTGAGGATTGGCGTGCTTGCGGGGCATGTTTGACCGGGGTAGTGATCCCGCCGGACACGACACGGCGGGAGCTCACTAAAGAGCCAAGCGCACAGAATATTTTCGTATTGGCCTGCGAGCCAATGAATTAACATTTTGGCCCACGAGCCACCTTTTTGTTTAAAAAGACTACGAATAAATACACGCCAACCGCCACTGTTTCGCCTCCGCCTGCCTCTTCTTCCTCATTCCCTGGCCCTGTTCCAGAACACACCTCCACAGACTGATAGCTGATTAATTCCCATCTAAATCGGTTGATTTTAGTAATAGTATGCTATGCTACTGAAAATGTCTGCCCATCTACTGCCATGAACTCCATTACTTTGCTAATCACAACTATAACAACTATTATTTTACAAGTTATAGACTTTGCTTTTGCATGGCATTGCCAGGCGTCTTCTTTGGACTTTCAAGTGATTGCTTTACAGACTCTGACTTTTGTTTGGAAAGTCATTGTGGCTCGACTGGTTGACAAACTTACTTCCTCCACACAAAATCTCTGTTCTGCCTAAGTTGCAAATTGTTGTTTGGTTGTCTTTTAGCAACTCTATTATGACGCTCCTTTAAGTATGAGCTAGCTCCTTGAGGAATTACTTTTAGGAAAACAAGCTTCCTGGTGGCAAAATTCAGTCGGACCAATACAAATTGTGCGTTTAAAACCTCAAATTGTTGTTACCATTCATCCTTAGCTCAATCAAACTGTGATGGCTTCTGGTTTATGCACTATAAGCATGCATGTTCGGCTCGGCCTACCATGTAGAAATAAACATTTTTTACCTATTACATTTGTCAGGATTTTTCTTTTTACACAGCAATAATCTGGGGTGCAATGTTTGATAATTTGGCAAATTGCTAACTTTACGAATGCCAAAAAACGATGCTGCACCTAATGAGAGATGTTCAAAACACAACAACAATATAGCTACAATACTCAACAATATAGCCACCAATATAGTCACTGATGTGTCTATAAGTGTGGCTGTGTTGAACCATATTGTGGCTGTATTGGATATACAGTATATTTATGTGTGGAGGGATTGGTAGATTGGTTTTCTCAAGTTAATGTTCAAATCAACGTATTTATTTCCACCCAGATATACTAATATGATAAAATAAATGTTTGTAAGAATTCAACTTTCCAAGGGAACTACTTTAGATATCCTACTAATGGATATACTAGATACATTATATACAACCTTATTTGTAGAAAGAGTAGATGTCATGTCCACTGTTTGACCCTAGTCTGTTATTACTGCATGTGAAATATATATCGGTAGCTTGAGCCTTAAATCGCCAAAAACACGGCAAAAAGGCTGAAATACAGGTACCTGGAATTTGAGCTCCTATTTATGTCATCCTCCTCTTCTTCTATTTCACTGTCTCCCCTTGTCCATGGGTGTGAAGAATGAGGGTTTGTGTTTCGCCATGAGCCAGAGGAGCTTGGAACTTTCCTTCCATATGGATGGACACGAGATCGGCTTAAGACTTTCAGAGTTGATTGGCTTTTTGTGCCGCCCCTCGCCCAAGCTGCAGTCGTTATCAACAGTCATCGCAAAATAACCCCCTACAGAGTGATACAAAACCTGATCACCCCGTTGGGGTTTATTTTGCGAGAATAACTGGCTGGCTGTACGTTATCTTGCTTATTTCCTGGCTACTCACAAAAAAAAGAATACATTGCGATACAGAAGAATACAGACGAATAAGAACATATGCTTCAGTCACTGAAAATTCCAAGAATGTATGTAGAATGTATGCAACATTTTCATGATGGTTGGGTGACATTGAAACATGATCAGTAGCCTTTGGAAGACAATTTAAATCTCGTCTTGACACAATAAACTGGCGGATGGGACCTTTTGGATGAATATAAAACCAAGAAGAGTATGGCTTATATTAGGGTACTGCCACTTTCACACTCTTTCTCGCTCCTTCTCACTTTCTCACCTCCTTTGCTCCCCGTCACTTGTAAACTCCCTCTCTCACCGCAAACTCTCTCTCAGCTAAGCAATTTGAATTAAAAAGTGCTTTACTCCAGGTCTGCACAGTCATTTCTGGGGTCAAAGAAAAGCTGAGGGAATGAAAAAAACTTGTTTTTATCCTAAAATGTTATTTTAAGTAAGCTGAATTATGCAATGGAATTTCTTAACGTCGTTATCTATCTTACTAGTAAAACATTGTGTTCTTATCATTTTAATGGCTTCCAGACTATGGAACAGCAGAGTGATATGGGAAATACTTGATGTTCGACCAAAAGCTATTCTATAATAAAAGTAATATAATACTATGATAATGAATTAATAATACTAATGGTATAATAATAATAACAATAACAATAATAATACTCATATGTCATATTACTTTGAAGAGTGTAAATTTGAACAAATCGCTTAATACCACAGAAACATTGCTTCATTTAGTAGGTAGTTGATTTCGAAGCTAGTTGCATTGGGTGGTACAACAGAAGCCGTTACTATTTGCTGTGACTAAATATTATACTAAAAAAAAAACCTATTCAGCTGTTCAAGTTTGCTTATTTCTATACTATATACTATAGCAGTATGTATTGAGTGTGCATTTTGCAGGATGCCGTAACAAATTACTACTGGAGTTGAGTTGACAAATTCCACAAAAGAAAAGTTCACAGATAATAAAGAGTAAAAGGCGATGGAAAAATTCCATACCTTTGTTTTTATCTGGGTCAGAAGTTGCAGTGACACTAAAAATAACTTGTCTGGTGCATAGAGATTTACAAAAAGCCTCATTTGTGAGCATGACTCATCAGCAGGGTTTTTGTTTGTATTTATATACACGCATCTGATGGCAGAACTCTCCTTGTTCTCTTGTTTCACTGAAGCCGAGCCTAATTAATTGTATTACTCAGAGACGTCCCTTATTCGAAAATGACACCTCAACAACGTAAGTTAATTTTCTCTCTGAGATTCATAACTCTACTCACTTTTTTTCCTACTTTGCACAGATGGCATAGAACGCTTTAAATAGCGTTTAGTTATCCACTTAACAATGCTGCATCTGGTGTTACTGATGTAGATTTCTGTATCAGTCCCTTTAGTGCATGAGCGCACTGTAATATAAAATTGATGCACACCTCACAGATGATTTGTTCGTAGAGAACAAATCTTGACTCTGGCACGAGTAACTTGTTTTTTCCGTTTTCAAATTGCTAACTGCAGTGAGACACAAAGGCATTTACTGCCTCCGCATTCACTGAGTCTGAATCTCGATTCACTGACTCTCGGCTCTCGATTCATAGGCTCTCGACTCTCGATTTACCGACTCTCAATTCACTCTCAGCTCTTAAATCACTGACTCTCGGCTCTCAATTCACTGACTCACCATTCAATGACTCTCGATTCACTGACTCTTGGCTCTCCATACACTGAACCTTGGCTCTCCATTCAGTGACTCTTGATTCACTGAGTCTGAATCTCGATTCACTGACTCTCAGCTCTCAATTCACTGACTATCGGCTCTCGATTCCTTGACTCTTGGCTCTCGATTTACTCACTCTCGGCTCTCGATTTACTGACTCTCGATTCACTGACTGTTGGCTCTCGATTTACTGACTCTCGATTCACTGACTCTCAGCTCTTGATTCACTGACTCTCGATTCACTGACTGTTGGCTCTCGTTTCACTGACTCTCGATTCACCGGCTCTCGATTCACCGACTCTAGATTCACTGATTCTCGAGTCACTAACTCTCAACTCTCAATTTGCGGACTAAAAGAGCCATGAGTCACGAGTCACACATGCACCTGACGTTCTGCGGGGTGCCAATGAGCTCCTTGAGTTTTGATTCAGTAAGGGGGCAAGCGCGAGAGAGAGAGTGAGTGAATCTTCAAACCTAAAACAACGACTGAGGATAAATGAATGTGTGGAAAACAGGTGAAGACATTTGGCATAATTGATATTGAATGTGACTGATTTCCGCTTTGCATTCCACCAAAATAAATAATTGTGTGAGAATTCCATTCGCAACACAGAGACTCCTCTGACTGTTGTTTATCGTTCACTGAATCTCCAAAAAGAGCCAAACTTTTCATCATTATAAATAAATAAATCACCAAACATCATTCAAGTCGCTTCATTTGAAATTCGTCTCTCCCATTGATGGCACCTGAACGTTGCAATCCCCTTTGTTAAAGCAGGGTTAAAATAAGGGCATATGTAAATAATTTATCCTGATTGCGGCGGAACATGAATCTCTTTAACGGAGGAAGTGGAAGTGTCGCTGTGAGGAGCTGGAGCCCCTGTAGTCTCATCCGAAGTCTCCCAAGCTTTGTCTGAACTAAAACCATTGCATGCAAATTGGCCAAATCAGTGCTAATGTTCGGCAGTGTATTTATCAACTGATCTCTGAGACAGCCAGTCATTAGGATTCTAATTTTAGATCTTTGGAGGGGTTTGCAATTCATAATTGGGCTTTGATCTCCACTGTCTTCATGTTTTTGCCCATATTTGCTCAATTTTAGGGCTGTGCCTGATGCGGAATTTTGTCAGTCCAATCGCAGATATGTTGCCGCCGAGGGAGGCCGCAGAGAGAGAGCAGTTGGGGCGCATTTAGCGCACCTGTCTCCTTCACCGATGGTGCGCACGCTCGCGATGGGCTGCCTGCGATTGGCGCCAAAATAGTGTTTTTGATTGTGTTTTTATTTTAGATGTAGGTGGGTTTATTTTACATGTCCTTATGGAATACACTCTATATAGATATGTTTATAACATATAGATATGTTCATATATATATTTATATATAAATATGTTTCTTAATAATTATTATATGTTGTATGTAAATATGTTGTATGTAGATTTGGAGCTGTCACAAAAGTAATTTCCCCCTGGGATTATTTAAGCATTTCTGATTCTGATTCTGATTCTGAATGAAAAATGTGCGTTTGGAGCGAAACCTTGCGTAACGGGGACACTTTCTCACTCCCCAATCACCCTCTCTCCGTGAGTTATGCATAGAAAATAATCTTAACGAGTCTACGAGTCGTGCCCCATTCCTCCGTGCCCAGTCCCCACACTGTTTTTAGTTGTTTTATTTGGAGGACCGCGTCTTGTGAATTAAATAATGTTGAAGTTGAACTATTTTGCTGGAGACCCCAATGGAACCTCTTGACTGGCCCCTGTGCTCCCCAGACCCCATGTTGAGAACCGCTGCCAAAATAATCATAGAAATGGATGCAAAAGGTAATGTCACACTATTGGAAACATATCACTCCATGAATCTGGCTGATATACATTGCAAAAACATAAGGATCTTGTGGAAAACCCCTGCGTGGAGTTTCAGAAAACAAGTAACACCGTCCCAGTATGAAGAGAACATTAAATGTTCTCTTTATTCCATTCATGAGAAATTTTCTCATGCGCCCCGGGGCCTCTCTTGCAAAGAGCAACCTTGTCCCTCCAGTGGCCTATGCATTTATTTAGAGGAGAAGAGTGAGGAGTTAGGAACGGAGCTGTGATCCAAGAAATCCCTTTTTGGAAAAGTATGGTTGCTTGATGGCCATTTTGGCTGGATGATTCCTCGATATTTGAATTAACTTGAATTTGAAAGATAAAGTTCACATTACCATATTTATCGCAGTTTAGATTAAAATTTAGAAATTATATTTATTAAGATTTATGGGCATGTGGATGAATTTAAATACTGTATATAGGCACCCAACTTTTTAAAATTGATTTTAGCAACAGATTTAGCATCATTTTGTAGTTTGTTTTTTGGTTTTCTATCTATCTATCTATCTATCTATCTATCTATCTATCTATCTGTCTGTCTGTCTGTCTGTCTGTCTGTCTGTCTGTCTGTCTGTCTGTCTGTCTGTCTGTCTGTCTGTCTGTCTGTCTGTCTGTCTGTCTGTCTGTCTGTCTGTCTGTCCGTCCGTCCGTCCGTCCGTCCGTCCGTCCGTCCGTCCGTCCGTCCGTCCGTCCGTCTGTCTGTCTGTCTGTCTAACAAATACACAAATTATCTTTCTGTTAGTTTAGTTAAGCAGTTGAAAACCATACATCACTGTCTACCCACCACTTTAACGTTGGCATGTTTTACAACAAATGACACTGAGCTGCAAAATAACAATAAGTAGGTTGCTTGGTTGTTTGCTTGCTTGGCAGGATCGACAGCCCTGCTACAGCCAAAAATAAAGAAATAGGATAGGATCCTGTTCCTTGACGGACACTATTTGCATCTATCATCTTTAAACTCCATTACACCGTGGCTCCCGAAAGCT
This sequence comes from Zeus faber, assembly GCF_960531495.2. Lineage (NCBI taxonomy): Eukaryota > Metazoa > Chordata > Actinopteri > Zeiformes > Zeidae > Zeus > Zeus faber. The sequence goes on from NC_137193.1 coordinate 49,011,949, forward strand.
TAAAAAACCCTGAGCCGGGCTTATTGTGAAACCCAACTCCATTTCTGTTTCTTGGGATTCCCAGTGAAAGGAGGGATTACGGCTACGAGCTAATTAGCATTCAGCCCCAGCGGCTGCAAAAGTAATGGATCTGTATCGTAGATAGTGTTGCGTCTGTGGTTATCACCTCCTTTTCCACATAGATTAAATTTGTTGATCATTTTTTATTTTAGACTTAGAAATAACAATAGATACAAAACATAGGAAACAGCCATTCAATATAAAAAGCAAAAAAAAACAAAAACAATCAATAATTTTTTTCACAAATAAATAAATAATCAAGAAATAGTGTCTGAAAATTAGCAGTAAAGTTAACTAGACGATGGAAAAATGTGAAAATATACAATTAACCTAACAATTAACAGTAAACTGAAGAATAAAGCAATATGAAATAAACATAATGATAAACAGTAACATTTATTTGTGGTACTTTTTTGCGTTTATATTTAATAATTAAAAACGCAAAAAAGTAACCACAAACAAAAAAGAAGATAGGTACATTTTCCATGTACAATAAACCTTAAAAAAGTTAACAATAAAGTAAACCTAAAAACAAACCAGAAAAATGAATCAGTGCAAATGTGGTAATGTACAATAAACCTAGTGATAAACATGAAATCTAAACCCAAAAACTAACAAAACACAATAAAGAAAACTGTGTAATATGCAATCTAAACACTACCTTGTTTTCTTCTGGCCCTATTCTATATACTCTTAATCTAATTCAGACTTTTGAAATTATATATCCAGTGTGTGTGTGTGTGTGTGTATATAAGTATATATATATATATATATATATATATATATATATATATATATATATATATATACACACATAAATACACACATAAATACACACACACACACACACACACACATACAGTATATGTCTTTAGGGGCACAGCAGCCCACCAGACTGTGAGTCATGTGTGCCGCTGGTGCTCCCACTCCATCCTCACTTTCCAAACTGTTAATCCTAAATATCTCCACCAGCGAAATGGGATTCAAACTATTGTCTCCCCCTCACCGAGAAAACCTCAAGCCTCAGCCTGTCTTTGATTCCGACACAATCCCCCCGCACGCCTTCCTTCCTCCCCTCCCTCTCCCCTTCTCTCCACACTGTGTGAGAGCTACTTTCATTTTGGAACAGTCAGAAAACCCTCCTCTTGCTGGGGCAAATGCTAACGGCTGAAATATTTTCAAAGATTGGACCAAAAAAAAAAAAAGAAGAAGGAGCTAAAAAGCCTTGGTCTTTGTTGTCCTGGCTTTCCGAACACCATTCTCAAGGTTCAGAGCTAAACTCTGGCACTGGGTTTAGGAGGATTTTCACCGGTTGCCTCTCTTCTAGGGTGGTAATGGGACGTGTTTTCTCCTTGTTTTGGAGCCAGGTTAATCTTAGCATAATATAAATTGATAACATATATGAGCTGGCTCGTTCAGCTAGTTACCATGTCATTGGGTTATTCAAATTTCCCAATTAATGAAGAAAAAATCGTATTATATTTTCCAAGGCAAGTTTTGTGTTAGAAATTGTTCCCTTAAATAAAGCACACTGGACTCACTAGGCCAGGGGTTGGGAACCTTTTGATGACGGTATATGGTGCGCAGACAATTTTGAGCTCAAATTTTTCATCACAATTAACAAGTAATAAATAATTATTCTAAGTCATTTTAAAGTAAAACAGATAAGAGAAATTACAACTTTGAAAATAAAATTCAAAATATAAATGTGGCGGACAAAGGGGCATAGTCAAGCACCGGCTGCGGGCCACAGAAAGACTCCAGGGCGCCTTTTACTCTGCATCCTGCCCCTCCCGGGTCTCTGCTCAGGCACCACTTGTGCGACTGTCTGCCCACAGGTAAGAGTTTAGGGAGGGAGAAGGAGTCTTTCTGGCCATTTTGTGCCGCCATGGCGAGAATTTTATTGTTCGTTGCAATATGCAGCACACGGGCCACAATTACATATATCACTGAGGATTATTATAATAATTTTGGATCATAATGATCCTCTTGGGCGCAGGAGGAATGGCGTTCCACTGCTGGGCTGCTTACGAGCCCGTGCGCCGATCCCCTCTGTAAGACAGACAAACATTAAGAAAACTCCCTGCCTCCAGTCGGACCAATCAGCTGAACACAAGTGGACAGAAATGGAAAAAACTTCAATATGTATGTGACAAATAATCTCTTGAACTTGAACTTGAACCTGAAGACCAGCTGATTCTTAAAACTTGGAACGAGCTTCCCGTCACATACCACACAACGCAGCATGTGAGTATTGCCGTATTGACCATGTTTGGCTCTACATACGCATGTGAGCAGTCTTTCTGGCATCTGAGAAACATTCAGAGCAACCTACGCACACGTTGAACTGGTGGAAGCCTCCGCGCCTGCATGAAGCTTAACCTCACTACGTATGAAGCAGACTACAAGGCCATCAGCAAAACCATGCAGCACCAGAACTTGCATTTATGGTAAAAAGTATTTCTTTTATTATTGGTTAGCTACACTATAACAACAATATTACTGAGAAGAATAAAGAGAAATGTATTATATATAGCGCTTTTTTAAGGACTCAGATGTGTTATACGTTAAAAATGTATGCCTTACTTAAAAAATGCACGCATTAAGTTGCATTCAATTTTATTAAATATTCTAATGCTCACAAGGAAATACATTTAGAAATATTTGGCTTTTATGGGTCTCCCATAAAAAAGTTCCCGACCCCTACACTAGGCTGTATCCAATCTATGAAACACCCAGCGTGATGTGACTACAGGGCCGTGATAGGGCCGCGGACCAGAGGTTTCCCACCCACAAAGACCAGCTGTTAGCATGTCCAGCTGAAGGTGAAATTGTCCTTTTAATTACCTGTTCCCCAGGAACAAGCTCAAGTATTTTCCACATCAGATGTTCCACCTGCTGATTCCTGACAGGTCGATGTAGATGCTGAAAGGAGATGAAGGTTAGAGCTGCTATGGCTGCTATGGCTTAGTCAACATGACGACGTACAGGGGATTTTTTATTAATATTAATATTTCTTTATTTCCATATTTATTTTTCTTTCTTATTACTTATTTTGTATTTAATACAATTATAATTATAACAAATAAATAAATAATTTATTTATTATTTATTTATTTATTTTTATTTGTCGTTTTATTGTTATTATTTATTTGTATTAACTTTTTCCAAGTGTTGTTGTAGGCTAGAAGTAGGCCTGTTGTTTGGGAGCAAATGGATGTTACCATACCATTTGTCAAAATATTTAAACAGATATTATTTGAGTTGAAATGCTTTTTCTCTAGAGCACAATATTGATAACTAAAAACAGCATTTTTTTGGAGCAGTTTAATGCCGAATTTATAATAAATGAACTACAACAACATTTGGTTTTGGCTGTGATGCTTCACCAGCACTGATAGATTTAATCTTGTTTTGAATGCTTTAAAGCGAACATGGCGCCGAGACGACTCCTTACCTGGTCTTTGTGAACAACAGGGATGGCAACGTTGCATAAAAGAAAAATTCATGGCCTGAGACAAGATGATATCTAGGTTCATCTCGGAGGGAAAACGGAGCCTAGAATTTGAGATGGGACACTTGAACTTCCCAGGGACGCCATAAAGATAAGGAACAGAAATGAAAGAGGTTTGCTTGGAGTGAATCTGAAAAGAGCTGAAAAGGCATTTCAAGGTCTTTATCCTTCTTGTGACTCAATGATTATGCTGCAAAGCTGAAAGGAAAACAAGTTATAATGTTCAACTTTTTATGAATGATATAAAGAAAAAATGCTGAAATCTCAAAGTGGAACCTCTAATTGATTGATACAATAGCTGTTTTTTTCCCACCGCTGCCCTGTAAAGATACTATTTTTGACTGCAACTGAAAATGTTTTAAAAATACATCTTATAAGAGTGGAATTTGAATTTTAAAATAAAAATTACATTCTAATAAGATATATATTTAAAAAAAACTCTAGTCAAAATAGTATGTTTCAATCCATTGTCAGTAGTTTGTGATACTACTGAAATATAAAATTTGTTAAAATAGTAAATAGAAATTCTCGTTATCGTTATTCGTTATATTCCTTCATAACCTTAACGACAGATCACCAACAGGATTAGTATTTAGACTTAGAGATGTAGACTTGAAGACTAAGACTTGGAGACGTAGACTTAGACACGTAGGCTTAGAGGCGTAGACTTACAGATTTTGACTTAGAGACTTGGAGACGTAGACTTAGAGAAGTAGACTTGGAGTCTTAGACCTGGTGAAGTAGACTTGGAGATGTAGACTTTGAGACTTGGAGACGTAGACTTGGAGACGTAAACTTGGAGACTTGGAGACGTAGACTCTGAGACGTAGACTTGGAGACGTAGACTTGGAGACGTAGACTTAGAGACGTTGACTTGGAGACTTAGACTTGGAGCCGTAGACTTGTAGACTTGTATGTGTTGATCTGGAGAGGTAGACTTGGAGGCGTAGACTTGGAGACTTGCAAACATAGATTTGAAGATGTAGACCTGGAGACGTAGACTTGGAGACTTGGAGACTTGGAGAAGTAGACTTCAAGACTTAGACTCGGAGATGTAGACTTAGACACGTAGACTTAGGGGCGTAGACTTACAGACTTAGACTTAGAGACTTAGACTTGGAGAAGTCGACTTGGAGACGTAGAATTGGAGACTTGGAGAAGTAGACTTGGAGACTTAGACTTGGAGAGGTAGACTTAGACACGTAGACTTAGAGGCGTAAACTTACAGACTTAGACTTAGAGACTTAGACTTGGTGAAGTCGACTTGGTGACATAGACCTGGAGACGTAGACTTGGAGACGTAGACTTGAAGACCTGCAGACGTAGACTTGGGGACTTGCAGACGTTGACTTGGAGACGTAGACCTGGAGAAAGTAGACTTGGAGACGTAGACTTGGAGACGTAGATTTGCAGATGTAGACTTGGAGAGACCGGGAGAGGAAGACTTGGAAACGTAGACTTGGAGAATTGCAGACGTAGATTTGGAGACGTAGACCTGGAGACGTAGACTTGGGGACTTAGCAGTAAATACTAAGTACTTAGCAGTATTTATTGTTACACTAATGTCTCTGTCCCAATGTAGCTTGAATGTTATTCTCCCTTGTAAGTCGCTTTGGATAAAAGCGTCTGCTAAATGACAAAATGTAAATGTAAATGTGAAGACATAGACTTGGAGCTGTAGACTTGGAGACGTAGACTTGGAGACGTAGACTTGAAGACTAAGACTTGTAGACGTAGACTTGGAGGCATAGACTTGGAGACTTATGCTGCTTCACTCATGCACTGCAACCCTGAAATTATCCGGACATTACCTGGAGGAGCTGTATGTGTGAATCATTTGGACCGGACATTACCCGGACCTTACCCAGCCAGCACTCGAGTACAAAGTCGGCATAATGTCTGATTGAGAGGTATGTGTGAACACAGCAGGTAATTGTCCGGAGCATTCACAGTGAGCGAGTGGGTGTGTCACGTGTAGATGACGTCTCTATCATGGGCCAGTTTACTTTTGTGTGGATCTTTGTGCACGGAGTGTAGCTGCTTCGTACTCCTTTCTGCTTTCCTTTATATTCATTTCCACTCTTTTGTTTATGTAACGTCCAAATACATTGAGTATCAACGCCAAAAACACAAGTTGGTAGCCTCGTCTGCCATCTTGGGTGTGCTGAAAAACTCTGCAGCGTCATGTGTCATTGCGTCGCATCCTGCCTCCTGCACACTCTACCCAGGCTCAGCTCCTCGTCTAAATCAAACGGATTATTTCCAGGTAGTGTAAATGCATCTGACACGGACAGTCTCCAGTTGTGAGCTACATGTGTGATTATACGGATATTCTCTGGAGTGCATGTGTGAAAACAGCTTTAGACTTGGAGACGTTTAGTTGGAGACGTAGACTTGGAGACTTAAACTTGGAGACTTAAACTTGGAGACTTAAATTTGGAGACTTAAATTTGGAGACTTTAACTTGGAGACTTTAACTTGGAGACTTAGACTTGGAGACTTAGACTTGCAGACTTAGACTTGGAGAGGTAGGCTTGGAGACTTAGAGGCTCAGGGCGAATTCACAAAATAGATTGCATGGCCTTTGTGGTTGCTAAACTGGTGTAAACAGAAAAAGCAAGCATCTAATTCACAAAGCAACGCAAACAGTGAAATGCACTGC
>NC_137193.1:49023184-49062069 GCF_960531495.2 Zeus faber
CTGCTTCCTTCTCCCCCTGCCTCCCAGCAGCAGCAGGAGAAGAGGTGAGGAGGGGGAGGTGGGGGAGGAAGGGAGGCAGAATGGATCGGCAAGTCCAGCACTAAATTTGGAGCAAACGCTTCAATGGAGGCTGATCACTGTTTGAGAAAACTTTTTTTCCAGTGTTTAAATCAAATGGTTACAATTGGGCCATTATTATTATTATTATTATTATTATTATTATTATTATTATTATTATTATTATTATTTTATTATTATTATTATTATTATTATTTTTGTTGTTATTATTATGAGTTATATTATAAGTATAACTGTTAGTGTCATTAGAATGTCATCATTATTATCACTACAATACTGCTATCTTACCTTATAGATAGGTAGCGTAGATGATAGTTGATAGCTAGATAGATAGATGGATTGTTATAAAATCAACCAAACAATGCCAATGTACAATAAAGCTAAAATATTCAAAAAAAATAGAAATGGCATGGAAAAATGTGGCAATACACAATCAACCTGAACAATTAACAAACAATAAACCTCTGTATGCATTTACATGTAAAACTACAATGTCATAAAGACCAAATACATACATTCAAATAATTAACAACCATAATTATAAAAATTTATAATATTCAATATAAACAATAAAAACACATAATCAGCCCATTGACAAAAGCTCCAGAATATCAGCTGTCATGATCAAGTTTCCATTACTGCTATTATCTCTTAATAATAATTATTACTGTTTCAACAGTATCCGTTATTATTCCTTTCACCATAACAATAGCGTGGTAATTCTTGATTTCTGTCTGAGCCCACTGAATTTCAAAGGAACTGTAAACTGTCTGAATACTTGGCTTCTGGCACAACATCCCTGTGATGTGATGCTTCTGTGTGTGTTGATGTGCATCAGTTGTCGTGACTTCTGACAGAATTCCTCCGTGAGACACACGTCAACCCCTTCCCATTCCTCCGTTCGTCCCCCCCCCCCCCCCCCCCCCCCCCCCCCGTCCATGCCTCAGCCGTCAATTAAGCTGCCATTGTGTGCGACACTGACTGGGAAAGATGTGTAATCCTGCCAAAAAGAAGGGGCTTGACGTTGTATGGAGAATATAATGATAACGTCTGTTCATCATGGTGGAAAATGTCCCCCATTCATGCAGGTCTTCTTATTACTCTGTGACAGTCCTGACTGTGTTACACCATCAGCTAATGAAAGCTTATTTCTTCCACTGAGCCCCCAAATAATAATAAGTATTTTTTCCGCTCTAATGTTTCTGATATCTTTGAGGTATTGTGTTAAGCGCTGTGCCTACAAAGCACTACAGTCTTATCACTGAAATTCCAGTTATATTTTCCCTGGGTCCTTTTGTTCATTGTATTGCCCTCTGCTCTGCAGTGGGGAAACTTCCATGTGGAAAATGCTTCAAGATAATCTGCCCCTGGGGAGATATAATGCAGTTTGTGATGGAATAGAATAGAAATCACCCTGGCACAGAGTAATGAGACATGGGGCGGGGGGTGGGGGGCTTGGATAGTTGGATGAAAATGCGTTTGCATTTACGCCTCAATTCAACCTTTTCCAAATGCCTGCGAGCTCAGACGTTAGGTCGCGTTGGATCCCTGGTGGAATAACGTCACCTGTTGTGTGAGTGTGATGCAGTCGACGCCGACGTTGACACCCACCCTCCATCAACCAAACCATCAGCGTTGGCCGATGATGTAATCCCATTTTTTTTCGACAATCTTTTTCGGGCCCCCACGTTAGTGTAATTCCGCATTATGCATAAATTATGCTACACAACATTATCTTGATGTTAATGTCCATATGGCGGGTTACGGCTGCGCTAGGGGCTAGCCGTGGAGTGGAGTGGAGTGGAGTGGATTTAAAAAAACAAAATGTTTTTTTTCATTCTTCACTGGAGTGAAGAGCGCCCTGCGAATTCCTCACCTGGGCCCACCACGTTCTCAAGTCACAGAACACAGTCTATTGATGTGTCCAGGCGTTATAACAACTTAAGTATTGTCCCTGAAAATCCACTTCGCACCATCAGCCAACACGCTCACGCTGCTTTTCAGAAGTAGCACATCTGTGGGAGTGGAGCTGCAGGAACGTGCCGGCAATTACCTCCTTTCTTTTAGTTAGTAGTCATAAAAAGGCAGGGATGACCGACAATCTGCAGGATTCTCCTACTCCTCGCTCTGTTATTTAGCGTTGTAGTGTGTTCTGGAAGGGAATTGAGGTCCTCTCTGTCCAGAGGTGATATGCTGAAGCTGCACACAGTCTTGGCAAAGCCTGAGGAAAGAAAGCAAGATGAAAAAACCCCAAATGAAAACCCCCGCGATCTCTGTGAGAACAGGCCGTAGACTAACAGCAAACAGCTGGTATTTGTGTGTTTGTATGTGTTTGTGAATATCTGTATGAGTATGTACTTTGGGTTGTGTGTGAGTGTGTAATCAAAAGAACGAGAAGCAAAATGAGGCTTGACTGACAGCCCCATTTTCCCCCAGCAGCATTGCGCCCGAAATATCATCAATAGCCAACAAAAATGAGCGTTTTGCTGTTCCCTTCAGCGGGTGAAACGTTGCACTTTCTAGAAAATGATTATGTGTGTGTGCGTGCGTGCGTGCGTGTGTTTGGTGGGGCTTCTCCCCTAAGGTTCATCCTGTGTTTTGATTTAGTTGTGGTATGATTGATGACATGGTTATCACGGAATCTCTTGCCTTCCGAGCGCTCCGTCTTCCCGTCAAGGTCAATGGTTACCAGGTTTATAGTGAACTGGAAGACTGGTGAGTCCAAGGCACCCCATCCTATACCATTCCATGTCTCATCTCAGATCGATCATTTTCAAATGTACAAAAAAACAGACTGAATGTTGTCCTGGGCCAGGCACGTCTTTATGGAGGTCTACAAATGGGAGTTTCATAGGGAAAAAAATTCACATTCATATTGAATGTGACTGATTTACACTTTGCATTCCAGCAAAATGAATAACTTTCACAAGTTAAATAATTCTTGGGAGAAATCCATTCACAACTCAGAGCCAAACCGATTCTTTGTCTGCCTCATACATTCATTGTTCACCGGAAGTCATCCTGAACTACGAAAAAGCAGAGTCAAAAAAGTGAACAACTCTTTCCACTGACTGATGCGTCAAGAAGCGAATCAGCGAAAATAGTCAAATCACTCTTTCATGTCCCAATCGGTGAAATCGCTGCTTCATCGCTGCTTCATCGCAGATTGATCATTTTCAAATGTCCACAAAACAGACTGACCATTGTCTTGGGCCAGTCTTTAAGGACGTCTTTTAAAATGGGAATTTCTTTCATTCAAATGATTTCAACCACAACTGTGGAAAGAGACGATTGCGAGAAAGAGCTTGGGCTGTTTCAGAACAAAACCCTTGAATCTTGAAAGCTGGAAAAGAAGGCCAAGAAGTCAAAAGATGAGCCCAGTGTTATGGGAATGCACCATGCCGAACAACGGGCCCAAGATAGAACGATAGAAAGGGCTTGTGTGTCACAGGGAACGGACCAATCTTAACCAATAATTGGTCCCATTGAACTCCCATTGACTTTTCTCTCCACAAAGGCTCTCTCTGTTCCACTGTATTCATCTGCACGCTAACATGCCTTTGTATGCAGGGATGGAAATGCATGTAACAGTTACATCAAGCCCTATAGGAGATTGAGTAAGAAACACAAGGCTCGTTCTCACTTGATCAAAATCTCAATGGTGTTTATCCTAAAATTCTGCTATGTTGGAACTATTTAAAGCTAACCCGCTAATTTCCATTTGGGTCGCTCCCCCTTTTGGAGGTGCTGCGGACGCGTTGTGCCCCTCAAGGGTGATGACTTATTATGGCTCATAAATGTAGCAATTTTTTCAAGGCTTGTATTCAACTATAAATGTTTCTCCAAGTCAACACCACCTGCAGCCAAGGCCGGACGCTAGATTAGTTATAACAGCAATAATAAGTGCTTTATTTTAGAGCTTTTACACCTTAAATCAAGGTGCCTGATGAATAAAAAGCGAAGATAAAATTAGAATTTTTTAGAATTAATGAGAGGTATTAATTCTAAAATTATAATTGTATCTTTGCTTTTTATTCATCAAGAACCTTGATGAATCTGAGTGAGTCATTTTAAATTAATCTTTCAGTCTTTTTCTGTGACATAAAAAGTGAACATGGAACTAATAATATACTCCTTCAACATAAATGAGTTGTTTTATTCACGATTTTACAACTTTCAACAAGGAGCTTTAATCATCAAATGTTCACAACAGAAGGATGCAATATGCCATACGACTCCCCAATGTAAAGCAGAGGAAGTGAAAACATGTTTGCAGGTGTTTTCCAAATATGACAGCATCCATGTTCAGTGATGTAAATCTACTGATAGAATAGGTATCCGTATTGTTTTGCAAGCTGTGAATTGGCTTCCCCCTACTCCAAATGACTGACAAAATTGGTTTTGTAAGCTCATTCTGTTCTTCTTTCCACTCACCCAGTCCAGAAAGTCCACCGACGTTACAGACATGTTTGTGTTGCTCCTTCCTTCCTTCTTTCTCTTCTGTTTCTTTCTGGTAATTATTCCCTCCTTCTCTGTTGTGAGAAGAGTAGAAGTCATGGTCATTAGTTTTGCGTATGCTGTCTTGTGACGGAAATTTGTCGTAACTGCCACTGTAACCGTCTACTCTAATTGGGAAATGGGAATCAGAGCGGTATTTCACAAAGCCTGATTAGGCTGCGACATGGAATGAATGTTTCCTAAAACCAGGTTGACATCTCTTTTAAAACAATTTCAACAAGCATATTTGAAATGATCCCGGTTGGATGCCAAGGCACTTGATGCTTTTTGCCTTTGCAGAAAGCATAAAGATACGAACGATGAACGATTCGTTCATATTGAACAAATTCTTTTTAATTAATCAGGAGTCCGGAGTCAGCGAGTGAACCTTCTTCTCGGATTACTGAGGATTAAATGAAAGTGAGAAAAGGGTGAAGACATTTGGCATAATTCAAATTAAATGTGTGTTCATTCCACCCAAATAAATAATTTTGACAGAATTAAATCATTCTTGTTAGAATTCCATTCAGAGCCTTAAGAATTCAACTCACAACTCACACTCATTTAATACACTGACGGAATTAAATGAAAGTCGGAATAAAGAGTTGGAAAATTTAACATATTTTTGACCTCGCGATTCGCGACCGAAAAGAGCCGAGAGCTTTAAGTCACAAACTTAAAATAGTTACCGAGGATTCAATTATTGTGAAACAAAAGTAATGGCATTTGGCTTAATTCGTATTGAATGTGACTGATTCACACTTTGCACTCTACCTAAATAAATAATTTTGACATAATTAATGATTCTTGTCATTCCATTCACAACTCATAGAAAATCTTTTAAAGGATACCAAAATAACTGTTTGAGCAGTGGTTGCAAGGATGCTGACGATTAGATTGATGTGAAAAAGGTGAAGGAATGTGGCATAATTTGTATTGAATGTGAAAAAACTGTCAAAATTAAATGCTTTTGACAGAATTAAATGATTCTTGTGAGAGTTCAATCACAACTCAGAGCCGAACAGACTCTTCTGACTCTGGTTAAATGACTGACGCAAACGAACAAAGAGCCTGAAAATTGAACAAATCTTTCGTAGTCACGCGTAAAGAGCCGAATCTCCCAAAAAGAGCCGAACTTTCCATCACTGAAACCTACCCTGCTGTGGGGCAAATTCACAAAGAATGGATTGTGGCTGCTCATCGCACCAAGAATTGTGTATCAAATACGGCCACTATCCGCGCCATCTTAGCGTCCGATTCACAAAAGATTTTGCGCTTATGATATGACAGCACAAACAAGGCCATAAAGTTTTGCTGCTGAGTGCAATCGGCCTTGTTTTGTCTCTCATCGCAATTATCCATGCGGCAAAGTATAAATGGTGGCCACCAAGAACACAGTAGGCAGGACAATGGTAGAGAGAGGGGGAAGAATGGGTAACAGTGGCTCTACGGACTCGGTACAGGACGCACAGGGCATTTTTTTTGTTTCCTTAAATTAGGAAATGTAGGAAAATTAATACATCAAAAATACAAACACGCTATTTTTTTTTCTTACTGGGAACGGGGAAAGCCCAAATGTGTAATAGAGGGAACGCAGAGTGAGCAGGCCGCTCTGCGCGTTCTGCTCTGATCACTCCCTCTCCATTGCGCATTTGGAGCATTGGGGTGCCATGCGTGCAAAACCATGGCGCATCTCGACCACCCCCACCCAAATGCTTAATGGAGAGGGAGCGATCAGAGCGGAGCGTGGAGAGCGCCACGTTCTGCCCCGATCGCTCCGGGGCCTCCACCCGCATTGGAATTCTGAGTTTATTCTCAAAACACAGGGGTATTTTATTTTTGTTGCGTGCCCTCATTACTCTTCCATCTCTAATAACCCTATTTGTCATTCTTTTTTTTTTTTTCTTTCACTCTCCAATAAAAAAAAAAACCAGGATTTGAGCCGAGCTGTCCACGGTCCAGGGTGTCCAGGGCTTTAGGCCACTGCAGCACCCGTGTCGGACAGAGACAGTGGTTCAATGCCAATTTTGACCATTTTATCACTTTTCCGTATATCTTTCAGGATTATGGAACTTGTTTTGTCAACGCTTGTAACGCCTTATTTGCACAATTAATCATTCAAAGTTTCAACAAGTTACTTTTGGAGTACATTTTGAAAACCACCACGGACTGCTGGCAGTTCAAGGCATCACCAAAGGATGCTGTGACAGTAAAATAATTACAATAATAATATTATTTACAGATCACTGGAAAGTCTGGGCGTGACACCCCTTATAAATGCGCTTTAATTGTGCCAGCTCTCTGAAGACGATCGCACAGAAATGAAACGATCAACAAAAAAAAGGGCTCCGGTCCTTTTTTTTTTGTCTAAGCAGTTACCACCAGGTCTCTGCAGACGGTAAAAATTTGTGAATTAGACGCTGTTTTTTTCTGTTATTCGTGCAGGTTTAGTGGCCACAAAAGCCGCGCAATCCTGAATTTGCCCCTGTGTTCACTATTACTCTTTTTCCAGATGCCAAGACTACTTTGAGGTTTGTAGTCATATAAAAGCCTCTGTTTGAATGTGATTATATGTTTCTAAAATGTAACATGTTTAATAACAAGCTCGAAAAATACCAAACCCTTGTCTGTTATGTCCTCAGATATCCCTTTGCTGAAGACTTGTAACTTAAGGTTTAAGTTTTACTTGCTTGATACTCCAAACGCAATGTGTTAATCCCTACATGACATTTTCTAAATACCTGGGCTTTAATGGCTGCATTGCCGTATGGTCATTCTTGGATCAAGGTAATTTTTTCTATTCCACTTTGCCATTGCTCCTCGTCTCGCTGTTCTCCATAAGCATCATTGGATGTTGGAAATATCTGAAACTATTGAGACATATTTCAGAGATATATCTGAATACCCTTACAAAATAAAAATAAAACAATTCTCTGACTTTCTAGAAGTTTGGATACGTGGAGAAGGGTGAGGGCATAGTTGCTTGGCTCGTGGATCAATTTTCAGCAGCTTGACATTTCAGCAGTAAGCTGGGAAATGGAGAAATAAAATGGCCGCTGGGTATTATTTGCTATCATACAGTATAATCCCCACAATCAACAGTATCAACTCTCAGTGTGTCTCTGACCCAGACGTCTACTGGAACCACACTTGTGCTTGTGAAGGACATTGGAACACAAGCCTTGGAAATGATGCAACAGATGCAAAAAGGTGCAAAAAATCATGTCTTCATTAAGCACTGATATGACAATGGTCACATGACATAGTGATGAAAGGTTCGACTCTTTTTTTCAGATTAGTTTCTTGAGGCGTGACTCGCATTAAAGAGTCTAGGGCTGCCCCTTGAAAGTCGACGGAAACCCGTCAGTCGACTGAGATTCTTCAAGTCAGGCAGTCGTTTTTTTTGTCAGTCAGTTTGATAACAATAACACGATAAAACAGAAGCTTACAAAAGGCACAGGGCTAACATCTTAATGGGGAATTCTAAATAAAGGGATGCATAAATATATTTTTATATGTGCGAATCGTCCGGACGCTAACACTGCTCTCCATGGACCCCGATCACCGTGGGGCATGGAGGAACATGGCACGAGTAGGGACGGGTATAGTTGACATTTTCACGGTACTTCTACTCTTACCGATACTGCCTATCGATCCAGTACTCTTATCGGTGCTTTTTAATTTTTTAAGAGAAAAACGAAAACAAATGAAGAGCAAAATGAACACTGCTGTATTTTCTGGGGATTACGCATGGAGGAGGGGCGATTGAGCGCAACTACGAGCGCAGCCCGGTCCAGGCCCTCGGCAGAGGGAGCTGGCCAGGCCCCCCGGTATTAATTTAACTCCAGGGCCCGTTTAATACCGTTCCTCCGTGCCCCCCCCCCCCCCCCCCCAACCTGCAGTCTAATATTCGCATTGAACAGCTGAATCCGATTCGACTGACAAAATTCTGAGTCGGGTAGAGCCCTAAAAGAATCATTCAATATTCAGACTCTTTGTTTGTTTGATTCCAAAGAGTTGGTTTGGCTCTGAGTTGTGAATGGAATTCTCACAGAAATCATTTCATTTTGTCACAAATCATTTATTTTGGTGGAATGTGGAATGTAAATCAGTCAAATTCAATATGAATTATGGCCTGTTTTGCATTGGATGTTAATTTAGTCCTCAGTGATTGTTTTCTGTTTGTGACTCTTGGTGGAGAGACAAGATGAACATGAACTACATGCAAACCTATAGGGTAAGCAGCTGTAATGCTTTTCCTATTTTTGTTTGATTTTCCAAAGAAGAGGCCTACCACGGTTCCCCCAGTGTCATTTACTTTAGTTTAAACTGTGTTTATGCTGTAAATGCTGTGGATAGATTTTTGTTTTTCCTTTAGTTTTTAATATTCGAACCCTGATAGAAATGCATCTTATCAATCTCAAGGTGTGTTAAATGTAAATTAAAAAAGTCAAAGCACGCCCTCCGCCGCCTCCCCCCCATCAATTGGAGAGAATGTCAATGGGGGAAAAAAACCATTTCATTTCCCTTCCGGCACTTTCCTATTCAATGCTGTGTTCTGTTTAACAGGGTTATTCCGTAAAACCTCCTGGCCATCTTCAACTAATTGCGTGTTTCATAAACTGATAAGGAAAAAGTGGCGCAGGTAACAGGCTGCAGCCCATACATCTTACTTAGAGTGCTGCACTTCTGGAACGCCTCAATTTAGGAGCTTAGCAGCTTCTTATCAGCATTTTAACCCCTGGCGGAAATGACATTGTGCAGAAACCAAGTTAGCCAGGCCTGGTTGTTTTGTGTTACAGGCCTCTACAGGTCCGAAATAAAAAGATGTGTTGCGGTCAGAATCAGAATCTGCTTATTCGGCAAAGTACATTTTAAATTAGTAGGAATTTGTCATGGTGTAGATTGGTGCGTTGCTGTTCAAAAAGTTATCAAGTTATCCAGTTAAAAAAACACCCCAAAAATACAAAAATAAAGAACATAAATTGCCAAATATATATATATATATATATATATATATATAAACAGAATATACAAAGTATAATTGGTAAAATTATTCTTTGCACAGGATCAATGCACACAATCGAAGATGGCTTTAGGTAAATAATAATAAATACATAAATTATTACTTTGTTATTACTACTCCTCGTCCCTGCCATGTTATGTCTCTAGTGTCTGTTCGAGTTGAGTTTGCTTCTTTGTTTGGGATTTTTCCAGCCAGGCCAAGGCCATCAAAGGCCCACACAGTGTACGGTGCTGTCTGTCTGCTTGTTTGCGTGTGCATTCGCTCCGAGTTCCATTTGAACAGCCGCTTCAAGCAGTAGGAATGCACAGCCACGGAAGAGATGGATTCTCTGCTGGTTCTTTTCACCGCGTTTTAACTGTCAGTGTGCTTGGAAGCCTAGATGCTCTGGTCCCATCTGCTGTGGCAATTTACATGGGCTTAATGAACCTGTCCACTTAGACATGCTTTTTCGCCGATACTCCCCCTGTATCGCTGACACGTGTGTGCAGAGGGGCCAGGCTCAAATCCATCATGTAATAGGCTTTAGATAACAACATGATGATAGCTAATATGTATTTCAGGACAATCTGCTGCTGCTGCTGCTTTTGGAGCCCTGCCACGGCACATGTTTTATACGCAGCATAATGCAATTGTCTGGATGTGTTAAGCAAAGGGGGGGCAATTTTCGACAGGATTTTGGATGACTGTTGTCCTCAAGCTCAAGTGTATAAAGGGAAATAAAGAACAATCATTGTGTAATCGGGAGTGACTAGAACTTCACCAAATTATGATATGTGACACTGCCCTGGTTGTTGTGTTTTAATAATGGCTTTCAAATGATTACAGTAATCGATTGTGATTAATCAAATGACATTTGTGCGGTTAACCGCAATTTATTGTAGTGTTTAAATTGACTCTAATTTGAGCCTAAAGAAAGATTTTTCTTCTTAAAATTTTATTATTATGAACATGCATTAAATGAACAATGTATTAAACACAGAAAACAATAAAATGATACACACACACACACACACACACACACAGACACGTAACACACAACCTTTGATAGCCCTCATTTCAAGAATTTGGAAGATGATTTTGCAAAATAATAGAGAATTTATTCTGCCTGTTTGTTTGTTTTTCCAGCCACCGACTTTAAATTGGCTTTTTCACACTTTCACACGTGTTTGGCATTACTCTGTGGAGCATATTTCCGCACAGTAAGAAGCATTCCTTGTTTATTTCTGAGGTTGTTCTTTCTAAATAGTAATCAGTCTTTGAATCTGCTTCCAATGAATATACTTAACAAGGTCTTCATTCGTTTTTCTGTCTGAAATGACCTGCGCGACTGATGGATCTGGAATGCAATCTGCTGTTAACTTCTATCAGACCAGTATAATAGAGGATTTCCAAACTAAATCGCATAGATAATTCCTTTTTTTTTAACAGCCATTATAGACCGAGAACATGACTCATGGCCCGGGTACATTAAAGGTTTAAATAACATTAGAAAAGAAATATGAAATGACATTTAAAACATCAAGCTTGTTATTTATTCACCTTCAAAGACCAGTGAGTGTAATGGCCATAATGGCTAATGTAAGAGAACTGTGAGAGGAAAAGTACATTAATTATAGAAATAATACAGGGCAACATGCAGATATAGATATATAGATATAAATAATATGCATATTGCAGATATGTGATATATGTGTGCTGTGAGTTCAATTATAAATATATTGTAGAGATATTATATCATATATAATATTAAGAATTAAGAATCTTTATTTATCACATGACACACCGCGCTACTGCTAACACATGCATATATACTGTATACACACACACACACACACACACACACACACACACACACACACACGCACACACACACACACACACACACACGCTTTTTGGGGTGGTGGCCAGTGAAATGTGGCCTCTGCATTTCACCCATCCTGGCTTGTCCTTCCTCCGCGGGGAGGAAGCCAGGAGCGGTGGGCAGCATTCGTCGACGTGGCCGGGGACCTGGTACCAGGTGTTCATCGCTGGTCAGCCGATGGACGAAACATTCTTATATCAAGATGAATGGTTAAATCAACGGAAGCAGGTGAAAAAAGAGCAAAAGGAATCCGTGATGCGTTGATTGTCTCGATTTTCCAAACTTTTCGCGACTGATAAATGTCGTCGTCGGGCGAGTAACTCAACGTCAAATCCTCTTTCACTTTCTGGACATTTTTAAGTTGTTATTTATACATCAGAAGTTGACTACTCTACTTCATATTTTGTGCTATTAAACACATTTCCACCTGGGAGCTGCTCAGCGTGTTGCAGGGTCAATATGCATCTCCACAGGAGGAATTAAAGGTTAACAGCAAGAAGGCTGCGCACTAGTCTCCCATTTTCTTTCACTCTGCTGGTTTTCCCAGATGTTCAGGGATCCAGACGACTTCTCTAGACCCTCATATGTCAAATATTATGCACAAAAAATATTTAAAGAACTCTCTGATCTGATCGGAGTGTGTGGCGGCTCCTTTCTGTTTACTAAAACACTGATGCAAACAAGCTCCTTCCAGTTGGCACTGCATTGTCAAAACCCATCCCACAAAATAAATCCATTCATATGCAAATCCCCCTATATTATCTGTAGTGCCCTCTAACCAGGTGTTACACAATTGATATGGACTTATCATTACTCCCATTTCTATTGCTTTTCTTGATGTAATTGGCATGCTACCAAAGAGATTGTCGCATGAAGGACATCAAATTAATGTCTTTTTAACCTGAAATTCATATCATAGTAACATAGGTAATTTAGCAGATGCTTTTGGTCACAGCAATGATTTGATAAATACATCTGTCATCAGCATAGAGTGATATTTATGGATAACGTGAATGTATAATTAAGGGTTTCACCAATTAGCCAACTGGTCGACTAGTCGACTATTTTAACTTCTAGTCAGTGTAGCAGTCCTGTAGTTGTGGACAACATGTTTTTTTGTCAGTGTGCAATACTTATGGTATCACAAAAATATATGTTTATAAAATATTTACATTTATATCTTAATTCACCTATGTTCTCCTAATTAATTTAATATACAATATATATATAACAGGGTAAAACTGGTGTCTCTCCAGCCCCGTTTTGTGCCTCTCCCTGGGTTTCCACCAGGAATCAAGAATTTTCTGTGTAGTTTTGGCAAGTTGTCTCTCACTGGCTCCCGTTTTCCACGAGTCCCCGAAGAAAACGTAGCAGAAACCAACAACGTGCTGCATGGAAACACATTAATATTCTTAATCAGGGAAATTGCTTCCACTGTTACTAATGTCTTCATACGGAGACCTTAGAGTAATTAAGGCAATCTGAAATGGGGGTATTCACTCTATCAATAAAGATTTGTTGCCGAAATCACCGATATGAATCAAAGAGCCCCGTTCATGGGACATTAGACCAAGCGTAATCCCTGCCAAACAGATTCGACGATTGGCTTAACGGGGGCATTTTAGTTCCTGCCAACAGACAGGTGCTGCATTTGAAATAGAAGCGCGTTCATTGAATTCATCTATTCATCCAAGCCTCCACGATGGTACAGTGTATGCTGACTGCGCACGCACGCCTGCACGCCCACACACACTTACACACACACACACACACACACACACACACACACACACACACACACACACACACACACACACACACACACACACACACACACACACACACACACACACACACACACACATACACACACATACAAAACAAATATATATACTTTGGGAATCAGTGTTCACAGAATGCAAACACACTAGTTAATCCAGTATGAAGTGTCGGCAAATACAATTATAAGATCATCTAGAGGAACGTGCATTTCATTCCAGAAGACAGGTGCCTAGTGCTGAAAAACCAGTTGGTTTTGCAAAAAAAGACTTTCACTCTTTCATTCAAATGAGCTGAATCTGAACGGGCCAGTAGAGATAACCCCACATTTGGAACACTTTGTAGGAAACCAAGCAATTCCTCCCCCCGAACTCTTACAGGCGCTACACAGTCAGGTGTTCGCCGTGGTTTCGGATGATGTGCTTCTCGTCCGTTGAGGTGGAAAGGATGCTTAAGCTGGCGTACTCTGAGATATGACACAGAATGAAGTGAAAAAATGTCTCATCCCTGAAGGAAAAAAAAAAGCAGAGAAGCCCAAATAGGGCGTGCAGAGTATGAGTATACGCCCCTGGGGACCTCTGCCGAATGTGTTTATTTTAATATTTGCAGATGACTGAAGCCAGTTAAGTGCTGTGTCAATTGCGTGTTTCCCTTTTTGTCAGGATGATAAATGTGGCCGTGGCTATTGGGCTGAGCAGGAATACCTAAAGTCCTGTGACAGTGAGGGATCGTCCGTTTTATGGCGTGGACGGAGCAACACATCACCAGCGGGGATAAAGGAGCCCTGGCGTGAATAGCAACGGCACAAACAAACTCCCCTTTCTGGCTGTCACTTTTCTATGACAAAGGAATTACACGGCGTGGCATTTAAAGGGTCGTGCACACGCCTTGATGACCTGACACCGGCCGTGCGGGGAGGTGCACAAATCTCTTATCGCTGCAGTTGACATGAGCGGTGTCAACAATGCGACGCGAGCAGGTACCCGCGGGACCTGAGGGGTGGCAGGGGTCTGTGCTGCTGGAATAATAGTCCAATTCTGAAGGCTTAACGCGCACCTCTCCTCCTGATAGCAGTCATTTGGGGTGATGGCGAGTGAAAGCCGTGACAAACGGAACTAACTAAGAGACCCTCCCCCGTCCCACCATGTTGGAAGAAAGGAACCCGACATCGTCAGGATCAGTGCTTCACAACCTTTTCTCTGCCACGCCCCACTTTTTACTACAAAATAATCCCGTGGCACTACAGCACTATCCCTTTATCCACCAAAAATGTCAAACCAAAACACATGGATCTGTGCTAGGATGATGCAAGGCTCGCAAACAATTTGTTCACAATTCTTGTGATTGACTCAGGAGCCACTCCGGCAAAAAAGCGAGCTTGGCGAGGGAACTAACAAACGGGAAATAATCACAGAGGGTTAACGTCCAAGGAGAGAAATAGTCGAGTCATTTGACAAAATTCATATTTAATGTGAATGATTTCCACTTTACATTCCACCAAAATAAGTAATTGTAAATAATTCTTGTGAGAATTCCATTAACAACACAAGACAGTCACAAGAAGTCCACCCTCGCTCACCAAATCCTCACCAAGGAATCGAATCTCGAAAAACAAGTCCAACCTTTCATCACCAAGAACAGTTCTCCCTTTCAGTGTGAACATGGAGCTTGTTCTGTGAACACAAAGCTGCTGTTCTGTATGGAACTGATTAATTACATGAATTAGTGCAGCCTTTTTGATCTTGCAACACAAGCGTTTATTTGTGTATTTTTAGTGGAATTTGGAACATATTCATAGCACACCTGGCGAGGTCACACGTCTCTTCATTTAGGTTGTTTTAGCACTGTAAACTTGCTCTGTAAACCCCGGCGGTCCGGAGCTAACAGGTGGTGGTCCCCCTCGCCTCACGTCCCGCCATGACCCTTCTCTGCGACCCCACTTCCCCGCTCTCGGTGGCTCTCTGCCAGGCTTGACCCGTCGCTGGGGTGGGTGGCGGGTGGCGGTGTGGCTCAACTGTTTGGTAGCATAATTCAAGCTAGTCACGTAGCGACAGCAAGCCTAGTGTCCAGCCATAAAAACGTACACACACATACACTCACAGTGAAATATATATTGTATATTTAACGAATATATACAATATAATAGTAGGGCTGGGTTAAAAAAAACAATACAATTCAACTCAATCGTTTACATTTTCTCAATCCAATTTCTCAATCCAACAACCTAATATTGAAAAATCATTCATTTCATTTCTGTATCGGACTGAAATTGTTACATGAAATTGTTTTGTAATGTATGTCGCATGCTTTACACTTTACAAATACACTTTACATCAACACTTTAAATATATAATATACATTATTTGCCGTATATACAGCATATACATGATTTACTTCATATTTAGTATACATTATTTACTATATACATAGAATATTCATTATACAGGTATTCCCCACGAAACAACCTACCAGTTCACCGACCATTCGACCAGCTCTCCGACCAGTATGTGTTGTACGCTGCCTGCAATACTGCGTGCACGGTGTCTCAGCGTCAAGCATATACATATATATAGTGTATATACAATATACACTATATACACTGTATTAATCTCATCTCATCAGCGTTGTCATTCTCGTTCCTGCAGTCTGTCAGTATTCACCACACTAGCCTTCACAATGGCCACGCCCCCTTACCGTGAAATAACACAGGTCCTCGCTTATCGACCTGGTGCTAGGAACGTAACTCGGTCATTCATTGAGGAGTACCTGTATACTGTACTTTATATATAGACTATACTGTACAGTCCTTCCTCTATATATAAACTATACATGAACTTTATATATAGACTTAATGTACATTGCTGTACAGGATAGTCCATACTGTACATAAGGGGGCGTGGCCATTGTTGAACGCAAGTGTAGTGAATACTGACAGACTGCGGGAACGAGACTGACAACGGTGATGAGAAGAGATGAATACAGTGTATATAGTTTATAGCGTATATAGTGTATACAATATTTATGGTGTAAATAGTGTGTATATAGTATTCAAGTTCAAGTTCAAGAGATTATTTGTATTTATAGTATATATAGTATATATAGTGTATATAGTATATATAGTGTATACAGTATATATAGTGTTTACAGTATATAAAGGGTGATGCGCGATGAGATGCTTGAGGCTGAGATGCCACACACGCGCAGTGTACAATACAGACTGGTCAGAGAGCTGGTCGTAAGTCCAGGTAGGTCGTTAAGAAGGGAGTACCTGTATACTGTATATAATAGCAATGATTTATTTTACATCTTTTATATAGACTATTTTTATAATATACTGTGTATATATATATATTGACTATACATTATTATACTTTATATACAACATTTACATTATTTACTTGATATAGTATATACATTATTGTGTGAATTATGGGAATCCTCTTTAAATCTCAATAGTTGTGGCCTATAATGAGTTGTTGCCGTGTGTGTGCGAGAGTGTTAAAGGAAGTATAATTCCACATTTAGAGAGAAAGAGAGAGATGAGGAGTTAAGTGCAGATGGGAGGCATATGTCTCTGGTGCTGTGTTTATGCCTGTGCTCCAAGCGCTCCAAAGCGCTAACAGTATCGTAGTGCAGCATCGACGCTGCGAAAACAAATTCTAAAAATGCATCAGAAAGTCGTTAAAACACAAAAACAAAGAAAACACTTTAACTGCACCTGTGTGTGTGTGTGTGTGTGTTTCAAAGAGGACCTTTTATGCTTCTTTTTACACAATTTAGTATCGGCCTCTGAGGTCCCCAAAACATGTTTTCCTGAAAATACCACTCAGATTATGCATTTTAGCCATTGTGACATG
Source organism: Zeus faber (assembly GCF_960531495.2). Lineage (NCBI taxonomy): Eukaryota > Metazoa > Chordata > Actinopteri > Zeiformes > Zeidae > Zeus > Zeus faber. Next base: position 49,040,283 of record NC_137193.1, read on the forward strand.
CCTCTAACCAAGACTGTTCCAAAATGGGCTGTTTCAGTGTGCTTAGCTTTAATTGTGTATGTTCTAGTTCTGTGAGCCAATGGGGTTTGAGCTTTATTCCGGGCTCCATTTTATTTACGCGGTAAACGTTCATTGATTTCACCTTATCAGGCCACGAAAATCAGTTTCTGAACAAATTTGAGGCGAGAGTAAGCAGTCCAGTTGCTGAATCTTCACTCAGATTAGATCTACAAGACCTCGTTTAAAAGTTTGTTCTGACTTTGGTTGCCCTGCTTCAGGCTTGTGGGCCACACGGACACCGCAGCGCGACACACTGGGACTCTCCGACGCGGGGATTTTTTGTTTCATATTAACGTCGGAAAATTAAATAAAAAAAAAAAAATACATCTATGATAAAAACACACTATTTTTATTGGTTTTGTTTGGAGAAACATACAGCGGATGGGATAGAGCAGGTACAAACACTTTAAACTAAGCGCTACTCAGCGTTTTGCTTACAGCAATAACTTTGTCATTAGTTTTCCTTATTATTTGATATGAACATCCGGCATTGTAACATTATATATATAACAGAAAATGAGGAAAAGCATAATAGGTCCCATTTAATATACTTTGTGAAGGACTTGAGCACATCATCAGTGATACTTAACCTATCCTGTGCATAGAATCACATTTTGTGTTTTCCGTATATGTTTGTATATTTGGTTATCTTTAATATTATTTTATTTTTAATTATATTTTTTGGACAAATAGTTGTATATTTGTCTATAATGTTTAATGATTAATTTTTTTTTTAAATTTGGCTATTTGTTGTATTTTTGGCTTTGCTTTGAGACTGTTACGCTTTTTATGGTAATTGACAGTACACCAATGCACAAATCATCGTCGGGTCTTTCAGCTAGGTCTGTCACTCACAATAATTTAATTTCAGTTGACATGATCATGATGATCATTTGTCATACCAATAATTGCCTCTTCTGTTAATTTTATGCCTTATAAGCATATAATAGTCACACACATGGGACATGTAGACAGTTAATTTTCCCTCATCCCAACTCGATGGAAACTCACATTCAATTCACATTTCATTCATTGTGACATTTCCAATATCGGCTTAAAATTCCCCTTGACGCGTGGATGGAATCATAGGGTTGTGGAATCCTAAGAATTTGGCAAAAATATGGTGCTCAACTGAAATAACAATTGTGGTCATGTGTATTATATAACAACAGACGGCGGTCCCACCAAGTAGCGTTCGCAGTTCACTCGTTCTGATCCACAACAAACCAAAAGCTCTTTAGGCAGCCCTCCACGTCTGTGCTCCTCGAATGCCCAGGAGGTTTTTAAGCCTTGCAGAGGTGTGTGCTGCCAACCCTATGTGGCACTTTAGGAACTAAGTCTGCATACCAGGCTTTCTTTCTGCCTCTTCCATCCCTCCTCCATCCCTCCTCCATCCTTCCTCGGGGACCGTCAGCAGGAGCATGACAACCTGCCTTTACGTTTCAGACACCAAACTGTTGTCTGGCCTCACTGCGATCCACCTCCTGAGGTCCATCTTCATTTGCCTTCAGCAGGTATATTTTTATATGGGACTAGATGTAGTCTGGGAATTTTGGTGGAACGGTTACATTTTGTATTTACTGTAGGCCTGCATCACAGTAAAGCGACACCATTTGTTAAACCTTCGAGACCGTAGACAGCTTTTCTAGCAAATCAATGCCTCTGTTTGGTTATAATATGCACCTTGCCAATGATCGGAGTTTCCGTTAGAAAAAAATTGGTGCCGGTCCATGTGTCCTGGAAGATTTAAATTTACAGGGCAAATGGGAGAGATTCCGGTCAAAAAAATATTTTTGTTTACTGTGCTTAAAAACAATTGATATGCAGGCTATATAAAGAATAAAATCATGGATGTATGTAGATGTATATTATTTTTTACTGAATATTCAAAATAAAATAATACGTCAGTTAACACCATTTAAAAAATAAATAAATATTAAGAATGGTATGATTGAAATTAAATCATTTCCGTTCGTGAACAATAAGTAACAAGTGCAGCTGCTTTAATTGACATTTGACGTCAATGAAATTTGATAGAATCCAAAACAAAATAAATATGGCAAGGTAGGTCTAAATAAATAGTAATAGTTTGTGGTGCTTTCCGTCTTCGTCGGGATGTCTCATCGGCATATTTTACAACCTAATGGATATTTGCTGTCTGCTTTGGGTCGAACTTAAATATCCAAAAAAACCCGCCAAACTATGGATGTATGTGTATGTTGTCAATGACAGATCATCTTACTGCTTCTCTGAGTTTGAGACGCTGCACTCTGTGTCCGCTCTGTGTGTACTGTGTTTACAAGCGCTACCTGTCCACGAGGGAGGGGGCGGGGCTTGTTTCGATATCGACAAACGTGATGTTGATGTGAAAGATCAGCTTTAGATGGTCCAAAGTGATGCAACTTGCCGAATGTGGAAATGAACAGACCTGCAGAATTTTTTATCTAAATTATCGAATCTATTGTGTTTCAACATCGAGCAAAAAAAATCGTTATCGTTTTATCACCCAGAGCTAATTCAAATTGTGATTAGAGGGAATTATTATCACTGGACATGATGACCGGAGAGATTTAAATAAGTTGGACTTCAACAGATTTTCGGACACTCTGCTAATGATTGCTTTTAAGTTAATTCTTGCCTGTAAATATATTATGAAAGCACCAATTGTCATCCCCCCAAAAAATATCAAGGTATTTGGCAACAATAAAATGACCACCGCCTCCCAAACAGCTACATCTGTACAAGAGGCTGTGTATCTTGTGTTTCAATGTTATGCAATTGGATGAAAATGTATTCTGTCAAATTGTCCATCAAAATGTCAAAATACAACTTTTAACTGGCACCAGCCAGTGCAGGCTGGTTGATTTTGGATTCTGAATGGGATGTGAAATGATGGACTGATACACGGCGTCCGCAATGTCAACACGCGTTGCATTGTCCAGGTAAAGGGGCCAAAATTAGAGGTCTGTTGCTGGGTCATTTGACCTGAGACTGAGACCTGGGTTTTTCCTTTCCCCACTTGTGACAAATGCAGTTTGAAAGGGGTATGGGGTAATGTTGCCATTGGATATGGACCCCTTAAATGCCAGAGACAATAACAGATGGTTGTAAATGGTTGTGAATGTATGTGAATTTGCCATTTTTGTATTAATATGGGTGAATAGCTGATGATGCCAGTATCATGTAATTGGATTGTGTTTTTAGAGGACGCGAGCCATGAGAACTCTTCTGTGTTATGACTTCCAAAAGAGAGGGGCAAATGTAGAAAAATACAAGAGGCCAATCACAACCCTGAAGGATTTGTCCGCCCCTTATACGTTTACTTATACAGCATTATGAGGGGGATCTATGTCTAAACCTATTGGTTTCTTGCCTAGTGAAAACCTGGCCTCATCTCCGCCCGTGCACGCATTACGACATATTTTAAAATCCAATCAGGCATAATTAATAGGCTCCCCAAGCCCACGCTCTGTAATGGCCCCCTGAGCTACTCCAGGAGGCCTATCAGAGGTTAGTCCACCACCCACTGCTGGGCCCCCATGTCTAATCGCCCGGATCTGCAAGCTACAACCCAAATGCAATTATCCGCCATGTTTGTTATCCCCTCTCCTCCTTCTCTCAGTCTATTCTCTATTCCATTCTCTATTTCTTCCTCCATAATCGTTACGTATCTGCATGCTGGAAATGCGATACATTAACACCCTCGTGTAAATTGAAAATCTCAGGTGCCGGAATCGGTCACCACACGCACCACAGTCAGTGCATCAGTCAGTGCAGAGATTACCACAAATAACAATTTGAGAAAAATGTCCCCCTTTTTGGGTTGGGGTGTGAAAAACAAGTAAAATTGGCAAAGCGCTCAACTTCAGGTTCTTTCTGAAATGCCATGTTTTGCTGATGATGCATTTCCGTGTCCTTCCCATGTTGAAACCAAAGACGGGGGTAATTTGATTTTTGATCTGGGAGATACATTGTTGGTGGTCTCCTCATCCAGAATTATTACAGCTAACCGCTGTACACAGGGAGAGAGATGGGGCGTGCGTGTGCCCAAATTTCAAAATGCCTCAACAATGTGTGGAGATAACCACCCACAGATTTGAGCTATCGGGAAATGTTCTCATGCTTTCTCAAAGTCGTGTTTTGGATTAATTGCCATTTGGTTTTCTCTCTCAATGGCTTTCTTTTTTATTTGGGATTTTGTATAAACATATTTGACCTTGGGAAAGTTGAAAGGGTGTATTTGAAGCAGGTTGAGTCCATGTTAAACCTGCATGTGCGCTGAATATATATAGTGAATAGATCTCAGAAGCTCACAGGGAAGTGGCACATAGAGGACGGTTGAATTAGGATGAATTCAGGGGTTGTTAAAAAGTTGAAACTGGATTTGTCTGGAAGAGGAGGCTGCCTTGAATGAAAGAATGTCTGAACTAACGCCAAATACGACCTCAAGTCTGCACCACCGAGTTTCAATGATTATTTTTGGCAATGAAACAATTTCAATAAAATAATTTCGCTGGCAGTGGTTCTCGTCGCCATGGCATTCCGCCAGGCTTGTGCAATGATAATGGAATTGCAGGGAGCACCGGCTGGTTCGCTTTTCATCATAATGAGTCGACTGGAAGTCAAACATTAGGGCTTAGATGATATGAAAAGGGTCAATATTAGCAATATTTGATATGACCTGCAATATAAGAAATATTAAATAGGGTTTATAACAACATAATATTAATTGTAATATTTCAGTTTCATTAAGGATAGACGTACGCAAATGTTATTTTTGTATAGTTTGCATTTTAGAGCGTGTGCAGACGTTTGAATATCAGAATCAGAAACAGAATGGTTTTATTTTGTCAGGTGCATGGACCAGGTATTTCTCATGGTGAGGATCGGTGCGTTGCTACAGATAATTAGCATTTAAAAAAAATAGTTAGAATTAAAAATAATAATAATAATACTAAAATGTGAAATAGAATACATAGAAAAAAATAGTCATAAAAATATACAATATAATAAATTGTAAAATAAAATTCTATGAAAAAAAAAAATGCTAGATTTACACAAATAGCTAAAAAATACAAAACACAAATAGTCAAATACATAAATATTATATGAATAGGCACATACATATCTGCAGATATTCTGCCTGTAACTGTTGCCTTCATCATTCCCACTGATATCACAGCGATTTGGGTACTTGACAGTGACAATAAACCAAAAGGTACTTTCACTGTAAACAAAAGAAACAAACCTGCTGCTGGAGTGGGCGTCTAAATACACCACTCTTCGTTTTTTTGTGTTTATAGTGGATTTAAACCAATTCTTTAGTCCGGAACAGTGTAGTGCTATATATAAAAAAGCAGCAATTTGGAATGATTCATGATAGAGTTCTTGGGGAAAATGGGGGGCTCCTCCGTGTGCTCTTTGTTCAGGTGATAATGAGCACTGGCACTGTTTGGCTGGTGGTGCGTCTTTTAGCCACTTTTTGAATTCCTTTTTGAAAATTAGATTGTGCAACACACCCACACACCCACACACACACACACCCACACACACACACACACACCCACACACACACACACACACACACACACACACACACACACACACACACACACACACACACACACACACACACACACACATACACACACACACACACACACACACACACAGATATTCAGAAATTCATACATTCATAAAAGGGATGGAAATAGGGCTCCTTTATGCTGTGACAAAAGGTGTCCCTTGGAATTAAAACTCTGCCGTCGTCGCAGCTGTGGCTGTTCATGCATAAAACTTGCTTCATTTTTTTTCACTCGATGGAGCTAGAGTTCATTCCTTCTATGTCGGCCATAAGGACAGAAAAAATAAGGAATCAATAACGTGAATGAATCCGCAGATTACTTGTGTAGGTGTGTTTAGTGCTTTGCGGTGCGTGGATTATTTTATTGTATTTACAGGTGTTATATTGACTTGTATTGATTTGTATTGACTTGGAATTACCGTGGAACGTGGACCCCACAGTGCCCTTTTTGTTTCAGGAGTGTTTCTTTTTAAAGCGTGAATGGATATCGAAGGAGCGGATTGTCTGGGCAACATATATTTCATGAGGAACACCTCACGAACCCCCACCTCGGCGTACCTTCGATGCTCCGGTGTGCTGCTCCGGTGTGCTGCTCCGGTATGCTGCTCCGTTTGCCCAGAGCAGGCAAAACGTCCCTTTTCTTTTTTTCTTTTTTTGAGCACCTGACCCTCAAAGTCTCTGCACAGGACTGTAGAGCAGGGAAGTGAGTTTCGATCACCAGTGGTTACTTGACAGCTCTGAGTGGAGAGGGGGAGACCCTCCGACTCCTCTCTACGCTCCAGTTTCAGAACACAGTAAACTGCACTTACGACATTTCAATGCTCAGATTTTTCCTGGCGAAAAAAACCCAGAAAAAATTGATGTCATCAGTTGATGGAGTCAATCATCGATAGAAGATTTAATTGCAAATCTTGTATTGACTTGGCCTTAACTTCTATTGACTTGGCATTGACTTAGTATTGAATTTTATTGACTTGTTATTAACTTGTATGAACTTGTATTGACTTGTATTGACTTGTATTGACTTGGTATTGATGTGGTATTGACTTGGAATTGACCTGGTATTGACTTGTATTGACTTGGTATTGACTTGGTATTGACTTGTGATGACTCGTATTGACTTGTATTGACTTGTATTGACTTGGTGTTCACTTGTATTGACTTGTTATTAACTTGTATTGACTTGGATTGACTTTCATTGACTTGTATTGACTTGGTCTTAACTTGTATTGACTTGGTATTGACTTGTATTGACTTGGTAATAACTTGAATTTACTTGCATTAGCTTGGTATTGATGTGGCATTGACTTGATGTTGACTTGTATTGACTTGGTATTGACTTGTATTGACTTGGTATTGACTTGTATTTACTTGGTATTGCCTTTCTGCTCAAATCGAAGCAAACAGGTCAAACAAAGTGGAAAGGAGGGACGAGCAGATTCGCCCGTCTGGTCCAACAGTTCATATTTTAGAAAATGACATATATCGTTGAAAGCGTATTGGCTACTAGTGTGCTGTGAGAGCTAGCCATGTGTGCCGTGAAAATGTTTCAAATTCTTATGAAAACACATAAATAAATGAGCTCTTGTGTTGCGAGATCACAATTGCAAGGCTGTTCTAAATCATCGAATTAATCAGGTCCAGTCAGAATAGCAGCTCTGGCCAAAGGCCCTCCCCAACCAAGCAGGGAAAAAAGAGAAATAATGCCTAAAATACAGATTCTGACTCTCAGGGATCATATACCTGAAATAAATAAAACACCAGGCTCTGAAACAGGGTTCTCATACCTAAAAACAACAAATGTCCAAAAACAATTTAATGGTCCCCTTCCAGGGGACCTGGTTCCCTGGAACTGCACGGTCCATCAACCTCCCTGCCCCACGGCAACGGTGGACTGCCCCCTCCTCCCTCCTGGAGCGTGGGGCCTCAGACTGCTATGTTGGCTGGTAAAGGCATGGCCGGACTTGACTGTTGCAAGGGGTTGCAGGTGTGGCAGCTCAAATCACACCATCCCCACACCACAGAAAGGTGGTGTGGGGATGGTGTCTTTTTGAGATTCAGTTCTTGATGACTGATCACTCAGTAAAAAGAGTCGTTCACCTTTCGGGTGGTAGAACGCATGGGGAGCAAGGGAGGACTTCCTGAACCATGAACGAGAGCCAGAAGAGTCAGTTCTGCTCTAAAATGTGAATGTAATTCTCACAAGAATCATTTAATTCCGTCACAATTACTGTAATTATTTTGGTGGGACGCGAACAGTCACATTCGACATGAATTATTCCAAATTCCTGTGCCTCTTTTTGCCTTGGACTTCACTCACTCACCCTAACTTTTTTGCCTGACTGACTCCAGACTCCTGAGTCAGTTATGATTTGTTCTCTACGAACGAATCGTCGTATTTAGTGATGTACAGGATAGTGGTATACTGATGTGGGATTATATCACTGTAAAACGTGTGTCGTAGCACCAAAAAGGTTGTGAAACACTGGTATATGCCATTCCTTTCCCCCTTTTAAAGCAAGTTAGGGCAAGCAGTGCTGGATTCCTATGAATCCGCTCGACTCTGAACAACGCTTTGATCCAAAACTGAGCTAATTAAGGTAAACAAGCCGAGGACGTCTCTTTACACTTTCAAGTCCATAACTTCAAGTGACACTTTAAAGAATCTTTAATTGCCACGAGATATGCATTTATGTAATCATTGTTTTTTTATTTAAATGTTTTAACCCTTTTCTCTTGTGTCGGCGCTGGGTCTGTGTGGATTGCCGCTGCAAGGCTTCAGATGTGTCTCATTGCCTGCCGTCCACAGGATTACTGTGGGGATTAAGAGCCTGGTGCCCTGTACCGTCGCTGCACACCAGCATGTCCTCATTCTTTAACACGCACGCACGCACGCACGCACACACACACACACACACACACACACACACACACACACACACACACACACACACAAACACAAACACACACAGCCATCAAACACTATAACCACCTCTGCTTAGGGGGAAGGATGGCCACTGCCAGTGACATGGCATTTATCACGACCATGGAGAGCACTTGTATAGAACAAGGATATCAGCACAAATGGTCGAAGTAGAATTTGGGCGGGGTCTATTGGCCTATACCGTTTCCCCTATTTTTTCTACAAATATTTATATATATATATATATACAAAATACAATTATGAAAGCACTTTATCAAAGGTATATAGGTTTGGGAGATGATGGAAACTGTTATGATAATTACTAAAGAGGTGGTCTTAAAGGGGCATTCTGTTTGTTTTTACTTTCCGCTATCACACAGTGCTTTTACACTTTATCGAAAATGCTATTAAACTCGGTATCTGTGTACATAATAATACATCATTCATATCATGTGATGCACTCAGGATAATATCAAGTCTATAAATATACCTATACCATTTAAGGTATTTTGTGTTATATATACTGTAGAAAAAAATACCATAATTTCTGAAAAGATTTATTTTGTTTTCTAGTTTTCTAGAAAGTTTTATTTTTCTATATACTGCGGTTATCCAATTTCACCTTGGGGTCCTTCTATGTTTTCAGTCCATTTCCAGTGCATGTTAATGAATAAGAAAAAGGAAAAAATATATATATATATATATAATAATGACTGATAAAAGAAGTAAATAATAATACATTATGAAAATAATAAAAATAAATAGTAAATAATAAAAAAAAAAGGCATCAAATATTCCCAAAAGAGATTTAATGCTCAAAGTGAAATACAAAAATAAATGCAGTTGGCATGACGACAGCACATTTTCCACCCTTCGCCGCCACTCGCTCCATTTTCCACCCTGCATCCTGTATCCTTCCGGGGTGAAATGCAATTTTCTCACCTGGAAATTCATGGAAGGGTCGAGTGGTGTTGAGGGCAGCAAATTGAAGGAAGGTGGAGTGCAGGTAGCGTATGCTACCCAGTTCAGCTATAAATATCTATCTCTATTTCTATGTGTGAAGTTGGAATAATGGGGCGCACAACAACTGTCGCCGACTTGGCAATGAAAGCCTTTCAGCACTATTCATTTACTGTATATTCTTCCAAACACAGTGTTCTTCTTCCTCAGTTGTGCGTAAAACTCCCAGTTGACCACAGAATGTGGAATGTTGTGACACAATGGAAGCTAACTAGGCTAAGCTAACAAAGTAGCATGAGATCATACTATGCTGTTTGAAGGAACTGAGATTAATGGTGTTTAATTGCCGTTTACTACTCTTGTCTCTTTCTACAGCATGAGTTTACTTGTGGGTTTTTGAGCATTTTTTTCTTATTTTATTAGTAGATGGAGACTTCCGCTTGTCCACAACACGGAGCATCACAGTTTTTAGGGGAGGAAAGGAACACGAGAACACTTCATCAATCAAACTGAGACAAAAACTGTTTTCGACTGGTAAATCTCCCAATAGCCAATCAAATTGAATAGCTCATTTAATTCCTTTGTGTCACTGGTAAGGGCGCAGACAAATTGCGCCCTTGTCAATTCCATTCAGCCGCATTGAAACGGAGGTGCTAGCCTCTGAGCATTGTGTTGCGTTGAATGGAAAATTCAATTTTGAGTTTCTATCCCAAAAAAACTTTGCAATTTCATTTTACCGTCAAAAGTACTAAAGTCTTTTTTGATGAGGCCGTGACGACTGGTTGTGACCCCTTCTGGCTTGCAGTGCCTCTCTTCTGTATTCCACTCAACAAACAACAAAAAAAACAAAACTAAAACGCAAAAAGACTAATGTTTGCTAATATTTTTAGGTTGTAAGATTGAGGACAGAAATCCATGGATGCATGACTAATGTTGAATGTCGTGAGTGTTTTGTTACACATGCTTTTATTGATTAGTTTAGATTCAACTTATTGTCATCGCACATAGTACAAGTACTGAGGCAACAATATGCATTTCTCTGCATTTTACCATCCTAGTAACTGACGTATCTGGGAGCAGTGGGCTGCCATATAGCGGCGCCCAGGGAGCAGTTAGGGGGTTAAGTGTCTTGCTCAAGGACACATCAGCACACTACCAGGAGGAGCCGGGGATCGAGCTGGCAATCCTCAGATTACGAGACAACCCTCTCTAGCGCGTGAGGCACAATATACATTATATAACATCTACACCGTAACCCAGCAAGGAGGCTGCTAAGTTCCTCTGTAATAAAAAATGTAATAATAATAATAATAATAATAATAATAATAATGTGATTTGATTTATCAGAAAGAAATTCCGGTATGCAATATATTAAAATAACACTGTCATAACATCCTAGACTCATTGAGTAAAAACATAATTTATACTGTGTATAGAATCACACTTTTTATAATCTGTATATTTTTACATCATTGGTTATTTATATTCTGTATGTGTTGGCTATTTGTGCATATGTGGCTATTTTTATTTTGTCTAGTATTTTTAAGACTGTTGAACTTTTTTTTCATGCTAATTGCCTGGAGAGAAACGCAACAAATTCCTTGTACTTAGCTGAATAAACTGATTCTGATTCTGGCTCTGATTCTGAAATAACGTGCATGTGTGAGAGGAAGGCCAGGTGCCAGGTAGAATATTAAACTCAACTCAACTCAACTTTATTTCATGCAAACGTACAGCTCACAGTGCTTCCCATAGCAAAATTAAAACAACACAGACAGTTTACAACAATAAAACAATAAGATATTAAAAATCAATTAATAGAAGTCAATAGAATAAAATAAACACAAGGGATAAAAATAATGTAACGAAAAATAGAACATTAGAAGTTTAAAACAAAATACTATAAAATTACTCCAGGTTAAAAGCCAGATTAAAAAGATCGGTCTTTAATTCCCCGTTAAAATTACAGAGAGACCGTGCCGTTCTAATATCCAGGGGCAGTGAGTTCCACAGTTTAGGGGCATAAAAACAGAAGCCACTCACACCAATTCTTTTATGGGACACACATGGAACATTTAAAAGAAAAGTTGCTGAGGACCTGGCTGGAACATAAAATAAAAGAAAATCTCTGACCTCGGGAGGAGCACGGTCATTTAAAGCTTCATAAACAAGTAAAATAACTTGTAGGTTCCAGCAAAGTGTTGTCTGAAAACATTTTTTGGGGAAAAGCAAAAAATCTGGGTTAGAGCGATGCCCCAGTGTTAATGATGGCATGCAATCAGAGAGCCGGAATTTGGCTAAACGGATTACAATCTGCTGCTCTTAAGAAGTGCTGTGCCTTAATTAGAGCTGAATTTTATCATCTGCTATTGATGAAAGGTGTTTTATACACCACCCGATCGCTGACTTTTTTGTATGTTATTATCATGGGGGATATTTTTTTTCACCCCCTTTTTCTTTATTGGATCAAAAATACACAAAATAAAAAGAGCCTCCCAATGAGCCTGGCTTTCCTGCAATCGCTAGTCAGAGGCAGGGATGAATACGAGTGTAATTTAATGCACATTTTCACTTGTAAAAGCCATGAAATAATTGACTTCACTTTGTCAGAGCTGTGGGAAGCCGCTGTCCCCTGCTCGGTCCTCCCCTGCAGGAGGGAAGGACCGAGCAGCTCCGCTTGGAGGCGGCGAAGGAGAGAGGGAAGGCAGCAGAATATAGAAATAAATAAATATGAAAGGAACAGGCTTCGTAATCGGTCATTATTGCAGCACAGCTTCTAATGGGGCATTCCTTACTTCATCTGATGCTCGCTTTAGATTTTTTTGAAAGGAGAAAGGAAAAAGGTACAATTTAAGGGGAAAATTGAAGGGAACGGAAATAACAGTTTGACATTCCCTGGTCGGTACATTCTACAAATTAAGTGAATTCAAATTATGTTTGGGATTGAATTGTAATAATGTGGTACAGATTGGTTGTTGTTTTTTTAAGAAAAATAAATGTAACCGAACAATAGGCATTAATAATTTATTAAATCATAGGGTGTCGTGAACGGAGCGAGCACTCCAATGAAAGACTCGAAACGGTTAGTTCGTTGCAAACAAATCTTTTAAATGACTGATTCACGACCGAAAAGAGCCGAGGGCTTTGAGTCACAAGTTGAAAATAATTACAGAGGATTATATTATTGCGGAAAAAAAGGTGAGGGAATTCGGCTCAATTTGTATTAAATGTGAACTGATTTACACTTCTCATTCCACCAAAATAATTCATTTTGACACAATTAAATGATTCTTGTGAGCATTCCGTTCACAAATCAGAGCCGAACAAACTCTTCTGCTCCTGTTATACCGACTGAATAAAGCAAACGAAGAGTCAGTGAAATTTAACAAATCTTTTGTAGTCACTCGTAAAGAGCTGAATCTCCAAAAAGAGACAAGCTTTTCAACACTAGTTACGAGTTTCAGATGTATTATGCATTTTTGAGTGGCATTTATTTTTTTGCGAAGTTGCCTGAAACGTTGATCATCAGTTTACAAATTCAAACTTCATCATCAAGTTCCGCCCCATCATGAAAATGGCAGCCATCATGCAGCAAAGGCAGAAAAAAGTTTTCGTCTCCCCCAGAGACTTGGTCAGTGGGTGAATGTGGACTTTACCTCAGAACCGAAGCTACTCCGTCGTACTATTCTCATAACTATTCATTGTCCATTGTTATCGTATCGGGTGTTTTTGTGACAGTACCTCCAGGGCAGTGCCTCCCTGCTACGTAGTGAAAACCAGGCTGGACTGAGGCATTGTCCCCAACAAGCCGTTTTTGATGGACATGTTGTTGGCGTAGGACAGGGGCTTTGTGCTTCGTGCCAATCTGGTCTCCTCGGTGCCTGTACCGCTGCTGCCGGCGCCACGGGTGGCACGTTGACAACGGCTAAAGCAGCAGATTGACGCCTTATTTTATTTGTTTTCACGCCTGCCATTTCAATCTCTGTGGAGTTTTGTGGCTTCATCGGTCATTGTGGGGATGAAACAGGAAATGTGCTAATGCTAGCTTTCATTCAAGATTCAAGAGGTTTATTTGTCACATACATATACATACATTCATACATATATGCAGTGAAATGTCATTGCGACGCACCCGCACATTACGCACAATAAGCTGTCAAAATACTAAAATGTGTGTAATTGACACGTGCTCGAGCAGGCGACCGCAAGGGGCAGGCGCCACAATTGTGATTCTGGGTTCTATAATTATATAATAGTATTTATTGTTAGTGTTGTATTAAATATATATTTAACTCCTAACTCTTAACTTTAAATGAAACTTACCTTAACTTACCTTTGTGGGATGGAGGCTACCACAAGGGCATTCTGCCTGAAGGCGTAGTCTACCTGCACCACTGGGCCTATTACCACTAGGGACGATTTGGACAGTGCGTTTACATATGCAAGTCCTGAAGTTTAAACTTTAGTTTATTCTGACAAAAACATAAATTAGGTGGAGAAAAGCAGGCGTGTCTTAGGATTCACTGTAGCTGCATCTCACAACAAAGATAATAATAATAATAATAAATATAGCTGCAGGCCGCAATTCACAGGGTCCAGCCCATTTGTTTGATGTACACTGTCAACGGCAATTTAACTTTAACACCATCACTCAGTGACGCTGGTGTCGGAAAGTGGACCCAGTGTCTTTGGTAGCAGCTACGCTCCTGTCAAAGTTCAACTTTGCAATGGATAGGGGTGTCACGATTCTCCAAATCCACAATTAGATTTGACTTTCAATTGAAACGTTTGTTTTCAGCACTGACGGCTATCAAGACTATCAAGTCTTGATTTGTAAAGAAAAACACTTGTTTCTCAATAAGTCACTTTTATTTGAATATTAACAATTATAAATAATAACAAAATTATGAGAATATTTAAACAACACAGCGAAACAGTCAAGAACAACTAGACTTTAGGATAATAAATAATACGTTTCTTGTTGCAATAATTTGAAGTTATTCACCAAAATAAGCTCAGAACACGGATGCTATTTTACTCTGTTTCTTGCTGCCGCTCTGCTGTGGAGCAGATCGCGTTATCAATCCTGAAAAAATCCTGTCTGTGTTCTCACAGTCTGGTGGCAATGCCCCAAGGCCTGGCAAAGTCTGCGCGCCAGTGATTGGTAATGTCTGCACTAGAGGACATTCCATCGGTGATGCTTGTTTTATTTTCCTGTTGTTATTGCCACATCAGTGGAATTACTGGACATTCTTGTCAAAGGCGCACTCTCCCTTGTACACACAGTGAAAGGCCGGAGGAGAGGGAAAAGCTCAGTGCGCTCGTGCATCTTCGCCGATGTGGACTTCGCACACGGGTTACCGGGAATATTTCTCTCTAATGAGCAACAAACTGTTAATATTGGGATTCTATTGGAATTTTGGTCCTGCAGCCCTTGTGCCAGGTGGGCGGGTGCAGTGTACGTTGAGGCATGCGGTGCAGCGGACCTTCCAGAGCCGACCGTGGCTCGCACAACTCCGAAACAAACTTCATTAAAGTCGGGACCGGGTGAGCCGTAGACGAAACCCCCCAGCACACACTGCATTTGTTTAAATGCGGATCTTGACCGCCCCGATATGGCGACCATGTTGGACAATATTACCCACAAAAATACAGGGAGAATCGTGAACCTGATTGTGATTTCGAAGTTCGAAATCCAAAGCTCATTTCGATCGATTTTTGATTTTGAATCGGAATCATGACACACCCAACAATGGATTTGTGTTGCTCACAGCATGCTTCCATCTATTGTAAAATCCGTTCACTCAGTTTGACCTTTACTCTACCTCCACTCTGGTTAACTTATACTCTACCCCCCTCTATTTAATCTCTACTCTACTCCACTCTATTGAACAGCTACTCTAACCCTGCTCTATTTAACCGCTACTCTACCCCTCTATTTAACTGCTACTGTACAGCCACGCTATTTAACCGCTTCTCTACCTCCGCTCTATTCAACCTCTACTCTACTCCACTCTATTCAACCTCTACTCTACTCCACTCTATTTAACCTCTACTCTACTCTACTGTATTTAACCTCTACTCTACTCTACTCTATTTAACCTCTACTCTACCCCTTCTCTATTTAACCTCTACTCTATTCCACTTTATTTAACCTCTACTTTACCCTACTCTATTAAACCTCTACTCTGCCTGTACTCTACTCTACCTCCACTCTATTTAACCTCTACTCTATTTTCGATTTGTGCCAGTGGTCCATTTTGTGTTGTGTTTAAACCCTCGACTAATCAAATGAGTTATCATGTTTGACGTGTTGCCAGAAACATACCCGATGTGCACACTGCTTTCATCTTATCCACTTGTCTTTGTCCGTTGTTATATTTTACTGGGAAACCAAAGTGTTTCCCAACAGGAGACTTTAATGCTAAGGGAGGGTCTACAGGCTCTGGCTTCTCTTCTGCATTGGTCATGACGTTCGCTAGCCAGAGGCTTGGCTGGGCTAGCTAAACTAAGCTGTGTGTTTAGTGCGCTCAAAGTGCGAGGCGCAGACTAAACGAACTTCCGGTGCACCACTTAAACATTTTCGTGTGGGAACTCGGATATGAAGTATGTTCTGCCCGCAAAACAAGCCTGATTTGCATTCAATACACATCAGCACCGTTCCCAAAGTCCTGTACCAAAACGGTTTGGTAAGAATACGTGTACCCTTACACTACAACAAGCTATGTTTTTTCTATTCTTAATTTGTACTTAAAAAAAAAAAATGCTTTACTGATATAGGCAAATATTATTCCCTTTTCTCAGATTGAACAAATAGTAGTGCTATGATGTTCGATGTGTTTCATATAAATGCAGATCCCTGATTGTAGAAAAAAGTTAACTTTTACTTAGATTTTATGCACATGGCGGTGTGTTCTTTATAATATGACAATTTTCACCTTGCTTACAGTATCGCGATGCAGTATATCGAAATATATTAAATCGTAACCTCTGTATCGTGATACGTATCATAACTAACCTCCACTCTATTTAACCTCTACTTTACTTGACCTATACTCTACCTATACTCTAGTTCCCTCTACCTCTTCTCTACCCTTTATTACCTCTACTCTAATTCTACTCCTACTCCTACTCCTACCTCTACTTAGCTTCACTCTCCTCTTCCGTATACCTCTATTCTACTCTCCCTTTACTCGACCTCTATTCTACTCAACTCTAGCTGTACTTACCTCCACTCTACTCCTTTACATCAACTCTACCTCTATGCTACTCTACCTCTACTCTACAGCTACTCTACTTAACCTCTACTCTACCTCTACTCCACTTAACCTCTACACTAACTCTACTCCACTTAACCTGTGCTTGACCTCTACTCTATGTATAGAGTATATATGTATATACAGTATCTTTGTCAATATCTTGATGCATATGATACGATTCCACTGTAAAGTTGGATAACAGATTTGATAGGGTGTAACAGTTGTAAATTATTTGACATTATCTGTTTATCTCATAGGTGTCAAGATCATGAATGAGATGAGATGAGATCATGAAGCTGTAAAGCTTTCAAATGGAATATTTAACATCTGGGTTCATGGCAGATTAATCCCTCTCATTCAGATAATATCATTTTTTTTCTTTTTTTAGTTCTTGCAAAAGACTGTTATCTAGTTATGGATATTAGAATACAAATTAGTAATATTCATATTTCATTATTGTATCATTTTTTATTACAGCATGTAATAAAAACAAGCATTTGCTTGTTTTTTATTATTAATTTCACTCAAAGGGAAATGTATCCATGACATCATATATTAACAGATTTTTAACCAAATGAATGTTATACTTGATGGTTATAGATGATGGTTATATTTTAATAGCAAGTAATATATTATTTCACAGCACTAATTGAACCAACTGCCAAGAGAGCAATCAATTGCATTGCAGTGAATTTCACACTGTCAAATTTGCTTGTAGAATTCATATTTGAAATAATATAATGTATGTATATACACCGATCAGCCACAACATTAAAACCACTGAGCAGGGAAGTGAATAACATTGCTCATCTTGTTCCAATGGCACCAAGGCAGTCAGTTGTTGAAGTTGTTTTGTTGGAAACAGGAAAAATGTGACCCACCACATGCATTTCGGGGCAGCCCACTTTTAGCCCACACAAAACAGCGGAAGGTCACATTTTCGTCCGAAATGGGGTTATAGCAGATTTATGTTCCTCAGGTTCTTTTCAAGTTCTCAGCTTATTTTCAAAACTGAGTTCGATTTTGTTATAGATAAATATTAAAAGGTCGGGGCTACTTGATTCACCAGAACTTCCCAGGGAAAAAAAAGTCGCTCACCAACTTGCTAAACTCAAAACAGCGCAAACGTCGATCTTATGGGAAATGGGAAACCGATTTGATAAAAATTTGGTTATAAATTAACCTGGACAGCACTGGGTCTTGTTCATGTGATAAAAAAAACTGCTGCGCTGACGCTGGCTTAGAGGACATGGAGAAGAAGGGCTGAGCTCACTTCTGTAAACAACGTTTAAAGAAACAGCAACAAATTAACACCAATTAAAACAAATTTGAGAAGAGGGTGGCAATTATGGCAGTGGGAGGCAGTTGACCAGGGTGCTCCCAGAAAACAACAATTCCCAGAATGCAAATGGACATTTGCACTAAACACTAAAGGCTGATTCTCAGAACTTCTGTTTCCGAAACCTCACAGCTTCCAAAATATTTGTTTGATTTCCACAAGCGATTACTTTTTTTTAAGCTCCATTTCTACTGGGGTTTTTTTAATGTGAAAAAACAAAAATGGCAAATTTCGAAATGTATGCAATGGATCAGAAATGGGCAAGCGTAAGAATCTGAGCACTTTTGTGAAGGACCAAATTGTGATGGCTAGATGACTGGGTCTGATCTGGCTGTGTGGTGTTCCTGGTATGCAGTGGTTAGTGCCTACCAAAAGTGATCCCAGGAAGGACACCGGTGAACCAGCGACACCGTCATATGCGCCCAAGGTACATTGATGCACGTGGGGAGCAAAGGCTAGCCCGTCAGGTCCAATCCCACAGAAGAGCTACTACAGCACAAATTGCTGAAAAAGTTCAGCTGCTATGATAGAAAGGTTTCAGAACATTCCAGTGCATCGCAGTGTGCTGCGTATGGGGCTGCGTAGCCGTAGACCGGTCAGAGTGCGCATGCTGACCCCTCTCCACCATGGGAAGCGCCTACAATGGGAACGTGAGCTTCAGAATTGGACCATGGAGCAATGGAAGAAAGTGGCCTGGTCTGATAAATCACTTTTTTTTTACATTATTGCAGGTGCTACCTGCTGGACGGGATCTCGAAAGGAGCCTGGCTGAACCGCTCCAGCATCATCTTTGCGGGGAACGACAAGTGGTCGGTGGACCCTAGGGTGTCCATCGTGTCCAGCATGGGGGACCAGCATGAGTACAGTCTCCAGATCCAGAAGGTGGACATCAGCGACGACGGCCAGTACACCTGCTCCATCCAGAGCGAACGCAACATCCGGCCAAAGCTCCTAAACCTCATCGTCAAAGGTGTGTACTGTCCTTCCATGTCTTCTCACTGATGCATGACAGTATTTCCCAAATTGTGTTTCTGCCACTGCACACTTTTTACAATGAATGAATCCCACAGAACCACACCACAATCCTTTGAACCACTAAAAACATCAGGAGCTTCTAGAACTGTTCATATTATTATGGCCCACTAATATTGAGTGATGCAAAATTGCAAATGATTCATTCATAGTGAACAAATCTTTTCAATGACTGTGGAGTCGTGAGTAACTACAGACTAAATTAAAGTCAAATGCAAAAATGAGTCTGGTGTTTTGCTTCCCAAGAAGTTTAAGTTTCATTTTCAGTTTTAACACTTTATGAAAGTGCGGGTCGTAAGCTTTCAAACGATGTGTCATATATTGAAATGTGAAAATATTTGAAGAAGATATGCTTATTTGAATGTTGGTACACCTAAACTCCTCTAGCAGAGAAAAGGCCTCACAAAGATCCTGAAGTTTTTTCCTACTTCAGAGGCAGGTAATCGGTGCGAACAATTGCTGGTTAACTCCACCCTTAACCACTCCCCCACTACTTCCTGTCATTATCTGTCAGTGGGCTAGTATATCTTATATTAAAAGCCTAAGTCTAATGTATTAGGTCAAAATGTATATTAAGGTTTTTACAACGATACACATAGTAGGCAAAGATGTTGCTTAATCCCAAAAACCAGCACAATTGTGATGTATTAATGACAGACATAGGATATTAATTATTTGTGATATATGAGAATAAAAAACCATTATATATTATATGAATATAACAGTATAACATAAGATAAAATCACTAAAACAAAACAAGTTTAAATAAAATTACATTAAAACGTGTGAAGTGTGTAGAGTATAAAAAATGTCAAGCAGCAAGGTGCAAAACATTATTTATGGTAATCAAGGTAGACTAATGAACTAACTGCTAATCATGGGAAATAATGTAATCACAGTAGGAAACAGGTACAGATGTTACAGCACGATGGAGAAATGAGCAAGGGATCACTTAAACAATCTAAACAAAATAAAATTAATTAATTAAATTGTTAGTTTAAAGTGTATAGAGTATAAAAGAATAAACTAATCATGATAAAGTACAACTAAAGATACTAGATACTATGCGTCATAGGTAAAGTGCAGTATACATGTGGTGTAAATAGTCTAGACTCTAGAGAGAAGCGGGCAGAGCGAGGAGCAGAGCTGAAGTGAAAGGGTAGAGCCACCTCAGCTCGAGTAGAATCTAAAATCGGACAGTCTTGTTCTGAGGTGCTGTGGACTTTGGTGAAGGGCATGTGACATCTTGTGCCTCATCAGAACAGAGTTCTCGGATCTTCTCAAAAATATATTTCTGCCTGGCCTTGTCCAGTCCGGGTGGGGCTTGCACAGGAAGACCATCAATAGGGGGATGGACATCAGCGCCGTACGGCAGTTGGAACTCGACTGGTTCTGCGTCACAGTGTTTTGTGGCCACAACCACACCAGGTCTCCGGGCATCAAAGCTGTAATGAGTTTGAAGGAAGACAGTACATTTATAATATTTCCCACTGTTACCGACACACTATTTTCATGAAATAATACCATGTTCATCAATTAGATACATTGAAAATATGCCGAATATAGTAGTGTGTTAAACCAAATCAATGGTGTGATAGGATAACATTTTTCTCACCTTTTGTGCAAAATCCAAACTGTAGAGCGTTGTGATCTTCCTACTTGCAGGCCTGGAGAGGCCTAGGTTTGGATGCAAGTCCTCACAGGTCTTGGCACAGGCAGCATTCATCTCTGGATAGAATGACTGCTCCTTTTGATCAAGGTTGAGATGCTGCTGCTGTTGTTTCTTCAGCTTTGCTGATTTCACCTCGTCTGGCAGGTTGGCACTTTGGCATAGCTGGTAGTTTTTTCCTCTGGCACTCTAGTGCAGATCTGTCCAGGGTTTGGCGCTTGTTATATGGGGAAGCAATGACTAACTCGGCCTTTGGAAGCTGGGCACACAAACAACATGCCTCTCTGCAAAGACAGAATTTTCGAGTATGAGATTAGATTAAATAGGGGTATGCATACATATCCACACAACAATACCGTTTTTCATTAGTAAAGTATTTCACTTTCGATAATCTATTACACTTTGGAGTCTTGTACATAACTTTAACACATACCAAGCTTTCCCACAACATCTTTGTGGAGTTGCCACACTGATGCTTGAGTGATATTCTTTGACAGCTGCTTCGCACTCAGGTCTCTGTGACCAGCGTGTCTGCCAGGCAAGACAATGGCATGGTCTTCTGCATACTGTAGTTTCTTAAGAATGCCACAACTGTTTTAATGTCCTCAGTATTGACGATGTTCACGTTTGTTCCATGGACATTTGCTCCTCTGGCGTGGTAATGCACCAGGCTCTTTGCATTACTGGGCAATGGATTGGAGAAGTTTTTTGCTGATCCTGAACAAAAACAAACAAACACACTGGTTTCAGACTGTGCTCGATAGTAATAGGGGTAGTGGGAGTACCAGCTTGGTAAAAATACAATGCTACGGCTAAATAAAACAAGCACTATCGTTAGCTGTTTTATGTGCAGAACAGGTATAAACAATATTTTTCACACACAAATAATAATAGTAATATAGCTTATTGAAATAAAACCTCACAGTCAGACCAGTGCCTATGTGCCTTTGTGTGACTGGTG